>NC_090022.1:39488041-39793874 GCF_037176765.1 Anolis sagrei | reverse complement strand
GAGAAGGCTGAGAGGAGACATGATGAGGTCTATGGATAAATATGTGAAGGGGAAGTCATGGGGAGGAGGGAGCAAGCTTGTTTTCTGCTGTCCTGGAGACTAGGATGCAGAACAATGGCTTCAAACTACAGGAGATTCCACCTGAACTTTAGGAAGAACTTCCTGACTGTGAGAGCTGTTCAGAAGTGGAACTCTCTGCCCCGGACTGTGGTGGAGGCTCCTTCTTTGGAGGCTTTTAAGCAGAGGCTGGATGGCCATCTGTCAGGGGTGGTTTGAATGCAATTTTCATGCTTCTTGGCAGGGGGTTGGACTGAATGGCCCATGAGGTCTCTTCCAACTCTATGATTCTATGAAATCATTCAGTGGCTACTAGTAATGATGACTACATGCAATTATTTTCCAGAGCCAGTGTCCATAGGCTAGAAAAACCTACCTGCAGGTTCTAGGGCAATGTTTTGGCATTCTTTTTATATTAAGATACTTGTGCCTTGCCATCTGAAATTTCCAAACTTCTGATCAGTTTAACATTATTTTTATAACTGACTTCAGCCTGCAGCAGATCCTGAGTTTCCGACCTTTCTGTTATAGACCTAGGAATAACACCTGGGAACTGGCATTGGGAGAAGCCTATTGGCTTCCTGCTTGGCTTGTGAGTTAATTGACAAGAGTTGGATTAAGTACAAACAACACCTCAATTGAAATGCAAGGCCCACGAAGACACTGGCAACCACAGCCAGCTTATGCAATGCTGTAAGCAGGATGGCAGTCCATGTTTTGATCTCATTTGTTCTTATAATGTTCAACTGAGAATGAAGGTCAAACAAGAACATTTTATCTCTGTTGAATTTTCTCAGGATAAAAAAGAAATAAATCTAATAATTAAAGTAGCTAGCTATGGGGAAATTTAGAGCCACAGAGTCATAGGAAGTGACCACATGGGCCATCTAGTCCAACCCCCTGCTATGCAGGAAAAAGCACAATCAAGGAACCCCTGACACATGATTATCCAGCCTCTGTTTAAAAGCCTCCCCAAAAAGGATCTTCCACTACACTCCAAGGCAGAGAGTTCCACTGATGCACAGCTCTTACAGTCAGGAAGTTCTTCCTAATTCAGATGGAATCTCCTTTCCTGTAATTTGAACCCATTGCTCCAAGTCATAGTCTCCAGGGCAACCGAAAACAAACGTGCTCCCTCTTCCTTATGTCATCCTTTCACATATTTAAACACGGCTAGCATGTCTCCTCTCAATCTTCTCATCTGCAGGCTAAAACATACCCAGCAATATGGCTCCCCTTGGGATATTTTTGGCACTATAACTACGTATAAATGAAATGTTCTAGACAGCTGAGAAAAAAAATGTGTGATTAAACAGAAGCAACAACAAAATAAAACTGTGGGGGAAAAATTAAAAATGGAATTGATGGAGGAAGCATCACTGGTGAACTTCAATATCAGCATCCTCTGATATTGAACATCAAACCAGTACATCAAAAAGCACCCACCAAGTGATTGTTTTTGTGATGTGGTGATGCTTAGTACTTCTCAACAGTACAAAACATGCCTGAATTCCCTGAGGATGTTACAAATGTGTGACATTGGCACCCTGTCACCAGCTGCAAGATTTTATTCCAATCCATATGTGAGTTTCATTTTAATTCCAAGACATGCTGGTTGTGTATCTTTCTACCCCCACTCCCACATTATGTGCATCACTGAAATGGCAAACATGCACCACAGTGCTGTTAACTCTAAGAATTTTTTTAAATATCAAGAAAAATTGCCCTTCCAATCAGATGATCACTTTAAGCACCAGAAGCGACTTACAGTTTCTCAAGTCGCTCAGGACACACAAAAAATCACTAAGAAACAAAGAGCCTATCAAAACAAAATGTGTATAACAGAACCAGTTAGGAACTGCCATTTATAATTTTGAAAGTGTTGTTAGAGTTCTGAAATTTTCACCACCAGAACTTTAGCAACACTGTAGAAGCAAAGCACTAGCGCCCTCTAATTTTTACCACCAGAATTTTAGTTTTTCAAGTACTTTAGAACAATTTCAAACCATGGATTGCCCATGCCTAAGCTCAAGTAGGGTTCCAAGAAATTGCAGCAAAATGCTCCTGAAAAAAAAAATGAAGTGAGGGGATATGGAGGCAACAACATCCAGCAAATCAAAAAGACTGATACCACACTGCCACATGCTTTATAGACCAAACAGACATTGTCCAAGGTCTGTTTCCATATTCTGCTCTGTTATGCTTCAGTAGGGCCTTTTATACACAGTTTGCTTTTTTGCCGAAGTTGGGTGCTTTAGCAAAAGTCTGAAAATACCTCATGAAGAAGTACCTCTAGGAAGGAGTGCATGTATCCTTATGGCTCTGTGCAACCTGAAGTTTTGGGCATCTCATGTATTGCTTCTATTTGCTTGCAACAACTACACAGGCAGAAGGAAAGCTAGGGATTCAGGACTGATAAAAATATGCTAATCCTCCAAGAATGATAGTTAAGAGCAGAAAATGCTCTTACGTCTCTCAAGTGAGCACTGATCTGTATTCTTCTTGTCAAATGACACTATAGCCCCTCCTAAGCTGTTCTGCCACAGACAAGGCAGTCAGTGGTATTTCATGGTTTACTGATGCCTAATTTCCTCTATCAACCCCTCCGAACTGTCTGCTTTCAGTATCAGTGTCTATGACATGTTATCTTTGATGGAGAGGGCCAGGAGAAATGGTTTCCGCTAGAGCTGCTGTCAATAAAACTCCATAAATCAGCGAGCCAAGGCAGGCTGAAGGCAAAGACCAATACATGAACCATCCATCATACTTCAAGCAGCATAGACCCTGCTTCAACAAAAGTCTATGAAGGAAAACTAGGATTTGATTGTAATTTAGGATGGAGTGATGGGTTTATAGCATCATGATTTTCTATAATAAGCCTATCAGTTTCTTTAGCTATCATTCATGGCAGTCCTGTGCTTTTGACTCAAGTGCTGGACTCGTGCATTAGACCTCATTCTGTTATCTAGATTGACGATTAATATGCATAACAAGAAAAGGATTCCAATTTAAGCCCTGGCTGTGGTTGCCAGTGTCTTCAAGAGCCTTGCATTGCAATTGAGGCGTTGCTCTAATTTCATGTAACTTGTTTATTCGTTCAGGCAATAAATATTTAGATGTGGTTTTTACCAATTTCTTCTTCTGAAATGTGTTGTTGTGCATTTGTTCAGTCGTTTCCGACTCTTCATGACCTCATGGACCAGCCCACCCAGAGCTCCCTGTCGGCCATCACCACCCCCAGCTCCTTCAAGGTCAGTCCAGTCATTTCAAGGATGCCATTCATCCATCTTGCCCTTGGTCAGCCACTCTTCCTTTTTCCTTCCATTTTCCCCAGCATCACTGCCTTCTCCAAGCATTCCTGTCTTCTCATGATGTGGCCAAAGTACTGCATCTTTGCCTCTAATATCTTTCCCTCCAGTGAGCAGTCAGGCTTTATTTCCTAAAGTATGGACTGGTTGGATCTTCTCGCAGTCCAAGGCACTCTCAGAATTTTCCTCCAGCACCACAGTTCAAAAGCATCTATCTTCCTTCGCTCAGCCAACCCTATGGTCCAGCTCTCACATCCATAGGTTACTATGGGGAATACCATTGCTTTAACTATGTGGATTTTATTGAGATTGGTCTTTGCTCTCCTCCCAAGAAGTAAACGTATTTTGATTTCCTGGCTGCAGTCTGCATTTGCAGTAATCTTCGTATCTAGAAATATAAAGTCTGTCACAGCATCCATGTTTTCTCCCTCTGTGTTGTTGTAGGTTTTGTTGGGCTATATGGCCATGTTCTAGAGGCATTCTCTCCTGACGTTTCACCTGCATCTATGGCAAGCATCCTCAGATCTCACAACCTCTGAGGATACTTGCCATAGATGCAGGCGAAATGTCAGAAGAGAATGCCCCTAGAACATGGCCATATAGCCCAACAAAACCTACAACAACCCACTGATTCCGTCCATGAAAGCCTTCAACAATACATTTTCTCCCTCTCTTTGCCAGTTATCAATCAGTCTGGATGCCAGAATCTTGGGGTTTTTTTTATGTTTAACTGCAACCCAGCTTTTGCACTTTCTTCTTTCACCTTGGTTATAATCTCCTCAGCTCCTCCTTGCTTTCAACCATCAAAGTGTTATCATCTGTATATCTAAGGTTGTTAATGTCTGCTTCACATAACTACCATTTTTTTTCTCTGTTATCCTTCATGACCCACAACTTTGCTCCCTTTTGGCTATTTGTTGATGCTTGTTTTTCAAAGTTTATTGAAAACTAGATGTTAAACACCTCAGAGAGGGACAGCCTGTCTCTATATGTGCATGATGCTCTGTGTAACACTCTGTACAATGAGCAGGAATGGTTACAAAATAATAAAGCAAGAAGTGGAGTGTTATATAAGAGTAGGCACTGCAGAGGTATTGAGAACTGTGGCGGTAACATCAAAAGACCTAGGTACAGAAAAAGATACTGCATGGTCTGCAACAAGAAAGAAGCAATGAATATTTCAGGATATGGGAAGTTGCTTTTAGGAAGAATGAATACACTGAAGCCATCTCCAATGGAGTAGTGGCAGGATGATGCTGTAGAATCCAGGACATCATGTTATAACTGCTCAGTTATGGCTGACTTCAATGTGTATTAATATTCATTCTTCCCACATTTGGGGGGGGGATTATGAAAAGCAATATTTAAGGATGTCATTTCTGTGTTCTCTCTGTGGTGACATTCACTGACCACAGAAACTAGAGTTGAATACATGTATTATTATTTATTATTTATTTACAGTATTTATATTCCGCCCTTCTCACCCTGCAGGGGACTCAGGGTGGATTACAATGCACTTATACATGGCAAACATTCAATGCCAGTTCAACATACAACATATATAGACAGACATAGAGGCAATTTAACATTCCAGCTTTTCCGGCTTCATGAGTGTATGCTTGGTTCCGGCCACAGAGGGAGCTGCTGCTTCACCGTCCATTTGTGACACAGGGTCCTTTGATGGAGTACTTCCTCATTTTTACAAATGCTGCTGGAAGGTTTTTTGGCTTCGTAAAATAGTTACATTAGCCTCCCCACACAAGAGGTACCTAAATTTCCTACTTGATAGATGCAACTGTCTTTTGGGCTGCATAGGTCGACAGCAAACTAGACTATTAAACTATTAATGGTTGGAAGCTTACTCTGACCTGGGCTGGCTTCAAATTCATGATCTCTCGGTCAGTAGTGATTTAATGCAGCTAGGTATTAACTAGCTGCTCCACAGCCCTGTCCTCATTTAGCTACATCGCTGGAGCCCCCAGTGGCGCAATGGCTTAAACCCTTGGGCCGGCAGGACTGAAGACCGACAAGTCGGAGGTTCGAACCTGGGGAAAGCGTGGATGAGCTCCCTCTGTTAGTTCCAGCTCCCCATGCTGGGACATGGGAGAAGCCTCCCATAAGGATGATCAAAACATCTGGGCATCCCCTGGACAACGTCCTTGCAGACAGTCAATTATCTCACACCAGAAATGACTTGCAGTTTCTCAAGTCACATGACATGAAAAAAAAAGCTACATGGCTTTCAGGGGGAGGCAAAACTGAAGAATAAAGTTTTTTTAAGATAATGGAGGTCACCCTTGGCTTAGTCGCTTGTTACAAAGGTAACGCCTGAGTGGATCATAGCTCTTTGAAGCCGAAGGCACACATGACGTTAAAATAAACACAGAGTGTGACCAACGTGCATGGTGACCGTTGTTTTGAGATTAACATCACTCCCTAGCTGACTTGAAAATCAGATGCTTAGCCTTACCCCTCGGGCCTCCATGGTTTTCTCCCCCATTGTGTTGGTGCCATCTTCTCCACATTTTGATAGGGAGTGGTATTCTGGCATCTTGTGATAATTCCCAGATGGAGGTTGAGAAAAGGATAGTATACCAAGGAAGCAGCAGATGTGGAAGCAGAAGTCCCCAAGATTGGCTCTCTCCCATTTTCAGTGTAGTAATGTAGGAGCTGTGGTGGTGCAATAGGCTAAACCCTTGTGCCAGCTGAACTGCTGACCTGAAGGTCAGCTGTTCAAATCAATGATATGGGGTGAGCTCCTGTCTGTCAGCTCCAGCTTCCCATGTGAGGGCATGAGAGAAGCTTCCCACAGGATGGTAACACATCTGGGCATCCCCTGGGCAACATATTTGCAGATGGACAATTCTCTCACACCAGAAGTGACTTGCAGTTTCTCAAGTCACTTCTGACATGTTAGAACAATGTAGCAATGTGTGTTTCAGCCTAGCAGTCCTGTGAATATTTGTTCTAAGAGAAAGCACCACAGTTGAGTTGACATCACCAGAGGTATAAGAAGTGACAGTAGTCAAGAGACTAAAGTGCTCAGGGCGCAGCTTTTCTCTGTTGTAGTAAACTGGTTTTTCTTTGCAGACACTATCTACTGAATATAAATATTTTCTAGTTAAGTCACAACAAAGGAATACCCAGGGATAAATGCAATTTTATTCCATTAGAGTTGAGGAATCTGAGGCAGCTTAAATCTAAGCACGGTAGCTTGTGGGGATGTACTTTGAGCTACCTGTCCAAAGCACAATTTGAGATCGGTATATATCCATTCACTGTAGTGGGAATTGATGAATTCATCCAGCCTCACAAATATATACATGCTTTCATACCCAGAAAAGCACTATCAAAGGCCACACTGCAGGTAACAATTGTGTTGTACTCTAAAACATTTTGAAGAACATTAATCCAGGAGGGACAGAAAATCGGTTACATTTTCTGTTCCTCCTTACCTTCATCCCTATTTTAATAGCATTTCCTAATACTGGAAAGAAAGCAAAAGGATCCACAGCTCTTCATTCCCTCGGCAATATAGTAATGCCATTAGAGTCAACTTACAGAAGCTATTTGTGAATACAGTTGAAGTCAATGCCAATACGTCATTTGAGGACTGTTAAAATTATTCCAAGCTACTCATTTTGGAAATAGCAGGTTTCCAGTGGCTTCCGGCTGAGAGGGAACAGGCTTAATACAAAGACGTGTCTCAACATATCAGAATTAATAGGAAGTTAGACACCACTGGCATCCATAATGCAGTTGACATGTGTGGACACTCTGTTCTTGTCGGGCTGGATTCAGGTGTAGGCTCACTGGTGATTTGCCATTTGCCTAAGGGGCAGAATCAGCAAGATCAAATAATACAACAATGGCTGGGGTTTAGTAATTTTTCAGTGGAGTTGATACAATCTGGCCTAGCTCTTAGTGGGAATATAAACGTCTGTCTGGTTTGAACCATTTCCAGCTGCAGCTGGAGACTTATGTGATCAAAAGCTCTGCAGAAACAAAACAAAGCATGCAGAGGCGCTAACATTTAAGAAAGCTAGCATGTCAGGGAAACAGCTACACAACAACCCTTCTGCCTGGTGTTTAATTTTCCATGTGCTGGGATTTTTATTTTTGGTTATAGAACAGCTTGTAATTATATTGCTGTCATAGATTGAGGTTTATCACTGTAGTGATAGCCCATCCCGTTTCTGTTTGAAATTGATTTAAACAGTTTCACAGAGCTAATGCCCAGCTCCTGTGTGCAACTTTATTTTATTTTGTTCTAAATGGACATGTTATTTTACACATGTCCACCTAGAACTATAATGGCACACTGAAGTTGAACATTAACATGGTTTATTTATTTTCTTCTCAAGTGCAATTGTTTTCCTTGACCTGACAAAGTGACTTTTGGGACAAACATCTCCCTGGAATATCATTATTAGCATGACCACTGAGATACAGCTCTAAACTAAAGAACTAGAATTCCCAGCATCCTTCTGCAGATAATTACATTGGTTGGGGATTCTAGAAGCAGTGCCCCCCAACTCCCCAAAGTTGCTTTTCCAGGATCTGCTTAAATGATTACATACTCAGCATTTGATGTCTGGCAGCTCTGTGGGTAAAATTAGTGGTATCTTGTTGTTTATTCGTTCAGTCACTTCCAACTCTTCATGACCTCAAGGACTAGCCCATGCCAGACTTCCCTGTCAGCCGTCACCACCCCCAGCTCCTTCAGAGTCATTTCAAGGACACAATCTATCCATCTTGCCCTTGGTGGGTCCCTCTTCCTTTTTCCTTCCATTTTCCCCAGCATCATTGTCTTCTCCAAGCTTTCTTGTCTTCTCATGATGTAGCCAAAGTATTTCATCTTTGCCTCTAATATCCTTCCCTCCAAAGAGCAGTCAGGCTTTATTTCCTGACATATGGACTGGTTGGGAAGGTTTGATCTATGAGCTGTCATGGCTCATGGCCATATGTAAATAAGAAGTAGATACTACTATCTGCTATCATCATATGATGTCACAAGCCATAAAATTAGGCTGGGAAGAGTATCACAGAAAAGTTCCTATACGCCTTAGCAAATAAGTTTTTAGAAGTCTCATCTCCATGTTTAGAAAGTGTAGTAGTGTAGTCTGTTCAAGGGGACAGAGCTGCACTGAAGATTGGCTGTTTTGAATGGAGATTAGCCTCCCAAGTGCCTTTCAACCAAAACAGCCTCCCATGCCCGCCAGGCCTGAGCTCACTGCAAGGTGATTTCATCCTGTGCCTTTAGGCCATACTCTGGAAGCCATAAAAACTCCATGCATCTACAAGGTAGCACATGCCATGTACTCATTTTGTTAAGATGGATAGAGCCCGCAGGCTTTATGTTATTGGTAAATAGGAATTCCCATTGCAATCCAAGGTAGTTCAGGACTGAAAGCTGGAGCGTCTAAAGATACTGAAAGAATAGTCATAGCCAGAACAACAGTAAGAAAGAGTTTTTGTCAATAGCCCCTCCAAATAACAGAAACACAGAGTTGTAAAAAAAACCATCAGGGGCATCCAAGTCCAACCCCATCCTGCCATGTGTGAACACAGAGTCACAAGATTCACAACAGATGATCAACCAGCCTCTGTTTAAAAACCTCCAGAGAAGGAGACTAAACCACTTTCCAAGACAGTATCTTCCACTGTTGAACCATTCTCACTGTCAGGAAGTTCTTCCTAATGTTTAGGTGGAATCCTTTTCCTACAGCTTGAACCTGTTGCTCTGTCTCCTACTGGGTATATTTAAAATAGCCCACTCCATAGATTAGCTAGAAAAGAGCACTTGGAGGCAACCAGATGCCCCCTAAGTAGAAGGCTTGCCAGAGGAATGAAATTACATTTGAAACTCCTGGTCGCTCTTCTACACTAGATTAAGGCTACTCAATATAATGATCCTTAGATCGATGCAAGTCCCTGAACCATTGCCTGCTATACCCTGGCAATTTTCCAAGAAAGAAAGACTCAATTAGATCTAACAAGAAAAAAAACAAACTACGATAAAGTTCTAGGCACATTGGGAGGGAAGGATTATTGCTTCCTCACATCAGATGGTCCAAGAAGCATTGTACTAGAGGCAACAATGTTGCACAGGGAGGTACAGGATACCTTCTTGCAGGAGTCATTTGTACACTAGCTTAACCAAAGGATATGTTGGCAAATATCATCAATAGGCGCATAGATAATGAATGTATCTGGATGGTGCAATAGGTTAAACCTTGTACTGGCAGGACTGAAGACTGACAGATCGCAGGTTCAAGAGCACAGATTCACTCCGTCTGTCAGCTCCAGCTCCCCATGCGGGGACATGAGAGAAGCCTCCCACAAGGATATTAAAACATCAAAACATCCGGGTGTCCCCTGGGCAACATCCTTGGAGATGGCCAGTACTCTCACACCGGAAGCAACTTGCAGTTTCTCAAGTCACTCCTGACATGAAAAAAAAAGAATGCATCTAATAGCTATCATATTATTTGAAAAATTTACAAGCAGAGAAGGAAGTAGAAAAAGAAATAAAAGAGAAAAAGCTGCCAGAATGTGATTCTGCTCTTGTTCTATAATTCTATTTCGAGGCATTGTTCTATCATTTCTCTTTCATAACATGGTTACAGGGTTTGCTTTTCATTAAACCTCTAAAGACAGCACACAGATACCAAAGTAATCCCTTCAACAGACATATAACAGAGCTAGGAAGCTGCCATAAGATGGCACCATAACCTAATGTATGGGAAAGTCACCTATACATAAAACTGGGAATTATAAAACAGGCTCTTGTGTATCCTGCTTGCCATTTCTGATGCTGAAAAAACTGCAAGGCATTAAGATAGATAACATTTAAAAATCGAGTATGGATCTTTGCTAAAATGTACATTAAAAACTGTATTGGTTCCTGACTTTTTATTGAGATCATTGTTGGATCACATGTCTTCTTAACAGATTTTGCAACAAAATGCTTTGTACAATTTATGTTAACTAGATATTGATTTATGAATGTTAAAATTTGGTACTACTGTAGTCTTCTATATCCATGGATTGTGCATCTATGAATTCAACCATCCAAAGATTGATTTTTTCTTTCAAAAAGCAAATTTGCTTTTTGCCATTTAATATATATACTTTACCATTGTATATAAAATACTTGACTTGACCATTCACAGATTTTTGTATGCTGGATACCAAGAGCTTACTTGATATCTTCTCATGTTTATTGTTCTTGTTTCTTCTTCATTTTAGAGCAGGCAAATTCTAAATTAGAATTAGAAAAAACTATCCCATCAAATAAAATCCCAACAGTGAATGTAATAATTTTTCTGGTTCATACAATTTCTAGTACTGCATAAATGAGAGCATCTTCAAATAAAAAAAAAACTGCAATCAGAGCTTGAATTTCCCCAACATTGCTTTACATTAGAGTAAATAGGATTATACAGGATAACACGAGCAAAGGACAGGTGGCTCCTTGAAAAAGTTCACAGCAGCAGTCAAGTCTTTAACAGTCTCCTAAAGATAAATCCCATTTAACTCACTAGGATTTATGTCTGAATAGACATCTAGAGGATTGTACTTTTAGTCTGCAATCTTATATATCAGTAGACCTGGCAAAATGCTCAATTGAACTCCATGGAGGGTATATTTCACTGCATTGGCCATGCCTTGCCAAGGATGTATCCAGATGCAAAGTCCAATGAGATTAAGGAGAACCATTTGAACTATGTTTCTGAACAACTCCAATTCAGTTTAATAGAGCATATATAATAGAAGTGCAGTGGATGATGCCACTAAACTGATTTGTATTTGGAGCACGAGTGGCTAACTGCATTTGAGCTGATGTTGGGGTAGAATTTGAGTGTTCATCTGATCGCATGATCCATGGATTCAAATGTTTCACCAGTATAAAGTTCCCTGTGTACTTAGGATGTTATTGCACTGTGATCTATTCACATCTATTAGTGCCACTATCCCATTTTGGGGGAAACAGGAACACACTGAATCCCCCCCCCCCCCCATAGTGCTCTGTTAACACATATTAGAATAATAGAATCATAGAGCTGGAAAAGACGATCGTGGGCCATCCAGTCTAACCACCTGCCAAGAAGCAGGAAAATCGCATTGTAAGCACCCCAGACATCTATCTCAATAAACATGCTTTGCCCTTCTTAGACACACCCAATTTTTAATTATTATTATTATTATCATCATCATCATTATTACTTTAAGCAAAAGAACTGCACATTCTGTCAGATTTGGCTCATTTTTGTGAGAATTCACAATTTTGTGTTTTTGTCAGCATGTAATTTCACGCAGTGCCACTTTTCTGGTTTTCCGTGCATTCATTCATCTCTCTGTACCTTATTATATATAGAATAATAGAATCGTAGAGTTGGAAGAGACCTCATGGGTTATCCAGTCCAACCCCCTACCAAGAAGCAGGAAAATCACATTCAAAGCACCCTTGACAGATGGCCATCCAGCCTCTGCTCAAAAGCCTCCAAAGGAGTCTCCATATGGACAACAATGTACAGTATTGCAAATACCATTCCTGTACAAATTAGTTTCCAACAGCAGAACTTTTATCAATTTGAATCCAGTGCACCACATCTCAACTAAAATTGTGCAGCACATTCACAGGACAATCCTAGTCAACAAATCAGGAATGGGATTGGCTTTGACCTGTATCATATTGTGGGAAAATCCAGTATTATCCCTCCATTATTTTTCTACAGACAGATTTCTAGACTTGATGGTTGCCAAGATAAGATTGCAGTTATGTAAACAGCATCACACAATGCATCAAAAACTAAACATTACTTGGAGAGGGAGAACCTTAATCTGAACAGACATCTCGGTTAAGCACAGCTGCTTTTTTCTTTGATGGACTGCCACACCACAGCATACACACAAACACATACACCTCATATTACCAAACCTTGGAATATTTGTACCCTTTTCCTTTTCATCTCTCATTCCATTGTTGCCTCAGAATTCCTGATGTATTACCAAAAGGGGAATAAAATACAATTGGCCACTGAATCAGCCACTGGATCAGCATCTGTTATTTGCATTCATTCAATTTGGCCATCCACGCCTAACTTTCCTAAGGAAAGCAAAGAATTTGGACATGTCAGGTATTTATAAGAAATTCATTGTTGGATTAAAAATAAATCCAGCCACCAAAAAAACCCCCTCCCAATTTAGATTTGCGGCTCTCTTTATTCATTAATTCCCATACAAAGCCTTCTGTTCTCTAACATTTGCTCCCAAGCTAAGTATTTTCTGTTTATACTTCCATGCCTATAAGTGTAGTTTTTAGAAAACAGCTTGGCCTTGCCTTTTCAATGCTTGCTGATCACTGAGGTGACAGGCCACATCTGGCCATCTTAGTCACATTCTGTTATGTAACTGCAGAAGGCCAGACGATGCCTTCAGTTGGCACAATGCAACATCCATCCGGCAGCCAAGGGAGATTGTTTCTGGGCGCATTGTTTTTGAAAACAGCACTTGGCAATGACACAGTGGATTAGACAAAACTGAAAAAGAATGGGGTAGTAGAGGGTGGAGGAAGGGAAAGAACCTCAGGGTTTGAATAAATAAGCCACACTCAATAATATTAGTAATTTCAGTAAAAGAGAGCCAGTACTGTGTAGTGGTTTGACCCAGAGTTTAAGAAGCTGTATACTATAAAGGTATGGGTATGTGCTGCAGTAACTTCCCATCTGACTAACATTCCTGACCAGATGTTTTCATAATTTCTTCCTAAACCTTCAGTAGACTCTTTCTAGATTCCTTGCTATCAGAAGGACTTTATGTTAACATCTACATATGGCACTATTATAATTGTTGGAAATAGCAACCTTCTCAAGCCACCACTAGTTATTTGTTATGTATATAATTGCTTGCTGTATTGTATGTGTGTATTGGTTTGCAATTTTACCAAACTTTTTTGTTGTGGGAGGGGATGCAGATCATGTGATCAGGTCTGGACATGTTCAGGACTAAGATCCATTTTAGTTTGTGTGTTTTTTTTAGACTTCAGTGGAGATAGATGGTATTAGACTCAGTGAGAATAGAAGCCATCTAATGCCTTTAGGCTTCAATGCAGGAACAGTATGCTTAGAGACTTGTTAGATTCTCAAAACAGAGAGATGCTTTGGATCATGGACTATTGTTTTTAAGGAAGATGTCCTGTGTACCCTACACAGAGGAACTACTTAAAATCCTATTGTAATTGGGTTCATAAGCAAAGTGCCTGTATGCTGTATACATGAAGTTCTGTGAGTAAACCAACTCTGTTACTTTTAAAGAAAACTGTTTATTTTGTCTCTTGAGAGCATGATTTAAAGGCAAATATATTTTAAGGAAAAGTAGATTTTTTGGCAACTAAAGGAACACTTCTAAAACTCTGCTGAGTATGTGTTTTTGTGCATTGGCATGTCGTTGTCCCTAGCAGTTCAAAGACATACCTAGGTACATCAGTTTAACAGCTGAGAGACCTACATACCTTGCATAAATGATGGTGCACATCACTTTTCAAAAGGTTGTGACTTGTAATAAGGTCATGCCTTTCCAATGACCAGTGACTTTTCAAAAAGTTTATGAATCCCATTTCCCAAATGGTTATGGCCAAAATAACAGCTAAGCATGTAATAAGACATTTCAATAATTTTGACTACACAATACTAAGTCTATTACGGCAAGCAACCAATGAGATCAGCCAATGAAGTTCATCTTATACAACTTGCCAATCATTGCAGATCCATATTTTAAATATGGGTTTAAAAATCCCAGGACCTGACGCACAGACCTGTCAGTCCTGTGATATGGTCCCCTTCATCCTCACAGTCTTCTTTTGAAGTGGATCAAGATGGACAGTGCACGGGAGACATCCAGTGGAAGTTTTTTTAAAAAAAAGATCCCTTTGATATGCACCGTACATGCACACATGCAAATATTTTAATAGAAATATAAGCAGAATTACAAGTCATCGTATGATGTCCAGCACATAATGGAGGGAAATAAAACTTCTGTTGGATCTCTCTTTTCTCCAGATCCTTAATTCAATCTCTGTTTAAGATTATAAAGTGTAAAAGAAAGAATTTCAGAAAGTTCCAATTGTTCTCCATTTGTGCTTCCCTTGAACCACCTTTGTGTCCGTTTGACAGCCTGATCAGCTGGTCAGCTGTTTTGTGCTTTTTAAAAGTGCAAGTGCGCTGGAGCAGTCTACATACGGGAGAGGGAAGGAAAGCATGTGTTTTGCATGACTGCAGAAATATACAATCATGTAAATGTGTACATTTTCCACTGAAATCAAGTTATAAGTGCACCTCAGGTTAAGAGGGCAAATGTGTTTTTGCCCTCTTAACCTGATCCCTCTCAAACTTTGGCTAAACATTATTTAGCTACCTCCCCCCCCCCCCCCCACCTTCTAACTTGATTTTACAGCATGGGTAGAAGGGCCCTAAGAGGGATCCATCAGCTCCTCAAACAATTTGTTCCAACACAGCTCATCCCAGGTGGTGAAACACTGGACAACATGGATGTAATGTGGAAGTTGATCATTAGCGTGAATAGATTCTGTTCTAAAGACACATGTTATGTGAAGTGGCATATACACTTACAGTTAAAATGACGGATGGTGATACGGTGCAGAGGGACAAAAGCCACATGAACTAATTGCTTTGCTGCCATTTGGAATCCAAAGGCAGACATAGTTTTGTACACCTTACAGCTTATTCATCAAGACATATGCCAATAAGGAAAGTATTACTATGCTTTCAAAGGCTAACACAGGTAAATCCTGCCCCCAAATGGATATTTGGTCTAACCAGCCATGCCTATTAATGGAAAGATAGAATTCTTGGCAAGCTTCCATGCAGCAATCAGATGGCTAATGCTTAATCCCTATTAATGTCAGCACTGCAGCATCTGAACATTAAAATAAGCTAAGCATGAGGTGGTCCGAATTTATTCTGAAGACCTTTGGAAAGTCAGGTCTGCATATACTCTGGCAGAAAAATTATGAATGAATGGACCACATTTAGTTGTGTGATGTGACTTATTGTAGTTGAACTTCTTAACCCCCCCCCCTCCATTAACAACAAAAAAAACCCCACCTCTTTTCACACCGCTCCTATGACTCACGACATATTTTTATTATTTTCGAAATGCTGTCTATAATCCTAGCTCAGGGATTGAAAAATGCAGTCAAATTTGTTAATGAATACCCAAACTTCAAAGTAGTTATTGCCTGTTTTGTTGCACGTTGTGTTTGTATTTTGTACTCTGGCAAATGTTCAGATGATGCAATGTGTTCATAACAAAGCTAAGAAAAGCTGCTTCTGTGAACTGCACGTCCCAGAATCCTGTAGCCACTTTGAATCCTGCCCTTATCCCTGTTTTTGTCAGTTCCAGTTCCAGCCTATCAACTTGCAATCCTATTAATGAGCCGAGTGAAGCTAGTTGTTCCAACCAGTCCGGTAGTCTGATGATGTGCTCCTAAAATATAATGTAATTTTGGCACCTCAGTAAGGAAAGAGGTTGCCCTTGTCTCCTCTTATGTTTTGCAGTTGGGTGTGATTTTCCAGCTTTTTGGCATTGAGTTGGACTTCCGGCTTTTTGGCATCGGGATGGCCCATGAGGTCTGTTCTAACTCTATGATTCTATGATGAGTATACCTCTAGTCTCCTTTTAATCTGCCACTAGCTTTACTTTCCAGTCTGACCCACCATTTACTTATTTATTTCTAACTTGTTATTGCATGCCTTCAAGTTCTCCTTTAATGACACTTGTGGTGGCCCTAAGGTGACTCTATCATGGGGATTTCTTAAGAGGGGATTTACCATTGCCTTACTCTGAAGCTGAAGCTGGATCTACACTGCCATATAACCAGGAACGGCTCAACCCATTACGCAAAGTAAGCATTTGCAGTATAGTTGATTTTGCCCAGGGGCGCTCTTGAGGCGCTCTTGGGGGAAAATAGATCTTGACATATGCGAGTTGTAGTTACTGGGATGTATAGTTCACCTACAATCAAAGAGCATTCTGAACTCCACCAATGATGGAATTGAACCAAATATGGCACACAGAACTCCCACGATGAACAGAAACTTTATCAGTGATTGGTTGGCAGAGGCGGCCCTAGGTAATTTTCAACGGTAAGCAAACAGTATTTTGGCGCCCCCCCCCCAACCAATCATATATATATATATATATATATATATATATATATATATTTGTCATGAGAGTTCTGTGTGCCATATTTGGTTCAATTCCATTATTGGTGGAGTTCAGAATGCTCTTAGATTGTAGGTGAACTATACATCCCAGTAACTACACTTGCCGCACTTGCTCCCTTGCCTGGCCTGCTTTGGGTCCGGAGGCGTGCCTGAAGACCCCGGGGTGTGCACCAGACGTCACCTCTTCTCCTGACTTTCTCCTCAGCCATTGGGACCAAGAGAGAGGGAGAGAGACAGAGGTGGAGATGCCCACCTTTCCTGAAGGTAGGCACAAAAACAAAGGAGGGAGCGGAGGTGGGAGATACCTCCAGCCGGAGGGGCTCTCTCTCTCTCTCTCTCTTTTGGTCCCAATGACTGAAGGAGAAGAGGCGACTTTTGGTGCGCACACTGGGGTCTTCAGAAACGCCTCCAGACCCGAAGCGGGCCAGGCGTGGCGGCTCCGCCCCTTGGCCCACCCGCGGATTGGGGAGAGGAGAGGAGGCGGGTGGAGCGCTGGGGGATCAGGAAAGGGAGCCGGTCATGGGGAAGGGATCAAACGTAGAGAACAATTAAGCGCAGGCTCTGCTTGCGCACCCGGTGGCCAGGTGGAGCAGGAACGAGAGGGGCTAGGCGAGGCTCAAGGGCCCGGCCCCTTTGGGAAGAGGATCGCCTGGCACAGTGAGGCAAGAAGGCCGAGGTTCCCCCTGGACTGCTAGGGCTGTTGTGAGCTGAGGGGGCACTCCTCAAGTGGCGGTCGAGGGGCATTTACAGAGGCGCTTCTGCGTCCCTGTAAAAAAAAGTGTTCTGTGACCGCTTACTTCGCGTAATGGACGAGCCGCCCCTGTTGGTTGGTGGGGGGCACCAAAATACTGTTTGCTTATTGTTGAAAATTACCTAGGGCCGCCTCTGCATATAACCCAGTATCTCATCCTGGATTATCTGATTTGAACTGGATTATATGAGTCTACTATATCCAGTTCAAAGCAGATAATCTGGGATCAGAAACTGGTTTATATGGCAGTGTAGATGGGACCTGAGAGAGTATGACTCACTCAAGATCATCCAGTGGATTTCCATGGCCAAGCAGGAATATGAACTTTGGTCTCCAAGGGTCCTAGTCTCATACCCAAACCACTACACTTTATTGGCTTTAACTGCTAATTTATTTGGCCTTTTCTCCAATTACCACAGTATTGTAGACCCCACTTTATTATGTCAACAATCCTCTGAAGCAGGTCAAGCACAGTGACTGTTTCTACACTGCCATATAATCCAGTTCAAAACAGATAATCTGGATTTCATATGGCAGTGTAGATGGGGTCTGAGTTTCACGGCTGAGCAGAGTTGTGAATCTAGATTTGCTAAGTCCTAGTCCAGTGGTATAACCGTTCTCATTTAATGACACGCAGTGTAGAAGATGACTAAAAAGTAACATCACTTGACAACAGATAAAGGTAAGGGTTTCCCCTAACATTAAGTCTAGTTGTGTCCACCTCGGGGGGGGGGGGGTCTCATCTCGAAGGTCATGTGGCCAGCATGACTGCATGGAGCACTGTTATCTTCCTACTGAAGTGGTACCTATTGATCTACTCACACTTGCATGTTTTCAAACTGCTAAGTTGGCAGAAGCTGGGCCTAACAGCGGGAGCTAACCCTGATCCCTGGATTCAAAGTGCCAACCTTTCGGTCATCAAGTTCAGCAGCTCAGTGTTTTAACCTGCTGCGCCACCAGCGGGCCTTCACTTGACAATAGAGCTGAACAAATGGAGTAACTGCTAAAGATACATTTCAACCAAACGTTTTGAGTCACTATACCCCTTTCCATCAACAAGTCACTTCCTTAGTGTTTTCCCACTTTCTTCATAATATGTGAAAAACTTCTTTAAAAAAATTAATAATTTCCATCAAAACTGCCATGCCGATTAATGAAATGTAGTTGCATTGTCCCCTCCTCTATCCAAGCCGAACTGATCGCTGACATCCTGTTCAAAAGTACGTGTCTAACATCCGTCCTGGATGACATCTTTCTACTAGTCCAGTGAATAGGAATCTAATGGATGAATAGTTGTGATAGCTGCCCTAGAACAATATAGCCGTCTGTTTAATGCAAGGGAACAGCAATGATTATCTATTATCAACCATGATTGAAAGTATTGATCTCAGGTAATAATAAAGATAAAATAAAAAGCCAAAGGGTAATTGAGCATCATGTCTCGTATTGATCCAGCATCACTTTTCACAATAGGAAAATCATTTTTTTAGCTGCTTTGGTTTACTATTTCTTGATGATGCAATATTGAGTTGAATAATGTATAGCCAGTAGCTGCACAGTGTGTGCCTTTAGGTCTCCAGAATACTTGCAATGCAAAGTATTTGCACGATGAAAGAAAATGCACAACAAAAGCAAACTTATCTGGAAGCACTCTAAATGTTTGCAGTGAGGCTCTTTTATGTGTGTTTATCTGTGTGATAGGAGCCTCCAGTGACGCAATGGGTTTAACCCTTGTGCCTGCAGGACTGAAGTCTGACAGGTCGGAAGTTCGAGCTGGGGTAAGCATGGATGAGCTCCCTCTGTCAGCTCCAGCTCACGATGCGCAAACATGAGCGAAGCCTCCCACAAGGCTGGTAAAACATCAAAATATCCAGGCATCCCCTGGGCAATTTCCTTGAAGACAGCCAATTCTCTCACACTAGAAGCGACTTGCAGTTTCTCAAGTTGCTCCTGACATTAAAAAAAAAATCAGTGTGACAGAATATTTTCAGCACAGAACCAATAGCCAAATATGATTGGTTTGAAATGAAATATGTTTTTGAGTTAACCTTTACATAAAGTCCATGCTAAGGTTCTTAAGAGGAAAGGATGAGGTCCACTCTTTTGTAAAGACACTCTTAGTTCCTGGTCTAAATGCCACAAAGGTGCCAGATTCTGGTATTTAAAGCTAAGCAGGTTCAGCCCTGGCTAATGCCTGGATGGGAGAACATAAGCAATATTAGATACTGTAGGCTATATTTCAGAGAAAGGAACTGGCAAAATCACCTCTGAATATTCATTGCCTAAGAAAAGAGTGCTGTTGATATTATCTCTGAAAACACCTTCTTCCTTCCTGCCTTGATCTTAAGTAAAACCACAAAAAGTTCCATCAGATACACATTTGTTTGATACAGAAAATATGGCTGTGCATGCATGCATATGCAGAAATGAATCACCACCATTTTAACACTTGAAAGAATATTCAATTTTATTTCTTTACCACAGTATGCATGAAACAATGTCTTCTTACATGAAAAAAAGGGGCCAAAACTAACTAAATGAATTTAAGTGGGGCGAAATGTAAAATATTACACATAGACAGAAAAAAAATACATCATTACAGAATGGATAATACCTGGCTTGACAAACATATATGCAAAAGGGATTTAGAAGTATTATTTATTTATTTATTTCAAACATTTGTACCCCGTCCTTCTCAACCCCTGGGGGGGGGGGGGGGGACTCAGGGTGGCATACAATGGCAACAATTCAATGCCAACACCTACAAAAACCACAATACAACGTAACATAACAGAGTAGATAAAACATTTGGTTAAAATCAATTTAAAACATTATTATCAACTATATTACCATATCTGACCTCTTCAGACAGGTTATTTTTTGGTTCTCATCCCACAATGTAGAGCTACTTCCAGCGGGGCTCCATCACAAAAATATAGACAAACAAGTACATGCCTCCTGTGGTAACACCACAGGAGGCTTCCTGTGTTGTATTGGATCAATGGGAAGAGCCCCCAATGGTGCAATGGGTAAAACCCTTGTGCCAGCAGGACTGAAGACTGACAGGTCGTAGGTTTGAATCTGGGAGAGCATGTATGAGCTCCCTCTGTCAGCTCCAGCTCTTACAAGGATGGTAAAACATCAAAACATCTGGCCATCCTCTGGGCAACATCCTTGCAGATGGCCAATTCTCTCCCACCAGAAGTGATTTAGTTTCTCCAGTCGCTTCTGACACAAAAAAGTGGGAGGAAGTTGGTGACTAATGCTTCCCCGGTCAGATGGGGCATGGTGTGATGGGTTCCCCATGCTGGAAACCACTGGATTCACCACAATTTGTGGCTATTCTGGCAATCCATCCGATGAGTTTGCTAGTGTGTGACTCCCAAAACCAGTGGACCTCCTTCAGGAAAAGAAATATACTTCTTGGGATGTAAATGATATGATATTTTATACTTTCCATTTGTCTTCATTTTGCAGGAACAGTCCCAATTAGTTATATCATTCCACTTTTTCAGCTTCTTTTAGACTGTCTCCCCACTTTCCTTTGTTATTCTTATTTTACTTCAAAATAAAACTGCACACAGTTCAATGGGAGAGAGGAAGGGACAGAATTAGTCGTCTTTTCAGTAGATAGGCTAAAGCAAACTACTATTGTCTGTCTGTCCTAGCTTTTGTGTATTTCATAATTAATACATTTTGTTACCTTGTTGTTTAGTCACATGTATCCCGGGTTTCATTGGTGAAAAGTTGTAGATCAATGTGGTTGGATGCTCACTTGGTGAACATGAAGGCAGGGGGAAGTTGGTATCTTCTACAAAGGATCTTTCCCAGCATATCATGATGGCACACAGCTGCTGACACTACACATGGGCATTATTTTATTATTTCATGGAAAGGATAGCTTGTTTTTACTAGCTTTACATCCACCCAATTAGATCAGCCACAGTAGTGGGAACCACCTGGAAATTCAACCCGAATGAAAAACAGAGAAGTTTTACATCTGGATGGGAGAACAACAACCACAAGAAACATTTGCAAGGAATTATAAAGATCACTCGTTGACCTGAACAAATTAATTGCTCACCAAGCCAAAGTCTGCTTGGTTGGGTGATCCCATCGTGGAGTTTTTGGCAACCAAAATGAGCTTAACTAAGAGTAAATGGTTTAGATTAAAGAACTTCTGCTTATGCATCCATGAAACAGCTTCCTTTTATAGTTTGTGTAGTTCCACAACAACCAACAGTTTCACTGAGAGTGAAATGTTAATGTCACAGCATTTTTGTGCATGCAATCTACTGAATGCACATGCTCAGAAATTCATTTAACATTCTGCGATGGGAAAGAAAGCTCACTAGGGGGAAAAGATACTTGATTTATATTACAGCCAAGCATAGCAAACCAGATAAAACTGTAGTCCAAAAATGTTTTTTAAAATCCCAAGTTTCAGTCAAGAACCATGTACAGAATCTTGACTTCCCGCTGATGAGATCCTAAGCACATCAGTAGTTAATCTGATGTTTTGTTTTGTTTTTCTCTTTGGTCTTGCCACCAGCACCTAGAAACTTCCCTTTTCTGCACCTCTAGATTTGCCACGGGAGATGCCAAACAATGCACCTCTTTCCCATGTCTTTAAAGAATGCAGTGACTGGGGAAATAAGTAAGTACACAGTGGCTGAAGCAGTCAAACACACATACACAAAGGGAGTGGTACTGACTTTCTTCAGCTAGAAAAGGTAAGCCAGTCAATGAAGAATTAGTCATGGGGTGCACTGAGGTGAGTTGGACAAATGGCTGGGAGTGTAGGAAAGGAGGTGCCCCACCACTTTCGACCTGGCTAAGCTATACAGCAGTGGTTCTCAACCTGTGGGTCCCCAGATGTTTTGGCCTTCAACTCTCAGAAATCCTAACAGCTGTAGACCAAAACATCCGGGGACCCACATGTTGAGAACCACTGCTGTAAAAGGAGTATTGCTACTTTTCTTATTAACTCCCTGTCCTAGGACAGGAGGAGGAGGAGGAGGAGGAGGAGGAGGAGGAGGAGGAGGAGGAGGAGGAGGAGGAAGAGGAGGAGACCTGCAATGTTTGAAAGGGAACTGAGTGCCTAGAGACTACTTTCTATAGCCCCGATGAAACAACTGGTCCAGTCCATAATTCTGCCTTTGCCTATCATAGCAGACAGGCAAAGGCAAAATTTGCCTTCTGTATCTAATGCAGAGAAAGCTCTGCCAATCCTGAAATATAGCTCCAAAGCTGGTGACCTTACAAGTCCCTTTGGATTCCTTAAGAATCCTTTTAGATCTAAATTGGATAACCATGGAATACTGTCAGCAACACTTCTATGCTACAAACTTGCTTTGGGCCGCCTGGATCTCAGATGTCCAGTGAGGTTTGTATCAGTTTTCATGACCATAAGGCAGAACTCAACATTAATAGTCCATCAGCTTGAAGTTACATGTTTATTCATAGGCAGAAATATATACATCACAGCAGCACTCAAAAGTACTTTGGAGAGCATGGCTGTTACCAAAAGAGTACAGCACTTTTCACAACCAATTGCCCCAAATTACTCATTAAATTTTACAAATGGCTTTAATATCCATCTGACACTCTTCCCTAGGCCTGTTAACTCAGGCTCGTCCAAAAATCTTGGTCTGGATCCAAGGACATCTGTTCATTTGAAGACAAATGTCATTGTTTAAGGGTCTTGGGGTGAACCTTTTTCATATTCTATAGCGCCACTAACCAGCTGCTCAGGGTGATGTTCCTTTTAAAAGAGAAGTAGCATATTAAAAACAAATTAATACATGTTTAAGATTGCTTTTAACGTTGTTTTTGTTTATAACTAACTATTGTTTTTTAATATTATAACTAACATCCCTTTTATTCTCATACATCAGTTTGAGTCCCACTTCTGGAAGAAAGTTGAACTATAAATCAAATATATAAATATGAGGGCTATCCGGAAAGTAGCTCTTGCAGGGAATTTTCTGGGGGGAAGTTGGTATCGCTGCCGTGTAGTGAGAAGCCAGGAGAAGCGAACTAGTAGTGCCAGCCATCAGTAGCTCATCTACTGGCATTGTGGTGGAGGTTAGAGTTGAGCATCCTCATTCCATTTCTCTTCAATACGAAGTTTACACTGTAATATGCTACCTAAATGCTAAGGACATGAATGTCGCTGCAATTCATTGTGAAATTGTTTCAGTTAATTGAGAGGATATAATGTCAAGACAGCATGTGACAAAATGGGTACGGAATATATTGTGAGACCACGAAGAAACTTCACAGAGCCATCCAAAACAAACGTTGTGGGATGCTGATGGTGGGAGTCTGTCTCCTTCATGACAATGTGCGTCCACACACTGCTCATGCAACATAAGAATTGTTGACTTAATTTGGTTGGGATGTTTAAGCCACCCCTCTCACAGCCCTGATCTCGCACCCAGTGACTATCATCTGTTCACAAAACTGAAGGAACATCTTGCTGAAAAACACTTTTCCAAAGACAAGGTGAAAATCAAAGCAACAAACTGGCTGAAAAAGGTGGAGGGAAACTTCTATGGCACATACATCAAAAACTTGGCCTATGGATGACAGAATGTATTAAACTGAATGGTGATTATGTGGAAAAATAATGTAACACCTATGCTACAATCCTTTTAAGTTTTATAAAAAATATATTCATTCTTTGTATTTCAAAAAATATCTTGTAACCTTACTTTCCGAATAACCCTCATAATAAAACTATATATTTTGGTCTAATAGTCCTGCCACTTTTTGAAGATTACACTTGGGTTTCTTCTTAATTACATCTCTAAACTCTATACAATATGACCCCCAAACTCACAGGACCAGTATCCATAGTACTACTTTCCCACATCCTCTCTGGGGACTTTTTCTGGGTCATCCGGACAAGTTTACTTCTGCCAGACATTACCATAGTGTTTTATTGGAAGACCTAGAACATTTCTAAAGATGAATCCTCTTTGGGAATTTTCTAGGTGAGATTCTATGTTAACTTGCAGAAAAGGTAGTTCATTTCAATAGTATTCACTGTTACTCACAGTTTTCTGTTTCTACATTACATTCAGGAACACTTCCACTGTGGACATGAGGGATAGTACCCTGATAGAATATGAAACTTTACTTCTGCTGGGGTTCTGCCCACAGAGAAACACAGCTTGACAGTGCCAGACTCTCATAGTCAATCTATGGCCAAAGCTAGGCGAGGGTTCCTGGAATGTGTTTGGCTGCAGTTCTGCATCCAAGAGAAAGGTCTCTTGGATCTCCAGGAGGTAGTGATAACTGTTTTCTCCTGGTTGCACAACTAGAACTAGATGCTGCCCAGGCGCCCTTGCTTTCTCCAGCCATTAATTACCATGAGAGCATGCCCTGGTGCCATCAAGCTACATAAGGACATACTGAACACCTCCTTCCACAATATCTCCAAAAGTATGTAAGCTGGGGTGAACCACAATTACACCTGCTACCTACTGCATGCTAAGCAGAGTACAAGCAGCTGCTGCTTCTTTCTTTATGCTAGACCACAATTTGGAAATGATCCTTTTTTGGACTCAGAAGAACTAAAAATGTCACAATTCCGTCATAGCCAGATCTAGCCCCAAAATGCCAACATTTCCAAGTTCTGCACTATATAATGAAAATGCAGAATTACCGCTGTAGAGTAAGACCCCTGTTTCTAAACACCTTGACCAAATGCCATTAAATTAAGAAGCAAATTTAATGATATTTGGTTTTATCCAAGGTTCCGGGCAACAGGTCTGGCAGGAAATGTATCCCACCATCACAAGGGAGGGGGCCTTCTCAGTGGTGGTCACCTACTCTGGAGCGCCTTCCCCAGGGAGATTAAGTAAGCACCCACACTGTCCTCCTTTCGTAGGGATTTGAAAACTTGGATGTTTCAGCAAGCATTTGAGAATGACTAGTCCCTAGTTATATATGCTCAGTCAGCTAGCCAGGTAGTACTCTGTTCTCTGTACTTCACCCAACTCCCTGATCCAGCCCCTTTTATAGCCTGTTCATGCTCATTTTAGTATTTCTGGTTATTGGTCTTTGTCTAGTATTGTTTTGATGGAGTTTTAATGCTGCTGTGTTATATTCTTATGTTTTATTTAATTGTGTTTTTATCTGGATTGTTATGTTTTACTATGTTTTGTTTTATTTTATTTTTTGTTTTTGTTTTAAAGGATTGTTTTGCTTTTATGTCTTGTGGTCATTTTGTCCTATATGTAAGCCACCCCAAGTCCCTTCGGGGAGATGGTAGTGGGGTATATCATCATTATCACCACCACCATCATCATCATCATCAGAATATTGGACTCAAGAGCAATTACATGGAGAGCTATGGCCAAGTTCAAGACTGCAAAGAATGGATGTAACCTTGCTGGATATTTTCCTCTCTGTGTGTCTGGTCTTCTCGTTTTCCTCTGTCTTATCTTGTTTCATCAATTTCTATTTGAACCAAGTCTTCCTAAGGTGGGATAATGCCCTCCTTCTGTTCTTCTCAATATTAGCTATTTCATCCTGAGCCACAGGTATTTATCAATGGTAACACTCAAAGTATCCTGAAGCCGGAATGGAGCCAGCAGAGCTTTAAAGCAAGAGGCAAGTGCATACCTATGTGTGTTTATCTGCATTCATTTTGAAGCACTGGCAACATATTCAAAAAACGAAAAGCACAATGAAGACCATTTCTACTAACAGGAAGAATCCCCTCAAAAGGAGAGGGCTTTGTAGCTTGTCAAGAAACTTATTTGTTTTTCCTCCCTAATACAATCATTACCTTGCGCTTTCCTTATGATCCACATAAATAGCCATCGCAATTACCATGTTTTCTCAATGATGAGCAATGTGCTTCTTCCTATTAACTTCATTAGTTAGCATGACAAAAAAGGGAAGTAAAAAATAGGGATAACACATTAACGTGTGTTACAGCAAGTGAGCCAGGCAGTTATCAGCAGGGGTCTTAATGGAAAGGTATTTTATTTATGTACTTAGCCTGTCAAATTAATTCCAACAAACCCGAATGATGCTCTTTTTCTTCTTCTCCTTCTGTATATGTGAGTGTGTGTCAACTATTCCATTGCTTAAATCTTAGAAACAGAGTCTGCTGCAGGTGACTAGAGTGCAACTTAAATAACATCAAATTATGTTATGTTGATGGGTCCTTAAGAAAGTGAGGCTGGGATATGCGGTACAATTACGGTGCTCTGCAGATGTTCGTATTAGAGAAGCGGCACTTTGCATACATTGAGAAACAAACAGGTATCGCCTCGCC
Source organism: Anolis sagrei (assembly GCF_037176765.1). Lineage (NCBI taxonomy): Eukaryota > Metazoa > Chordata > Lepidosauria > Squamata > Anolidae > Anolis > Anolis sagrei. The sequence goes on along the minus strand of NC_090022.1, from coordinate 39,767,213 downwards.
TTGCACAACCCCAAGCAATGAAGTAAATATGCAGCTGCCGAGTGAAAAGGAAGTCCAGGGCACTAGGCGACATCATTCGGAGGATGCTCAGAAATTGTTTATTTGTGTTCCGGGAACTTTCCAGTTGTTCTGGCAGCTTTTTGGTCTCTGCCTATTTTTTCTCTCTCTTTCGATAATCCCCAAGGAGGAGTGAATAGCAAGTGAGATGGGTTACACAAACAAGCCAGCAATGGAGAATTAAGCAAACGCCATATACCTCATCCTTTAAAAATGTGTACAAGCCTGTAACAAAATCTGAGACAACATTCCTCCTGGTAATTAATGTTTCCACTGCTTGCTGCAGAAACGGCATCACTAGGAAGAATTCAGGAAAAGTAATCAGCAGCACAATTAAGCAATCTGCTATAATGACAGAACACAACATTAGCACCGAGTAATCAGAAACATATTTATTTTTTCTCTTGATTTTTTTCAAAAAAAATCCAAATACTCAATTATTTGCTTTGGCAGGCGAAGGATCGGAATGACCCCTGGTTTATGTTTTTAAAGAATGTTGATGTTTTATTTCACTGAATATAGCAAAATGTATGCTTGTTGCTTGAAACAGTTTTCCCTTTTTTATCATATTTTGTGGTCCGGGACTTTGATTAGGCATCCAGGCATCAGTTTCCTCCATATAGTGTTTTGCGTTTTAATGCTAAACAGGATTTTGGATAGATGTAACAGTTAGATAAAAACTACATTAAGAAAAATGTATTTCAAGAAAGAAGAGTTTCAGAGATTTGGGGAGTGTGAGCTGAAGGGTTTCAGGTGCTATGACCCAACTCACAGTTTTCTCAAATACAGGTAGTCGTAACCATACCTGTCAACCCTTCATGGATGAAAAATTGGATATGTGTGGCCAATCCAGATCAGAGTGCAGCCAAAGTTAAGAATGAGAAAGAACCGAAAAGCTAGGAGAGACTGCAGCAGTTTGCTTCTGCCTGAGCCTACTGGAAGAACAAGATTGTGCTCCCTCTTTTCATCACACTTTGCTGAGTGGAGTACAACTGACATTTGTGTTTTGAATGCAGTTTGTATCAACAGAAGTAAGCGGAGGACAAGGGGAGAACGTGGGAGGAGAAGAATGAAACTGGGGTTGCTTCCATGCTGTAGAAGTCATGCAATTTTAGGCCACTCTAACTGCCATGGCTGAATGCTACAGAATCCTGGGATTTGTAGTTTTACAAGAACCTCAGCCTTCTCTGCCCAAGAATGCTGGTGACTCACTAAACTACAACTCCCATGATTTCTTAGCATTGAGCCATGATAATTACAGTGATGCCAAGCTGCATTAATCCTAGTGTAATTGTACCCTTCAACATATTAAAAGGTGGGACAGCAGAGGTTTAATTAGGAAACTCTCTACTAAAGCAGAGAAGTTGGGGAGTACATAAGGTACTGTCCTGTTGTGTGAGAGAGATTGAGAATGTTTGCGTGTTGCACATAGAAGCACACAAGAGAGAAGAGAGAGAAAAGAAAGAGAGAGAAGGATTTGATCAACCTAACTAGGGCATAGGTGGTGCAGCAGGTTAAACTGCTGAGTTGCTGAACTTGCTAACCAAAAGGTTGGCGGTGAGTGGGGTGAGCTCCCACTGTTAGGTCCAGCTTCTGCCAACCTAGCTGTTTGAAAACATTCAAATGTGAGTAGATCAATAGGTACTGCTCTGACGGCAAGGTAACAGCACTCCATACAGTCGTGCTGGCCACATGACCTTGGAGGTGACTATGGACAATGCCGGCTCTTCAGCTTAGAAATAGAAATGAGCACCACTCCCCAGAGTCGGGCATGACTAGACTTAATGTCAGGGGAAACCTTTACCTTTTAACTAGGTTGCATATCTCGATGACTGCATCAGTTCTGTGCTATGTTATCCCATTTTATTTTCATAATAGCTCTGCAAGGCCATTTAGACTAATTTCTTCAAGACCATGCAGTGAGCTATATGACTGAGACCAATGTCACCAGTTCATATACAAGGTCCACAACACTTGAATCTGTCTTTCTTTCTCCTGCATAGCAGAGGGTTGGAATGGATGGTCCTTATGGGCTCCAATTCTATTATTCTATTCTGTTACTTCTGCCTTCCTTCCTTCCTCCCTCCCTTCTTTAATTTCCCTCCCTCCTTCTCTCCCCATTTACACACAATGTTAAATTGCCCCCCTTCCCAGTTTGTGCCATGATAGCAAAACAGTTCACATGAAATGTGGAGAGAGGGAGAAGTTGTGGGTCTCCCTTACTTTCCAGTCTGGTGGAAGCAAGCTGTGCGAACAGACCAGTCTTAAGACATGCTGCTTCTCTAGGAAGCGAAGGCTTAATAGAGAATGACTTTCCAACTGCTACACCTACACAACATCAGAAACCATGAGCTGATGCCAGCATTGCAGGCTGCTCTGCTGCTGCAAATGGTTAGGATCAGGTTGACAGAATCCAGCTTGAAGCTCAAGTTATTGTTGCTATCATGAAAGCACCAGCTTGGCATCTTAGTTCAAAACTGCACTGCAAAGCTAAAGCCAGCAATTCTCTGATCACTGAAACCAATGGGATGCTCCAGAATAATTGTTATAAGAATCACAGCCAAAACGTACTCCGTGGGGGTGTGCATGGATTAGCGATAGAATTATGAACCTTATTTCAATCAGTGCGGTACTGAAGTAAACAAAATAAAATTGCACGGCTGTATGTTTTTATCAGACTTACGTATGTTTCTGTTACTTTCTATATTACTGAATTAAAAGGGAGAAAATATAACGGCGACATGTACAGTATTCTCATGCGATAACTATGGCGTATCACACCGGGCTAGTTATCACAGAGAGCAGCACATTTATGAGAACAGGCAGATGTGTCATCCGGCAAAACAAACGTACATCTCTAAGGAGAGCATGAAAGACTTCCAAGAACTCCTAAGAGTCACTTCACGGTATTGATGGAGAGGGTTAACACATTCAACACAAATGCAGACATTGCAAGTGCTAATATACTACCTGATATGTATTTTAACATTATATTATAGTAAAGCTCAGTAAGAATATAGAGGGTAGAAGGTGAGGATTGAAGTTACTGCTGGGAACTTGCTTTTTGTTCAGCGTAAGTGCTGTACGTCTCAGCAGTCGGGAAAAGCTTCTCAGCAAGATGATATTGTTACATCAGAACCACAGTGGGTTGAACACAATTCTCAATTTGCAGGCAAATGGATGTATTGTGTTGGGGCGTAGCAGTAGGAGACTGCAGAAGTATAAATTACAATCCAGCAGTATTCTCTTACCTAGATTTGTGGCAAAGCATAAGGACCTTCACCTGCAGAAGGAAGGGAAGAAGAAAAAAGAAAGAAAGAAAGAGGGAGACATACAGACATACAAGCTAACTGCCTGAACACAGGATCTTAACTGCATCCAAAATAATTGAATGATCAGATAAATATTTGAATAATTTTGTGTGCGGGTAACACTAGCGCATAGCCAACACTGTTATTACTAATAAGTGTATTTTCAGTACTACATTTGCTGTGTTGGAGATATAAATCCCACTTTTTAACTACAACTCTCAGAATATCCCAGGATTCTAGGTCCTTGAAGCTATAGCTCAAAGAGTAATTTATTTATTTAATTTATTTAAACCATTTATATTCCGCCCTTCTCACCCCGCAGGGGACTCAGGGCAGAGTACAAGATGTATACGGCAAACATTCAATGCCGGGACATAAAAGCATAAATATATACACACATTAAAATCACTTATATCCACATAAATAGTTGCTTAAAACCAGCTGGTCTGAGTCCCTCTACGGAGGTGAGAAGATCGGGATATAAAAGTTTTAAATAAATAAATAATAAATAAATCTCAGGACACCATTTTGCCTCATTGCACTGCCCCAAAGGCTTGGTCCCACAGCCAGGTCTTCACCATCCTTCTGAAGGACAGGAGGGAGGGGGCTAATCTAATATTGCCAGGAAGGGAGTTCCATAACCAGGGGGGCAATCACTGAGAAGGCTCTGTCTCTCATCCCTGCCAAACGTGCCTGTATTCTAGGTGCTATACAAATCATTGCAGGGGCTCTGATATATGGGTTTACAATTCAGGTAAGATAAACTGGAATACTGTGTCCAATTCTGGCCACCGCAGTTTAACTGAGATGTTGACAAGCTGGAATGTGTCCAGAGAAGGGCGACTAAAATGATCAAGGGTCTGGAGAACAAGCCCTATGAGGAGAAGCTTAAAGAGCTGAGAATGTTTAGCCTGCAGAAGAGAAAGCTCAGAGAAGACATAATGGCCATGTATAAATATGTGAGGGGAAGTCATAGGAGGAGGTAAACTTGTTTTCGGCTGCCCTGGAGACTAGAACATGCAACAATGGCTTCAAACTACGGGAAAGGAGATTCCACCTGAACATGAGGAAGAACCTCCTAACTGTGAGAGCTGTTCAGCAGTGGAACTCTCTGCCCCTCCTCACCATGGAAAAATGGAACAAGACTCCATGACTGGAGTTGAGCATCGCCTCCTGATGCTGGAGATGGAAAAAGGGGAAGGCCTTTACCTTTGTCTGTGTTGTATGTTGTTGTTCACTGTGTGTAAAAGGCATTGAATGTTTGCCTCATATGTGTATATTGCAATCCGCTCTGAGTCCCTCCACTGAGATAAAGCAGAATATAAATAAAGTGTATTATTATTATTATTATTATTATTATTATTATTATTATTAATTGAGCAACATAATATAATATGTTGCTCAATAGATAGATATTTGAAATGAGAGTGGTTTGAGTGCTGGATTATGACTGGAGACCAGTTCGAAACCCAGCATGGCCATGGAAACCCACCAGTGACCTTGGGTAAATCACACTCTGTCAGCCTCAGGGGAAGTGAAAGGGAAGCGCCTTTTGAAGAAATGTTGGCAAGAAAATCCCATGATAGAGTTGCTCTCTGGTTGCTACAAGTCAGAAACAACTGAAGCCATACAACAACAGTCTGTTGTTTCAGTCAGTGCATTTTGGACTAGCTACAATTCCCGAGTTTTCTTCATGGGCAGCCCCATATAGAGCACATTACAGTAGTCTCATGAAGAGATTAAGTATCAGGTTCCCATAATATAATATAATATAATATAATATAATATAATATAATATAATATAATATAATATAATATAATATATAATATATATCAAAATTAAGAGTTATGTATTGGTGTGAGCATTGTATACCAAGGTGTGAAACCAAACCTGGCCATGGAAACCCTTTGGAGAGTCACACTCTCTCAACCTTAGAGGAAGGCAACCCTCTCTGAACATATCTTGCCAGGAAAACCCATGGATAGGGTCACCATAAGTTGGACGCCACTTGAAGGCACTCAGCAACAACAGCAACAAAGAAAACAAAAACAATAGCATATTTGAAATGTTAGTAAGAAGTGGACTTTCCTCTTTCCCCAGTGAAAGCTGGTAGTTCTGAAACCCTACTCCCTCTTTTCATTGCTAACTTGATTTCATAGAATCATAGAGTTGGAAGAGACCTTGTGGGCCATCCAGTCCAACTCCCTGCAAAGAAGCAGGAAAATTGCATTCAAAGCACCCCTGACAGATGGCCATCCAGCCTCTGCTTAAAAGCCTCCAAAGAAGGAACCTCCACCACAGCAGGTTTTTTATTTTAAAAAACCAAAACCTTAAGATGTGAAAATGTGAATCATTGTATAAGTTCCGTTTCTGGATTATATAAGCTGCAGGGCCATCTGTGCAAACAGGGTGTTGTTCCTGGGTTATATACATTGTTCCTGAGTGCTCTTACTGTGAAAAGATGTACAACATTGACTAGAGGGCCACAACTTTGTCCTGGCCAGATAAAATGTGCCCTCTACACATTTCATGAAGTTTCAGGCATACAAGCAAAGTTTTTGCATTCTTTTGGGGAACCAACCAATCAGGAACAAGCATCTAAAACCTGGGAAGAAATCCAGATTAAAAAATGTGATTTCTGATTGCAGGGTCAAAGAGACATGCAAAGATTCACATATTCGACTCAAAACCACAATATTCCCATACCTAGAAATTCTACATTTTTTTGCCTTTTGTAGCAATTGCTTCTGCGTTTACAGGGAAAGGCGTCTAGCCACCCTCCTGTTTGTGGAAGCTCCTGGGCTAAAGGTACTGTCTGGACAGACTCGCAGATAATGTGGAATTTTCTGCTTTGATATTCTGGGATATAGGGTTGTGTGGAAGGGCTGACAGATGACACCTACATTTTGGGCAAAGTCGGATCTGAAATGTGCCAGATCTGGGGCTAGTCTGGAAGATATTTATACTGAGCTAACTTCCTGGTGTGGACATGCCCTGTGATTTAATATAACAATAGAGGACACAATTAATGTTTTTAAACTTATTCTCAAAATAAATTCTGGGCCTTTAAAGTTTCAACTGAAACCCAGAACAGATTCAATGGTCCACTTAAATGGGAACCACTGCACACAGCCTTTTCTCAATCTTTCAATGATCAATTTCTCTTTCTTACAAGTAGCAAAAATAATCTGACATTGTACACATGGCACATGATTTCATGGATGGACTACAGGTAAAGCCACGTTCCTTCCACACGACTCTGCCCTTTTAGTCAATGAGCTCAGCAAGTATAACTCCAACACTCACCTCTTATTAATCTCATTACTGCTTGATCTCGGTTATTCAGAAACAAGCAAGGAACAGTTTACCTTCTGGGCCAAATTCCAAAATAGGGCTCATAGAAATTGCCTTTCTAAGCTCCTTGGGCTACACATTTCTGTGCTTCATGCTGCCACTTTGCTGTGAGTTGAGATAACTATGCGATTGAGGTTACTGAAAAGTAATCTTCTTTAATTAACACTCCCAGTTGCAGCAGAAGCATTTGGTTAGGTTCCAGCTGTCATCCTGAAAAGTCTTGCATCAGCCAGGGTTCAAGGAGAAAACAAGGATCACCTTTTTATTCCAGTTCAGCACAATGGAGGCATCAAATAAGAGATCAGGGGCCCTTCCAGACAGGCCCTATATCTCAGGATGTGATCCCAGTGTATCCCAGATTATCTTGCAGGATTCTTGCAGTGGGGATTCTTATAATCCAGTTTAAAGCAGAAAACCTGGGATCAGTTCCTGGGATATAGGGCCTGCCTGGAAGGGCCCTAGGACTTCGAGGAAGCTACTTTTCTGGACAACAACTCCTAGAATGCCTTAGCCAGCACAGACAACTGGGCACACTGGTGGAAATATTTTGGGTGGCCTTGCTTTTTGGAGTTTGGTAATGTATTCTAAAAAGCTATGATTAAGATCCTGCATCAGAGGCATAGGTGGAATATTATAATTAAATTCTGTCTCATCCAATCCAGTTAAAAGTCAGCTAGATGCACTGAGTAAAAGGGTTTTGTGACACTGGAGGTGGGGTGCTAAAGGGTGATGTGACTAACCCACTTCCAACAATGGCCAACCCCGACCGGGACTGCCTTCTACCTGGAAAAAATGCCTTCACTGCAGGAGAAGATGCAGATCAAGAATAGGGCTCCACAGTCACCTTTGTACCCATTGCCAGTACACTGATCTTGGAGACTATCCTACTCGGACAACAAGGGATCACCTAAGTAAGTAAGTAAGTCCAACAATAAGTAATGAAGGCAGGTCCCTGAATGTGTTCCTCCTTTTGCTGCTCATATATTTGCTTGCTAGTGGGAGAGCAGTGGTCACTTGATCCATCAACGCCCTGCTTGCCAGCACTGCAGAATCCCATTATTTGATGCAATGGAATGGATTTTGAGGCAGGTTTTTAGACATTCGCCATGACAACAATACCATGATAACCAGTCTGTATTTGAAATAGTTATAAGAATGTGAGTCTAACTTATGACACTGTAACTGAATAACAAGATGTCAATCAACATTTCTGAATTATAATTTAGAGTAAAGGTCAGTTTTGAAATGTAGTCCAGGAAAGTATGTTTTCCAAATTCTGATCCATTCGAGGATACTTTGCGTGAAAGATTTTGACATGATTTAGAGCACTATTTTTTCAAAAACTTGAAATGAAAAATGCTTTGAGCTTGCAGGCAAAGCATACCATGGATCTGTTCTGGAGGATAACTAAGTCCTAGAAGTGTTCTCCCTAGGCCTCCAATGTGATTCTATGATCAACTTCCAATGCATCTTATGGTGGAATTTCTGGAGAAAGTTGACCAAAGAATTTCACTGGGACCTAGCAGGAATATTTCTCTAGCCATTGCCTGGTTCTCCATTATCCCGTGCAGAGTCCTCTAAACCAGGCCTGCACAATTTGTAAGTAAATAAGAGACCATGAGGTGGCGAGGAGGACAGGTTTCCCTTACTGGTGGGTCTTTCCACTGCCTATCTTCCGTGGACCTTGCATGTTGTGTAGGCCTGCTTTAGACATTTCTTGGACCTATTTATCTTGTGCAGATGTACCCTTCTGACTCTCCTGTTTAATTGAATCTGTTATTATTATCTGACACAAAAACACAGTATGACACAACAAATGAGATATATATGCTGGATTTCGTATCACAAAATCACAAGTCGAACACTTCCCAAACATTTAGGAATGTGTGATGTATTTTCTGTACTCCCCAATGAGTGCCACCTTGTCGTGGTGGGGGTGCTGAGAGCTGTGCTGGCGGTAATGTAACTACCAGTAGGTCCAACCAAGTCAGAGAGGTCTCGGCCAAGGATTGGAACTAAGAGCACCTAACCCATTAGCACAATGGAGAAACAAACCAAAACGAAGTCTATATTGGCTTGGTCATCACCCAGGATAAAACAGGCCACAGTGGATGCTGCTGATTCTGGACATCCATTGACAAATGGGCTACAGAATCAAAATACAAATGAAAGTCAAAGAAGCGGCAGAAATATACAATTCCAGAAAACTGCATTATTATTATTATTACTATTATTATTATTATTATTATTATTATTATTATTATGCTTATGTATACCCCACTTTTTCTCTCCACAAGGAGATGCAACCAATATAATGTCTCAACATTTCCACAAAACTGCCAAGGAACTTCACTGATTTGTTTGAATTGAAATTCTATAAAATTCTTTTACCAGGTGCATTGTATATTGATAGAAAGCTTCTATTTCAAAAACACATCCAGCTGGAATCTAGGAAAAATATTTTTATTAGAGTTCTAATAACAACACATTCTAAGAAAAAAGAGGACAAACAAACAAAGGAAGGAAGGAAAGAAGGCCTTTGCAATGACAGTTGTTCATAGAAGAAAAACATGGTTTATATGAAGGCAAAATATTGGTGTCAGACAAAAGTCCAGCCTACTAAAACATAAAATTCCAGTGGTTAAAATACTGAAAAACTTTGAAGATGAATGTGATATTATTATTTTAACTCTTTGATAACAGCCATTTCTATACTTTATTGATTCTATTGCTCTTGTTAATTTATATGCCTGATTTTTAAATGTGTTATTGGTTTTAATGTTGATATTTTACATGCTGTATGGCACCATTGTGTGCTATTTGTAAGCTGCCCTGAATCCCTATGGGAGATGGTGGTGGGATATAAATGATGATGATGATGATTATTATTATTATTATTATTTTACGGACACAAAAGCACAGTATGTCACAGCAAACGAGATCTATATGCTGGATGTCGTATCACAAAATCACAAGTCGAACACTTCCCAAGCGTCTAGGACTGTGTGCTGTATTTTCAAATGATGCGTGAAGATCCAAGTAAGGTGGCCTTTTGTAGTTGACAGATCATGATTTTGTCAATGTTTATTGTTTCCAAATGCCGGCTGAGATCTTTTGGCACGGCACCCAGTGCACCAATGACCACTGGGACCACCTGTACTGGCTTATGCCAGAGTCTTTGCAGCTCGATTTTGAGGTCCTGATAGCAGCTGAGTTTTTCCTGTTGTTTTCCCTCTGTCAACCAGTATGGCGACATCAATAATCCAGACTTTTTTCCTGGATTATTATTAATACTATTATTACTTACTTACTTACTTACTTAGGCGATCCCTCGTTGGACGAGTAAGATGGTCTTCCATTATGGATTTCCTTGTGGGTCCGTATGTGGCTGTGGAGCCCTATTCTTGCTCTGCATCTTCTTCCGCAGTGAGGGCATTGGTTTCCAGGTGGAAGGTGGTCCCAGTCGGGGTTGGCTTGACGCGCCTTCCTCCTGGCACGTTTCACTCTTTCACCCTCCACTCGTGCCTCCTCAAATTCTGCAGCACTGCTGGTCACAGCTGACCTCCAGCTGGAGCGCTCAAGGGCCAGGGCTTCCCAGTTCTCAGTGTCTATGCCAGAGTTTTTAAGGTTGGCTTTGAGCCCATCTTTAAATCTCTTTTCCTGTCCACCAACGTTCCGTTTTCCATTCTTAAGTTCGGAGTACAGCAACTGCTTTGGGAGACGGTGGTCAGGCATCCGGACAACGTGGCCGGCCCAGCGGAGTTGATGTTGGAGGACCATCGCTTCAATGCTGGTGGTCTTTGCTTCTTCCAGCACACTGACGTTTGTCCGCTTGTCTTCCCAGGAGATTTGCAGGATTTTCCGGAGGCAGCGCTGATGGAAACGTTCCAGGAGCTGCATGTGACGTCTGTAGACAGTCCACGTCTCACAGGCATATAGCAGGGTTGGGAGGACAATAGCTTTATAAACAAGCACCTTGGTATCCCTACGGATGTCCCGGTCCTCAAACACTCTCTGCTTCATTCTGGAAAATGCTGCACTTGCAGAACTCAGGCGGTGTTGTATTTCGGCGTCGATGTTGACTTTGGTGGAGAGGTGGCTGCCAAGGTAGCGGAAATGATCAACATTTTCTAATGTTACACCATTAAGCTGTATCACTGGCATTGGAGAGGGATTGGCTGGTGACTGCTGGAACAGCACCTTGGTTTTCTCAATGTTCAATGACAGGCCGAGCTTCTCGTATGCTTCTGCAAAGGTGTTTAGAGAGGCTTGTAGATCTTCTTCTGAATGCGCACAGACGACATTGTCATCAGCATACTGGAGTTCTATAACAGATGTTGTTGTAACCTTGGTTTTGGCTTTCAGTGCTGAGGTTGAATAGCTTGCCATCTGTCCGATAGATGATTTCCACTCCGGTGGGAAGCTTCCCATCAACAAGATGAAGTATCATAGCGATGAAGATGGAGAATAGAGTTGGGGCAATAACACATCCCTGTTTGACACCGGATTCCACTTTAAATGGGTCACTTTGGGAGCCACTGCTGTCCAAGACTGTTGCCATCATGTCATCATGGAGGAGCCGCAGGATGTTCACAAATTTGCTTGGGCACCCGATTTTTTGGAGGATGGTCCAGAGAGCGCTGCGATTCACTGTGTCGAATGCCTTTGCAAGGTCGATGAATGCCATGTACAGAGGTTGGTTTTGTTCCCTGCATTTTTCTTGGAGCTGTCGTGCAGTGAAGATCATGTCCACGGTTCCTCTGGAGGGGCGGAAGCCGTTCTGGGATTCTGGGAGGGTGTCTTCTGAGAGGGGCAGAAGGCGGTTTGCAAGGATTCTTGCGAGGATTTTCCCAGCAGAGGTTAGAAGGGAGATACCTCGATAGTTTCCGCAGTCTGTTCTTTCCCCTTTTTTGAAGAGGGTGATGATGGTGGCATCCTTGAAGTCTGCTGGGATTTTCTCGGTCACCCACACTTTTTCTATGAGCTGGTGGAGTTGGTGTGTCAGCTCAGGTCCTCCCTCTTTAAAGATTTCAGCAGGGATCCCATCTGGTCCACTGGCTTTGTTATTCTTCTGTTGGCTGATGGCATTGCTGACTTCTTCCAGACTAGGCAGTGCTGCAAGCTCATCCCTGGTTTGTTGTTGTGGGATTTGTGAGAGGACCTCTTCGGCCACATTGGAGCTGCGGTTCAGGAGGCTTTGGTAGTGTTCTTTCCAACGTAGTGCAATTGAGTTTTGGTCCTTCAGGAGTTTGGTTCCATCTGATGAGCGTAGAGGCTGCACGCCATGGTTTCTTGGTCCGTAGATGACCTTTGTGGCTTTGAAAAATCCCTGAGCATTATGGGTATCTGCCAGGTGTTGGATTTCTTCGGCCTTCTTTGTCCACCAGATGTTCTTGAGCTCTCTTGTCCTTCTTTGGACCTCAGCTTTTGCACTGGCATAGATCTTTTTCTTAGCAGCACAATTGATGTCTCTCTGCCATGCTTGGAAGGCTTTCCTTTTCTTGTCAATTAGCTGTTGGATCTCGATGTCATTTTCATCAAACCAGTCTTGATGTTTCTTGGCTTGGTATCCAATAGTTTCTTCGCAGGCTTGGATGATGGAGGTCTTCAGTTTGTTCCAATGTTCCTCAACATTTTCGGGGTGTTCTGTGGGTAGATGGTCCTTGAGTGCTGTTTGGAGATGGGCTCGTCTGGAGGGCTCCTGAAGGGCTTGGGTGTTCATTTTGCGCCTTGTCTTCCTTCCTTGGAGTCTGCGCTTGGGAGCGATCTTGATAGCCATCGAGGATCGAATTAGCCTGTGGTCAGTCCAGCAGTCATCAGCACCTGTCATGGCTCTTGTGAGGAGCACATCACGGCGGTCTCTGGCGCGTGTGATTACATAGTCTAAGAGGTGCCAATGCTTTGACCGGGGGTGCTTCCATGATGTCTTGAACTTGTTTTTCTGGCGGAAGAGCGTGTTGGTAATGACAAGGTTGTGCTCCGCACATTTGGTGAGAAGCAGGATGCCATTTGAGTTGCTGTTTCCAACCCCGTCTTTTCCGATGGTCACTGGCCACAGGTCGAAGTCTCGCCCGACTCTTGCATTGAAGTCCCCCAGGAGGATGATTTTGTCCTCCCTAGGTATCCCCGATAGGATGGTGTCCAGCTGACAGTAGAATTTCTCCTTGATGTCTTCGTCAGCATCTAGTGTTGGTGCATAGGCACTTATGATGGTTGCCCGTTGGTTTTTGGCAAGATCGATTCGGAGGGTTGAGAGTCGTTCGTTGATGCCAGTGGGTGCTTCGGGCAGATGTTTCATCAGATCATTTCTGATGGCGAAGCCAACTCCGTGCATTCTTTGGTCTTTTTCGGGCAGTCCCTTCCAGAAGAAGGTGTAGCCTCCTTTTTCTTCCTTCAGCTGTCCCTCTCCTGCTCTCCGGGTCTCCTGAAGGGCTGCTATGTCGATGTTGAAGCGTCCCAGCTCCCTTGCAATGATGGCAGTTCTGCGTTCGGGGCGTTCACTGCCACTGTTGTCCATCAGAGTCCGTACGTTCCACGTACCGAAGTTCATTTTTCTTTTTTGGCCGCAGGGTGGTGACCCCACTGGACGCGACAGTCCAGTCAGGGATAAGTGAGGCAGACTATGTTTAGGGCACCTTTTCTAGCCCCCTCCCCGTGTGGGGTGAGCAGAGTGGGTCCTAAAAAGGGCTGCTCAGTCGCGGATACAGCTGCCGAACTACTCAACTGCCTCGGACCTTGAGGTAGAACGACTGAGTCCGTACCCACCGCCCATGTGCCAGTCTGTGACTAGGGGCTTCCAGATTTCACAGTCCTGCCCCCGTCGCCACTCGCTGATCGCCATGGGACTTTGGTTGGTTTGTTTTTATTTTCTTTGGAAGACGCCTGTGCGTGGGTTTTTTTAATGTGTGGAGGTCAGTGCACAACTGATCAACACACAGACTTCACAGAGTGAGGTTCCACTGGTGATGTAGTTTAACACAATGACCGTGGCTTCTCAGTCTGTTGCAGCCTTCTTCCGCCTTCGCAGCCGTTGTAACATGTGCCATGTTATCCTCCGCCTGCTCCGCCGTTGAGGTCTTTGGGTCTTCAGACTGTGCTTGGTCTGGAACCTCCCCCGCAGCCACTCCTGGGAGTGCAGGACTCCAGTTGTTGTGCCTACAGGTTCATCGGAACGCGCAAGCCCCCTCACCACGACAAGGTGACAGTCCATCGAGGGGGAATACTATTATAATTATTATTTGAAACACAACAAGATTCATACACAGCAAACAAGATCACTATGTTGGCTGTTGTACAGCCAGCATAGTGATCTTGTTTGCTGTGTACTAATCTTGCTGTGTTTCAAATAATAAGAATTTGGGTCACGCATCGGACACTTCCCAAGTATCTAGAACTGCGTAATGTATCGGCGAATAATGCATGCAGATCTGAGTAGGGTGACCTTTTGCAGCTGACAGTTGGTAATTTTGTCAGTGCCGATTGTGTTTAAGTGCAGACCAAAGTCTTTAGGCACTGCACCCAGTGTGCCAATCAACATAGGGACTACCTTGACTGGCTTGTGCCAGAGTCTTTGCAGTTCGATGTTTAAATCCTCATATCGTGTCAGCTTTTCCAGTTGTTTCTCTTCAATCCTGCTGTCGCCTGGGATTGCAACATCGACAATCCATACTTGGTTTTTTAACATGATTGTGGGGTCAGGACAGGCATGTAGCCGTGGGGGGGGGCCTCGGGGGGCTTCAGCCCCCCCCCCCCCGAAATTTTCATGGTGGTTCGCGAAAAGGCCTTACTGGTGCATTATTTAAACTGTTATGTTTATTCCTATCATGATCTGATCACCATGCTCAATATATCCCATATGCATGGGGGTATTGGGGTAATGATACAAAAGGTTTGCTAGGCTAGACCCTCTTTCACTCTGACTCAGCCCCCCCCCGAAACCCCCCCCGAAAAAAATTTAGCCCCCCCCCCCCCCCCGAAACGAAGTCCTGGCTACAGGCCTGGGTCAGGAGTATTGTGCTCCAAAATATTATTATTATTATTATTATTATTAATTTCATTTATGTATTATTTCATTTAATTATCAAAATCTTTATGCCTACTATTCATTATCACTCTCCCATCCAAGTACAAACCACTGTTTAGCTTCCAAAATCAGTTGGGATCTGGTTCCTTTAAGGTATGCCTCTTTCAAAATCTGTAAGGATAAGAAAATCAGTTTTGGTTGTGAAGTACAGTAAATAGCTGAAATTTTTCCTACCCAGGCACTAGAGCAGAGCCTTAATGATAAGTAAATTATTTTTTTTCTGAGAGGGGTGAAATTCAGCGAACATCCAAGGACTTCAACAATTGGACAGGGCATGTCGTGTCCACCAATGACATAGATCTACCAATGTCATGTCCACCAATGACACCAACGACATTTGTGTTCAGCCAAATGTGACTTTACCTCCAGTACACATGGCACAAAGTAGTACTCTGGTACTTTAGCTGAAGTGATATTCCACACATAGCAGCCAAGCAGAGCTGATTGGCAATCTGCAGGCAAGTTGTTTGTTTGTTGTTGTTGTTAAAATCTGAGGGCCGAGAGAGAATACCAATGCTGTAGCTGCAGAGAAAGATTGATGATGCTGTTGTGTGCCTGCAAGTTGTTTCTGACACATGGTGACCCTCAGGTGAACCTATCATAGGATTTTCTTGACAAGATTTGTTCAGAGCGGGGTTGTTTTTGCCTTCCTCTGAGACTGATATAAGCATGTGATTTGCCCAAGTCTAAAGTGGTCATTCAAACTCCGATTTTCAAGAGTCCTATCCAATTCTCAGACCACTACATTGGCCTTCCATGGTGGTGATTATTGTTGTTGTTTGTGTATACCCTACCTTTACTCTCCACAAAGAACACTTAAAGCAGCTTATCACCACTCTTGTACTAGCAACAGGGTGGGGTTCAGTATGAGGAAATAACATGAGCACATGTTAGATTATGACTTCTTTTCATACAGTTCAAGGGATTAGAGATAGTTTACAATGGATTACATACACAAATGTTAATCTGCATACTTATATCTCAGGAAGGAACAAAACTCTATACAGCATCAATTAATGCATTATCTTGACACCTGTGTCCCACCAATGATCTCTAAAGTTGTGATTCATAAAACCACACCCTGCTTCTGACAAAAACGGCATGATAATATTGTATTCTTATACCACTTGTGGGCCTCCTCTGTCAGGCATCTTGTACACCAGTGTCAAAATAAGGTATGGGGGTAGATCAGGCATGGGCAAACTTTCTAACTCGGGGGCCGCATGGCGGGCCGGAGCGGGGAGAGTGGGCCAGGAGGGAGGGGGTTCTCCCCAAGTCCTTTGGATCTCAAAAGGACTTGCCTTTGTCAGGATGAGATGGTGGACAGGAGAGAAAAAGTGTATCCATTAGACCCCATATTGCCTACTGATATAGAATCCTGAGTTGGAAGAGACCCCCAAAGGCCATCCAGTCCAACCCCCTGCCATGCAGGAAGCACTATCAAAGCACTCCCAATAGACAGCCTCTGTGGAAAAGCCTCCAGAGAAGGAGACTGCACCACACTCTCGGGCTGCCTATGCCAATTTCCAGGAAGTTCTTCCTAAACCTTTCAGTCGTATCTCTTTCCCTGCCATTTGAAACCATTGTTCCCTTGTACCCTGGTCTCTATAGCAGCAGAAAGTCAGTTTTCCCCCTCTCTCCTCCTCCTCCTCCTCAATGGGACACCCTTCGAAATCTTGAAACATAGTTCTTATGTTCCCTCTCTACCTTCCCTTCTCCCAGCTAAACATCCCCCAGGAGGACAGGAGGAAGGAAAAAGAGAAGGAGGGAGGGAGGAAGAGAAGGATGGAAGGAAGGGTGAAAGGGAATAGGAGGGAGGAAAGAGAGAAGGAAAAAGGGAGGGAGAAATGGAAGGAGGGAGAGAGAGAGGGAGGGAGGGAGGGAAGGAAGGAAGGAAGGAAGGAAGGAAGGAAGGAAGGAAGGAAGAGTGGGATGGAGGGAAGGAAATTCAAAAGGGAAGGAAGGATGGAAGTGTGGAAGGGAAGGATGGAAGAATGGAGGAAAGAAAAAGAGGAGGAAGGAAGGATGAAAGGGAGGAAGGGGAGGAAGGAGAAAGAAAGAGAGAGGGGAGGAAGAGAAGAATGGAGGGTGGAAAAAGAGAAGGAAGGATCAAGAGGGGGGAAAGGAAGGAGGGAGGAAAGAAGGAAGGAAGGACAAAAGGGTGGGAAGGAGAAAGAGGGAGGTAAGGAAAGAAGGGAAGGATGGAAGAAAAGAGAGAGGAAAGTAAGGATTGGATGGTGAGAGAGAGGGGGGCCTGAGAAAAGAGCCCAAAGACCCACAGGTTGAGACCCATTGGAGATGGTTCTTATGGCCCCTCCTTTCACTGTTTTAAAATTAACCTTTAAAACCATCATGCCCAATGATGCTTATAGTGGAATATAGTCCCTTCTTTATGCTGTGATTGTTATTGTGTTATTGTTTTAATAGTTTTGTTGCTATACATTTTACTTTATTTTTTCATTTTTTTATGAACCCTTCCAGTGTGGTTTTGACTCAAGAGGCACTATGGAAACATTTTAAATATATAAACAACCCAAAGCCTCTCTTTTTTGGCTGAGCAAAGGCCTTGTGAAAATGAAATCAGTCATCTCAACCAGCAACCCATAAACTGTACTGGTTAAATATAAAAGTAGTTACACCCATTAAAAATATAACTATTCAAGTTGGCAATTCCTTCTCAAAAGCTTGTCAGATTTGCTTTCTAAAAACTATCTGAAAACTTTCCACACAGACTTCATTGGAGGTGAGAGCATTTTTTAAAAAGACTGTGTAGCAACAGGAGCTATAAAGTATCTTCCAGCGTTTGGGCCGTGTCTGCAGGAATGCAAATGTGTTCCTGGAAGGAAAGGTGTTCCAGGCAAAAATCAGTCCATTGACCTTGTAAATAATTTTGTTGAACCAAATGCAGATTGCTTTTATTGCTTCTTCCTGTTACGTCCTTGAAAATTAATAATATGCAACCATGGCTTGGGTAATATTAGGCTTATCCCTTCTCCCAATCAGATAGGATGAAAACAGACTGCGTATTTATATTTATATTTGCATATTAAATGATAGATGTTATTTAACAGAAGCCAATCAGAGGAGTGTAGCTAATACAATATGCCACCAGTAATTGATTTAAACCATCATTGCCCAAGATGTCCATGTTTGTTTACTTTTTTCTTAAATCACTGTGTAGGCAAGAGCCACTGTGTCTCATCATTATTTGCCGCTGGATTATACTTTGATCCTTGATTATTTAATCTGCATGGATTGCTACTCAAAAATTATCAAGAGTTGTCTCATCCCATTATGGACCAGACTATGGAGAACATTATATTCTGCTGCTCAGACATCTTTGCTAGGATCTTGAGAATAATTCAAGGTGCTGATCTTAGGGCTTACACATCTGAATAGTTACTAATGTGTGCCTGAAAGTCATTTCCGACAAATTTATTTAAGACAAAATTATTATGTGGTTTTCTTGGCAAGATTTGTTCAGAAAGAGTTTGCTGTTGCCTTCCTTGGGGACTAAGAAGGTGTGTGACTTACCCAAGTCATTCAGTAGGTTTCCATGTCCAAGTGAGAATTTGAACCCAGGTCTCCAAGAGTCATAGTTCAACAAAGAAATCAGTACCTTATTTTAGATCTCATATATGTGCATTAGGACTAAGAGGTAGAAGCCATACGGGTGGGTATCTATATAGGTGGAAATACACTAAGACCTTCAACTTCTCTCCTCCATCTCCTGCAGCCTTCTTCTACACTCCTGAAGATCTGCGCAGGGGCTGCAGGCAGGACTGGCCTTGTTCAGTTTCTTAGAGTGGAAGCAGATCCATCAGTTGAGAAAATGATGCCACATTGTATTTGGATCAGAAGCACAGTAGGATACCCAACTTATTACTCCCAGGGACAGAATGACATCTGCTAGGGCAGTGGTTCCCAAACTTTTTTTGAACAGGGACCACTCTCCAACATTACTATGAAAAGGTTATTAATCAGTTTTTGGTCAACTTCAGATTTGGTTTGGTTATTTGGGGTGTAGATTCAGAAAACTGCATTGGAAAGACCTCAATAGCTTTAGTTTCTGATATAGAACATATGCCACCCAGTGTGCACACACAGAAAACCATATGTAATAATCTAGAGCTGATGTGGTCTATCCAATGCAATTTTCTGAATCAGCACTCCAAATAACCCCAGAAACAGGCCTAAAAACAAAGAAATCAAGGCACTCCCGCTTCCAGGTGCCACATGGAACTGTTTCGCTCAGGGGGAGGGAGGGAGGGAGGGAGGGAGGGAGGGAGGGAGGGAGGGAGGGAGGAGGAGAAGCAGAAGTTAGGAGGCTTGTTGTCACACCTTTTATGGATTGTCATGCCTTTTCTGGGTAGTCAGTCTCTCCCATCCCAATATCCCTGTTGCTTCAGCATTATAAGAGGGTTCGCAAGACTAGTCACTCTCATAGTAATGGTGAGGCTGCGGACCATATTTCAGTTCTTGGGGACCACTGGTAGTCCATGGACCACGGGTTGGGAACCACTGTGCTAGAGAAATAGGGTGATTCTTTCTGTCCTTTGTAACTGTCTGCACAACTTCAAAATTTGTTCTGTGAATTCAGGAACAGGTTTTTTGAGGGGAGGTATACTGCAGTGGGTGGAGTGGACAGGTAGAGAGAAAAGCCCTATTACCTAAAAATCTGGATTTTTTTTTTAGCTCAATGTCTTTTAATAATGACTTCAGAAAATAATGATTTCAGAACACAATATAAATTGTATCTGAGTCACTATCTTAATTTAGGCTGCTTCTATACTGCCATATAATCCAGATTATCCAATCAGGTAATCCACATTATTTGCTTTGAACTGGATTATAGGAGTCCACATTGCTATATAATCCAGTTCAAAGCAGATAATTAGGGTTTTATATGGCAGTAGACTCATATAATGCGATCTACTGCATTGAACTAGATAACATGAGCCTACACTTTCAAACTGCATTGTATGGCAGTGCAGATGGGGCTAATGGCTCTGGAAAGCAAGGTTTGGATTCCTGCTCGGCCATGAAACCCATGGGATCATCTTGAGAAAATAAACTCTTTCAGGCAATGGCAAACCTCTTCTGAACAGATGTTGCCAGTGAGGTGCAACCCTGTGATAAGTTTGCCTCAAAAGTTTGTCAGAAATTGTTTGAAGGTACACAACAACAATGCCTCTTTAGATGAAATAAGACCTCCTAGAAGTCTCTTGGAGTAGCAATGTATGCTTAAAATAGTCCCCCCTCCTTCCATTACATCAAAAATTTCAACTTGATGTTGGTGAATGCATTTTTTATTGTTTTATTATTTGATTTAGGTACTTTCCTCCCTATTTCTGAGCCCACTGTTGCCTACAGCAGGTACTAAAGTGCCCAGCTAGTACTTTAGAAGTACGTCATGTAGTTATAGTTATAGTACATTCCCCAGTCCGTTTAGACACTCAAATGCATATTTAACAAAAGTGGGGAGTGTACATTGAGGTTGGTAATACTTTTAATTTGTTCTTATGATGTAACCCGCAGCTGAAAGATCCCTGGTTAGTCCAAAAGGATTTGAGTAAGAACAACCTTCAGCTGCCCTGTGCCAAAATGATGCAAGGGAATTTTTGTGTGTGGAGTGTATTAGTTCTCTTATCATACTTAGTTCCCAGAAGACGAGGAGAGGCTGGTGGATTGTTTAGCAAACAAAGGAGTTGTGTTTGTCAAGAAACCAGGGCACCCTGAAATTGCACAAGTGTTTGTTTTTGGCTGAGCTTGCCATGTGATCCAGATTTTTGTTAACTACAAAGGCTGTTGACCCATACCCTTTGATTCCTCTGCTCTAGAGCATGCTCAGAGATGCCACAGATGATAATTTAGTTTCCTCTTATCTAACTATGACTACAATTATTCCTTTGTTTCCTTCCCTTCCAGCAAACACCTCTCTCCACCAAACCAGGGTCATATGATGAGTTGTTTATAGGCAGAAGCTGTTTACAGCAAACCTAGGTGGAGCATGCAGTGTTGTTTGAAAAGAGGGAGGGAAGGAAAATAAATAAATATAGCACAAGAGAAGTTTGTCATGCTAAACAAGAACTTGGATCCAGGTCTCTCAGATCTACACCAGTCTTACAGCCGGGGGGGGGGGGGGGGAGGGGTTGTGTCAAAGGGGTCACCAAAGACCATCAGAAAACACAGTATTTTCTGTTGGTCATGGCAGTTCTGTGTGGGAAATTTTGCCCACTTCTCTTGTTGGTGGGGTTCAGAATGCTCTTTGATTGTAGGCGAACTATAAACTACAGCTCCCAAATTTAAGGTCTATTTTCCCCAAAGTCCATCAGTGTTCACATTTGGGTATATATTGAGTATTTGTGCCAAATTTGGTCCAGATCCATCATTGCTTGAGTCCACAGTGCTCTCTGGATGTAGGTGAACTACAACTCCAAAACTCAAGATCAGTGCCCACCAAACCCTTCCAGTACTTTCTGTCAGTCACGGGAGTTTTGTGTGCCAAGTTTGGTTCAATTCCATCATTGGTGGAATTCAGAAGGCTCTTTGATTGTAGGTGAACTATGAATCTTGGCAACTACAACTCCCAAATGATAAAATCAATCCCCCCCCCCCCCCGACTCCACCAGTATTCAAATTTGGGCATATTGGGTGTTTCTGCCAAATTTGGTCCAGTGAATGAAAATACATCCTGCATATCAGATATTTACATTACGATTCATAACAGTAGCAAAACTACAGTTATGAAGTAGCAACAAAAATCATTTTATGGTTGGGGGTTACCACAACGTCAGGAACTGTAT
This sequence comes from Anolis sagrei, assembly GCF_037176765.1. Classification (NCBI taxonomy): domain Eukaryota; kingdom Metazoa; phylum Chordata; class Lepidosauria; order Squamata; family Anolidae; genus Anolis; species Anolis sagrei. Next base: position 39,745,601 of record NC_090022.1, on the reverse strand, counting down.
TAAGGGGTCGTGGCATTAGGAAGGTTGAGAACCACTGATCTAGAAATTCCTAAGTAGAACATTTTAATCAAATCCATGAATAATCAAACTCGCAAAAGCCAGTTGTACAAATGTGGAGGCCTGCCTGTATTTTCTAATTCAGGGATGGAAATTGTGAAAGCCTTCAGGTCAATGCTTCTTAAGTTATCAGGTGCTGATAAGATTTTTCCTGTTGTGCCAGGAACCAGGACCATATGTGTAACCATTGGTTACAACTGCTTTCTCCTTTCCTGGAAACTCTCTAGGAGTCAATATCAATCAGGGGATCATCCACTTCGTGTAGCACTGCTCCCTATGTTGTTGGGTTGCAATTCCCAGTCTTTCTCACCATAAGCTATGTAGGTTAGGGTTCCAAGAATAGTTGGAGGGCCATACAATTCCTTTCTCTACTCCAAGCAATGAACGTCAGTGGCTTTCATAACCAAGGTGGTAGTATCTGGTATGGAAAAGAATTGTGGGAAAACTGAGACAAGGCTTGTTTGCTCAGAGTGATGGGTGAGGAGGAGGCATATGCAATCTAATTAAAGAGTGATACAGTTGCACATTAGTGGGGTTTTTTAAAGTTAATGCTTCTAAAGCAAAGGGGCCAAAAATGTCAACAAAACTCTTCTAAGTAATCTTAAACATAGTGGTGTCAACAGCAGCAAAGAAAACAATAGCAATTCAAATGAGTAGAAGTGGAATGCTTTTAAAAACTGTCCAAATATATTGCAATCTGGTTGATGAAATCTATCTCTGTGTCCTTGCTTTGCCTGGATTCTAAGAGCTTTGTATCATTTTTGAGAGTCACATTCTTGAAAACAAAACAAAACACCACCCAAACATTTCCACTCCCATCCCTGGCAGCTTCCTTTTGCTTATTTGCTGGGAGGAAACCCATTCGAGAAAGAATTGAGGAAACATCTTCTGGTTTGTTAGGAGTTGACCAATCAAGGATGGAGAGCTGCCCATTGTAGATAACATGACAAACATATCCAAGAAGCAAAGTGGACCATTGGCGTCTGATAGGGTTTGCTTCCAGGAAACACTGTGGATACTACACATCTGTGTAGTGCAAAATCAATATATATATATTTTTGGATTTCCCCCCTGAATATTTTGAGATGTAATTAGCTAAATCCATGGATGACAAACCTGTGGATATAGAGGACCAACTTTATTTTGTTTAATTTCTTTCTGTGGATAGTACTTTCCAACATGTCAGGATCGGCTTGTCATGTTGAGCAAACACACCCATAGAGTACTTCTGAAGTGGTTACATAACCATGTTCCATTTCTGATTGTGTGAGGTTGATCCCACAATTCTATATTTGCTATTTGGCATAAGAGCTTCTAGGAAATGAAAAACAAAGCTACATTCTATTGTTTCTTTCTATTGCATTTGAACTGTATTTGAAGGAAGTTTTGTGTGTGGGGGGGGGGGACCTCTTGAAAAGTGGTCTGAATTAATCCAGTGCATTATTACTTCTAGCCCCCTAATTTGTTAATGAAAAGAACATGTTATACATCTGAGACCTGTGATGCCTCCTTCCTCTAATAAACCCTCCCCTAGACAAAACTTATGGTGCATCAACAAAATTAATGCAGTTTGGCACTACTTAAACTGCCATGGCTCCATGCTACGGAATACTGAGAGTTGTAGTTTAGTGAGGCACCAACACCCTTTGGCAAATAAAGCTAAAGACTTTGTAAACCTGCAGCTTCCAGGATTCTATAGCATTGAGCAATGGCAGGTAAAGTGGTTTTAAACTGAATTAATTTGACTGTCTAGATGCACTCTTAGAAGGTTAATACCCAAAGTGACACAAGGTTAATACTCCAGTGATGCAATGGGTTAAACCCTTGTGCTGGCTGGTCTGCTGACCAAAAGGGCAGTGGTTTGAATCTGGGGAATGGAGTGAGCTCCCATCTATCAGCTCCAGCTTCTCATGCAAGGACATGAGAGAAGCCTCCCACAGGATGGTAAAACATCCAGGCAACCCCTGGGCAGCATCCTTGCAGGTGGCCAATTCTCTCACACCAGAAGCGACTTGCAGTTTCTCAAATTGCTCCTGATATATATACAAAGTGTATGAGCTACATTACCTAAGGAATTCTTGGAACTGTAATAAAAAGAAAACTTTTTTTCTAATATTAAGTATTAGATAGACAAAACCAACAGGATAAAAGAAAAACTGCATAAACCTGCCAGTTTTAAGTATTTGGGAAGGATTTTCTCTCGTTCCACCCATGGGAGGAAGCCTTCTCAGTGGTGATCCCAGGCTGTAAGGCATGAGGTTTGTTCACCCCTCTTTCTGTCAACAGGCAAAGAAGACCTACTCATTTAGGCAGTGCATTTGGTCTTATATCATTTGACAGAAGGCTTTTTTCAATATGGTATGCTTTACTTTCATTGTTCAGGTTAAATGTGTTTTCAATTGTTTTAGCCACACACTTTTAAAGAGTTTTAAAGATTTTTAAAATAAGATTTTAGCTGAACTTTATTTTACATTATTTTACCCTGTGCCAAAAGAAAGGTGGGTCATAAAGTAAATAAATAAACATTACTTGATGGCCCGAATCTAATTGCTAGTCCCAAAAAGAGCAGACTCATCACATCAGCATAATTTCCACAAGTGTTGGCTTATTTCTCAACACTAGAGTCTATGTATCTACTCTGCCTGGGGCCAATAATTATGTTTAGGTCTACAGATATCCTGTATTTCTTCAATTCTAAGAGACCATCAATTTTTTCAGACACTTTTTTCAGGTGTGGGAAGGTCACTTAAATGTATACAAAACTAATATATATAATTCTAAGAGGCATCTCATTTTGTAGAGATGTTGATTTGGAGGAAAAGTTCCTATTATGATCAAAGAAACATAAATCACTTTTCTCTGTCAAATAGCATTGCTACTTGTGAAACAATTTTATACATAATGCTAGATAAATCTTATACAGCAAAAGTATTGCTGGCAATGAAAAACACACCTAAACCTTGCCTTTTTGTCTGCATTGTTTTGGGGCCTTGAAAAACCCTTCCTCCAAATGAGAAGCGCAGTTGCAAAAATAAAATCCGCACATTATCAGGGGATTGGATTTCTCTACTAGTATTTTGCATAATTGTGCTGTTCAAATGTTGGTTTAGTTGTGATTCAAAATGATTTCTCAGGTTTCTCCCTCACAAGGAACAAAACAATCTTGTTGACGGATGATGAGGAACCTCATAAAACATCTCCTAAAATCCGAAAGGCTCCAAGAAACATGGCTCACAGGATATAGGGGGTGTGGCGCAGCAATGGCTTGAAAAACATTCTGCCTTTAAAACTGTAACACCTATAATTACAAAGGCGTCATCACCTCCATAATTTTTCCTTTTACTAACAAGCTGTAGTCATAACCTGTGTACACCCTGAACCAAAATCCGCCAAGCATTCAATCACCCCTGGGATTTAAGGACGGAAAGGGAAGAAGGTGCTCTCTGTTTGCCATGGTACTTGTAAAAAAAGACTAGAGCAGTAAACAATTCAAGAGCAATTAACAATTGCATAGAAAGCAAGTGATAAATCCCACTGCTGTTATTGTCAGAGGAATTAATCATATTTTATAGAGCTGGCAGGGTGGTTTCAATCAGCATAGCAAAAATAAGAGGGCAAGTCTTGTGAACCGTAAACATAAGTTTACTCAAGCACTTTGGCTTCTTACTAAACACCTGTTGCTTTTCTCCAAAAATAGGCAAAGAATCCCAGCATCTTTGTGTTTTGGAAATGTGCTCTAATCATTTTGCTCTGCTTCCTTTTCTGCTCACTCTTCCAACTGGAAACAAAAGAGGGGAAAACGTGACAGAGTTAAAAGCAGTAAAAAAAAATACTTGTCTCCGTCCTTCTTTGTACACACACGTAACTATTTTATTTTATTTTGAGTAGATGAACTACATTCGGAAGGTTCTCATTTTGCAATTGCTGGTTTTTTGAAAAATCTGTCTTCTGCAATAACACGATCTAATGGCGAGACTGACTAGCTTCATTAAGGATTATTCTCCAAGTACATCTAACCGTCTCTCCTCTTGCAAATATTTATTTGCAATGATTTTCCTCTTAATTATTTAAAATATAATGAATTAGGCATAAGTACTTTGCCATTACTGCAATTTAAAATGTAATTGCACATCAGAAGAGTATTTTTTAAAATATATTTATATGTCTGTCTATTTTCTACCAAAAGGTGGCGTCATATTCCCATATCCTCCTTTCTTCGGCGCAAAATTCCCCCGTTTTAATTTGCCAAAAGAAACTTCCATTTGATTACTGATCAAGAAATTAAAATGTGCTCTATATGAGTGCAACGTGACAGTGTTGAAAATGAACAATATGTTAAGCTGCAGTTAAGTTCCCTGCTAATATATACCAAATGGACATGCAAGCCTTTATCATCTCGGTTGAACAGACACTAGTCTTAAAATAAAAACATATTGCAACGTTTAAAAGCGACTTCTCCCTTTTATGGAGTTTTGTGTTCCAAGTCTGAACAAATCCCATCAACAAGGCTTTCATGTTGTACTTGCTTACTTACGAGTATCAGGTGAGTACCATTGGCCTCAGTGGGATTTACTTCTAAGTCAGGCATGGGCAAACTTGGGCCCTCAAGGTGTTTTGGCCTTCAACTCCCACAATTCCTAACAGCCTCAGGCTTGAGGCTGTTAGGAATTGTGGGAGTTGAAGTCCAAAACACCCAGAGGGCCCAAGTTTGCCCATGCCTGCTCTAAGTAGACTGTTTCAAATTTTTCATTCCAAATAAGAAGCCAATAAATAATTCCTAAAGGTCTAATTCTGAATACTAGAAATATCTAAATCTGTTTTCTATACCTATGTTGTCAGTAGTTTCAAAAATTGAGCTGCACGTTGAAGTGACTATAGCAAGATGAAACTCATTCATCCTTTCAGCCATTTACTTTGCACAAAGAAGGTTGGTTAGAAGCTGACCTTCCTTCCACACAAAGGGCGATTCCCAAAAACTCACCTCTGGAAGGCAGCTCCTTGTTCCAACCTGTTTGATCCCTCTTACTTGATGATCATTGCTCTCGCACTGTAAGTGTTGTCAGAATTTTGAAATTAAAGCACAATGTTCTGCTTCCAATTTTGCATGACACATGTTGGGATTTTATCTCTGGAATATGCACAGTGTGGAACAATAGAATCTTTTTGTACCTCTGTATTAGTATAGATTACAATATACCACTAGCAGGATATTGTCGTCATCGAAAGAACGGTATGCTTGCTGCTCCACTGTAGTTCAGTGTCATAAGCTGTAATGATGACATCCATTGAGCCCAGCATATGTACGTGTGTCTTTACCTTCAAATTGCATGTTGAACCCCATGAATTTAATGGGATTTTCTGTGGCAAGGAATATTCAGAGGACACCCACCATCAAACTAACAATGTGTGCTTATTCATCTGTTACCCACTAATTACTTTCAAATTGACTCAGAACTTTATTTAGGTCTGTGGGGCAACAATGTTAGTGGGTTGTAATCAGAATCTGAAATTGATAAGAGTAAACAGTTCAGTTTTCTGCCTGTTGGACCTAATCCGCATCCACTGAACCTAATTTTGAAGCAGGCAAGTATGCTAATGTTGGATTCACTAAAGCAGGCATGGGCAAACTTTGATCCTCCAGGTGTTTTGGACTACAACGCCTACCGGCTGTTAGGAATTGTAGGAGTCCAAAGTTTGTTCATGCCTGTACTAAAGTGGAAAGGGGGGACTATTGTGTATTAACATCAGGAGGACAATTATGACAGTGCTTCTGGAAATGTCAGGAAAGCTCAAATGGGCTTATCTTGCTTGTTTATCCTTCAAACAACTCTTTAAGATAGGTCAATATTATAAGGGAAGCGCAGTGGGCTAAACTGCTGAGCTGCTGAACTTGCTGACCGAAATGACAGCAGTTTGAATCCAGGGATCAGGGTGAGCTCCTGCTGTTAGCCCCAGCTTCTGCCAACCTAGCAGTTCAAAAACATGTAAATGTGAGTAGATCAATAGGTACCGCTCTGGTGGGAAAGTAATGGCGCTCCAAGCAATCATACTGACCACATGACCTTGGACATGTCTATGGACAACGCCAGCTCTTTGTCTTAGAAATAGAGATAAGCACCACCCCTCAGAGTCAGACTCTACTAGACTTAATGTCAAGGGGAAACATTTACATTTACTAAGGGCCTGACTATATTGCACATCAATGGAAGAAAGCCTAGATCATAATTTATAGAGAATAAAGTGCAAAAATGTGGTTAAGATAATAATCTTTCCCAGCACTAAGCTATTTCCTCTACTAGTTTCCAAACAAGTGTTTGGAGTGTGAGATTAACAACTTAAAGTTAAGAAATGATGGTTGAATAAGCATCCATCTCTTTCCAAACACCTTTTTCACAAATCTTGCTTCTAGGAGACTTCAAGATTGTCAGTCCCAAATAAAGCATGATTTGAACTCAAACTCAAACCCAACCTTTTGCCTACTAAACAACACTAGTTTCTCCCACCAACCAGTATGAAACATTAAAACCACTATTCACAATATAAACACTGTTATTTATGTTGTTGTTTATTTGTTCAGTCACTTCCAACCTTTCGTGACCTCATGGACCAGGCCACACCAGAGGTCCCAGTCAGCCGTGGCCACCCCCAGCTCCTTCAAGGTCAAGCCAGTCACTTCAAGGACACAATCCATCCATCTTGCCCTTGGTTGGCCCCTCTTCCTTTTTCCTTCCATTTCCCCCATCATCATCTTCTCCAAGCTTTCCTGCCTTCTCATTATGTGGCCAAAGTACTTCATCTTTGCCTCTAATATTCTTCCCTCCAGTGAGCAGTCAGGCATTTTTTTTCCTGGAGTATGGACTGTTATTTATACTGAATCTAAAAGTACACTAGATACTTTATAAAAGGTGTAATCTGAATTCTTCCATTCATTCTTAAATATATTCAGCCTTTATTCACTCATATGACTGACCTGTTTTTTCTGATGTTAGATGAGACTGAAGGACATCAGCAATGGTATAACATTCAAATTCAAAAAAGGTGCCTTGCGTTATTTTAAATTATATGTTGGCTGTGCAGCAGTGCAGACGCAGGCCTCTATAAGGCTGAGACTAAGAAAAGCAGACTGTTTCTTAAGGGCTACACAGCTGTCATAAGTGGAGGGTTTGAATCCGCATTTGAATCCAGACTCTTATGTGTCTGCAGTGTCAGATTATCATCTTTATTCCGGGAGTTTGAGCCATTCAACATTAAGCACATTTAATTTAAATGGGAGACATTGAAGCATTTTTAAAAGGTGTGCTTTAAAATTAATTTGCCTTACAATATGATGTAACAATGATTGCCACAAATATTTATATAACTCAAAGGGGGACTTTAAATAAAACAGGACAAGAAGACATACAATCATAGTGTTATATATATAACTAGTAACCTTTGCAAAAAAAAGTTGATATGGGCAAAGTGAGTGGATGGGGCAAAAAGCTTTTAGATTTGTTTTACTAATGTTTATATTATTGTGTGCTTGTTAAATTAAGTGGTATGTGATTATTTTCTATGGTATACAATTTATTGTATTTGTTTATTGTTGTAAGCCACCCCGAGTCCCTTCGGGGAGATACAAATAACAACAACAACAACCACCTTTATTTGTATAATAATAACAATAATAATCTTTATTTGGGTGGGATAGAAATAAAGATTATTATTACTATTATTCGATAAATAACAAGATTAGTTCACAGCAAACAAGATCATTATGCTGGCTGTTGTATTTGATCACTCGTCAGACACTTCCCAAGTATCCAGGACTATGTAATGTATCAGCAAATAATGTATGCAGATCTGAGTAGGGTGGCCCCTTTTGCAGCTGACAGGTGGTAATTTTGTTAGCACTGATTGCTTTTAAGTGCAGGCCAAGGTCTTTAGGCACTGCACCCAGTGTGCTGATCACCACTGGGGCCACCTTGACTGGCTTGTGCCAGTCTTTGCAGTTCTATCTTTAAATCCTCGTATGATGTCAGCTTTGCCAGTTGCTTCTCGTCAATCCTGCTGTTGCCTGGGATTGCAACATTGATGATCCATACTTTCTTTGTTTTCCACAAGCATGAGATATTATTATTATTATTATTATTATTATTATTATTATTATTATTATCTTTTAGCAAAAGCCTTGAGAATTTTCTGGAGGAAATCTTGGAACCAGTATTTCCCCTTAATTAATAAATAGTTCCTCCTAGCTGTCAGTGGTTAAAACTCCTATGAATATATATATATATATAGAGAGAGAGAGAGAGAGAGCAAGCCCTCCAACACTGTGCAAGAACATATTGTCCAGGCTATGAACAACATTTTATTAGAGCTCCGTATTTATAAATAGTATAAAATGAGTGAATAAGTGGGTTTGATTATGCATTACAAAGAAGAGGGTATTGTTTAGTGGTTGGGCCACAGCTTGGAGTGTCAGAAGGAGCTGGGGATTGAATTCACAGCCAGTGAAAAGGCAGGTAAAAGTAACCCTTTCCATCCCTAGTTGGACTTCGGAAAGAAAGGAAAATGGGCTGCTGTGAGTTTTCCGGGCTGTGTGGCCATGATCCAGAAGCATTCTCTCCTGACGTTTCACCTGCCTGTATGGCAGGCATCCTCAGTGGTTGTGAGGTCTGTTGGAAACTAGGAAAATTGGGTTATATATCGGTGGAATGTCCAGGGTGGGAGAACAGAGATAGAAACACCATTTCCTAGTTTCCAACAGACCCCACAACCTCTGAGGATGTCTGCCATAGATGCAGGTGAAACGTCCGGAGAGAATGCTTCTGGAACATGGATACAGAGCCCGGAAAACTCACAGCAACCCAGTGATTCGGGTCATGAAAGCCTTCGACAATGCATTATTGCAGCACTTTGGGGCGGAAAGACCGTGTGTCTCTTTTATTAAAGGGCAGGTCAGAAGGCTGCTTGAAAAACTGGAGGAGCCTTTAACAGCCTCACTAAACTACAAACCCCATAATTTTGCAGAAGGTAGAAACCGGATTTGAAGTGGTCTTTTTGTCCTCTGGAGTCGCAGAAAATGTGTGGATGGAGGCGAAGAAACGGCCTCGAGGTGGGAAGGGCTGATGATAGTTGTATATAATCTCTTTAAGAAAGGCCCAGATGTGATACAAAGGTTCCTGGAAGGCGAAACGTTTTGTTTCCACACACAAAACAACCTGCCGTGAGTGGCCAGCCTGTCGGGGAAGAAAGAAAAAGGTGGCGCTTGGGTGAAACGTGGCAGCAAAGTTCTGTGGATTGCCCTGGGCAATTGTTGCCACGCTTAACCCAAACGCTACCTACCTTGTACTTCCCGGAAAGGCAGGCCACTTTGCATGGAAACACAACCCTTTCCTTGGCAGGCTGGCCCAATTTTGCGCCTCGCTTTGGAAGGAAGGCAAAATGGGGACTTGGATTTCCCAAAGTACTCAACGAGAAGTTTTCTTCCTCTTTTATTTTCCCTTCCAAAGAGCCCTTAAGCAGGGCCCAGAGCGCGCGCCCTTCTCCTTGCTCCCTGTTTCTAAAGAGCGCTGAGGGTCCAGTGCGCGCGCCAGAGGACCCTGGAGTGCGCGCGCCCTTCGCCTTCTCCTTGCTCCCCTGTTTCTATTTCTCTCTCTCTCTCTGCAAAGGCTGGCCATGCCTGCTTGGCTTCTGCCTTGCGAGGCGGCGGGGGTTTGTCCTCCTGCTGAACTTTCACCTCTCGAACTCGGCGCCTTTCATTGGGCAAAGTGCAAAAAGGAGGCGAGGGGAAAGAGAGAGAAAGGAGAGAGAGAGAAAGAGGAAGAAGCCGGCACTGGGGCTTCTAAAACAACACTCGCGCTTGGGAAGGAAACAAGGCAGGCTCGCCCTCTCACTCCCAACTCCTTTCTTCTATTAGGATTCTGTTTAGGAAAGGAGAGAAAGCCCCAAGCGAGCCCAGAGCTGGGAGCTCTTCAGGCACCTCTTTGCCTTTCTTCTCCCCCTCGTTTCTCAAGGCTCGCCCTCTCACTCCCAACTCCTTTCTTTTATTAGGGTTCTGTTTAGGAAAGAGGAGAGAAAGCCCCAAGCGAGCCCAGAGCTCTTCAGGCGCCTCTCCTTTCGCTTATCCTTCCTCCTCCTCCTCTCGTTTCTCATTCTTTTCCTTCTCCAATTTGTGCCCTTCCTTCTTTCCAATCTGCCTCCTTGCCCTCTCTTTTCACCAACTGCGGTCTCTTTTCTCTTTCCCTTCTATCCCCCTTCTTCTCTCTTGGAGCTCTTCAGGCACCTCTCCTTCCCTTTCCCTTCCTCTTCCTAGTCTTCCTCTTTGCATTTCTCTTCCTTCCCCGTTTGTGTCCATTTCTTCTCTTCAATCTGCCTCCTTTCCTTCTCTCTTTCCCCCAACTGCAATCTCTTTCCCCTTTCTCCTCTTTCTCTCTTGGAGCTCTTCAGGCGCCTCTCCTTTCGCTTATCCTTCCTCTCGTTTCTCATTTCTTCTTTTCCTTCTCCAATGTGTGCCCTCCCTTCTCTCCAATCTGCCTCCTTTGCCTCTCTCTTTCCCCCAACTGCAGTCTCTTTTCTTTTTCCCCTCTCTCCCTCTTCTTCTTCTCTCTTGGAGCTCTTCAGGCACCTCTCCTTTTGCTCCTTCTCTCGTTTCTCATATCTTCTTTTTCTCCCTTCTCTCCAATCTACCTCCTTCCCCTTCTTTGAGCTCTTCAGGCACCTCTCGTTCCCTTTGCCTTCCTAGTTTTCCTCTCATTTCTTCTTTTCCTTCTCCAATTTGTCCCCCCCCCCCCTCTTCTCTCCAATCGGCCTCCTTTCCCTCTATCTTTTTCCCTCAACTGCAACCTCTTTTTCCCTTCTCTCTTTGAGCTCTTCAGGCACCTCTCATTCCCTTTTCTTTCCTAGTCTTCCTCCTCCCATTTATTTCTTTTCCTTCTCCATTTGTGTCCTTTCCTTCTCTTCCAATCTGCCTCCTTTTCCTCTCTTTCTCTCCTTTTCCCCAACTGCAATCTCTTTCTCTTTCCCCTCTCCCTCCCTTCTTCTCTCTCTGAGTTCTTCAGGAACCTCTCGTTCCCTTTCCCTTCCTCCCATTTCTTTTCCTTCTCCGTTTGTGTCCTTTCCTTCTCCTCCTTTTCCCCTCTCTTTCTCTCTCTCTCTTTTTTTTTTTTTGCACTGAGCCTTGTTTACCCAGCAGGTGGATGTGACGTCAGGGACTCACAACAGCAAAAAATAACAAAATCTCCCTCCGCGGGGTGTTATTTTTCTTCCGAGCGGAGAGGCGGGGGAGGGAAAAGAAGGGAGAAGAAACCCAAACACAAGCCCGGCTTCCTCTTCCCCCCCTTTTCCTTCCCAAAAGAGCCAAACTCCAAAGTGGGGAGCAGACTTTGGTAGGAAGACAACACGGAGCGGGTGGGGGACAGGCAAGAGTTGGCGAGGGAGGGCTTTTCTCTGGGCTTCCTCCTTCCCTGGCTTTGCTTCTGCTTCTGGATGAGCTTCGCCTGCTCTGCCTCCTCTCTCTCTCTCTTCTCTCTCTTCCCCCTTTTGGGAAGCTAGTTCCCGACTCCAGGCGGAGGGCTCTATTGTTGTTTATTGTGTGGCGGGGCCGCACGCTGTGCCTCCTGCATGGGGCTGGCTGGCTAGCGAAGGAGGAGAGAGAGAGAGAGAGGGATTGAGGAAGGAGGGAGAGGCAAAGGCGAGGGGCAGGCAGAGGCACCCACCCGCAGTGGGGGGAATAAGAGAGAGAGAGAGAGCCCCTTAGCTGGCACCGCCAGGGCCGCGCTTCCAAGCGGGTGAGTTTGCCATCCTTGCGCCGCCTTCGCTCGCAACTCTTCCTCCTTTGCTTTCTGTTTGTTTGTCTCTCCCTCAGAGCCCTCCCCCACGCCCAGGCCCCTCGCCCCACGTGCCACAGTGGAGACCCGGCACGGGCCAACTTGGGCCCTCACGCCACGGGACTTGGGGGTCCAACTCCCACCATCCCTCACAGCCTCAGGCCCCTTCCTTAAGCGGCTGAGGGGGGAAAGGAAAGGGGCCTGAGAGGCTGAGAGGGATGGTAAGAGTTCAGCCCCTCTCCCTCCTCTTCCTCCCAAACACATGACCGCCGCAAGTTGGAAGCAGCCCGCACTTTGGGGACCCTCCTCCAGGGTGTGTGTTGGGCATATCTATAGCTCTACCCCATAGGTGTCTCTCTGGGAGAGAGGAAGGGAGGAGGGCTCGGCCCCCCGGGGGGGGGGGAGGAAGCGGGCCCGAAGGAGAACTTTGGGCGCCGCTTGGAGAAACTTTTGCCCGGCTTCCCTCGCGTGTGCATCAATGGAGAGAGAGGCCTTTGGGGGAGGCAGAGGAGCACCAATACACACACACATCCCTTCGCACGGTCCCCAAGCTCGAACTCGCCGGGCTGGCCCCTCACTTTCTCCCACCGCTAAGTCGCCCAATAGACCGGCCAGCATTCAAGGTTGCTCCTATTACTTCCTCTCTTTCTCTCTCTTTTCTTCTCCCACCTCCTCTACTTCTTTCTCCTCTTCTCTTTCTTCTCCGTCTTCTTCTCCCTCCTCTACTTCTTTCTTTTCTTCTCCCTCTTCTTCCTCCTCTACTACTTTCTCCTCTTCTTCTCAGTCTTCTCCCTCTTTTTTTCTCCCTCCACCTCTTCTTTCTTCTCCGTCTTCTCCTCTTTCGCTTGCACCCCCTTTCTCTCTTCCTCCTTCTCTACTTCTTTCTCCTCTTCTCTTTCTTCCCCGTGTTCTTCTCCCTCCTCTTCTTTCTTACTCCTTCCTCTTCTTCTCTGTCCTCTACTTCTTTCTCTTTCTTCTCGGTCTTCTTCTCCCTCCTCTTTCGCTTGCACCCCCTTTCTCTCTTCCTCCTTCCCTACTTCTTTCTCCTCTTCCTCTTCTCTTTCTTCTCCGTCTTCTTCTTGCTCCTCTTCTTTCTTACTCCTTCCTCTTCTTCTCTCCTCTACTTCTTTCTCTTTCTTCTCCCTCTTTTTTCTCCCTGCTCCTCTTCTTTCTTCCCCGTCGTCTTCTCCCTCCTCTTTCTCTTTTCTTTTCCCTCTTTCTCCTCTACTTCTTTCTCCGTTTTCAACCTCCTCTTGCTTCCCTTTTCTTCTCCCTCTTCCTCCCCCTCTACTTCTTTCCCCTCTTCTCCCTCCTTCTCTTCTCTTCTCTGCACTCCCCTCGCGCGTGGAATCTCCACCCTTAAAGCGGACTTTCCTGGAGAGAGTTTGCATGCTCCAAGGATCCACACAACACTCGTGATTCCACTTTTTTGAAAGACCCGCTCTTTACCCCTTGGCCACTTGGCCTCAAGTCGCGCAAAGGCAAAGGGCGCGCGGGTGACCCAACCGAGAGCGGCGGTCCCACGCGCGGAGGCCCCCCTCGCTCCTTCCCTCCCTCCCTCCCTGGAGTTGGAAGAGGAGATCCTAAGGGTCATTCTGCCCCACCCTCTCCTTGCCAGGCAGGAACACACAACCAAAACCCTCCCAACAGACGGCCACCCAGCCCCTGATTGAAAGTAAACGCGCGGAGAAGGAGGGAGGGAGAGTCAGGCGTGGAAACTCGGCAAGGCCACTTCGCCTGCGGGGAAAGCGCAACCACAAGCCATACATCAACCTTGTTCCGTCGCACCAAGCGCCCCCAGTCCCACCCCCTTCTCCCCTTCCAGGCCAAGCGAGCGACTGGTGGCTGAGGGAGGCGGGAGGGAGTCCCGGGAGAGATTTTCCTCCCAACTTTCTTCTCCCTTCGCGAGTCTCCCGGGTGCCGGGACTCGCGCGCCAAGTGCCACCAGCGGGACATTTCCCACCCTTTCCGTCCTCGCGGCAGGTTTGAGCCGGGAACAAGTTGGGAAAAGTTGGCGCGCGCGCTCGGCTCCCTGCGGAGTGTCTTCCCTTCTCCACACGCGCCTTCCTCTTCTCGCCCCCCCCCCCACTCCATTGCCCCCCCACTCCATTCCCCCCCCCCCAAACCAAGTCTCTCTTTCCTCCTCTTTCTCAGCCCAGAACCAGGGAGAGCCAGCCGGGAGCGCCCCTTCCCCCATTCACCCCCATCTTCCCCTTGTCTTGGTACCTTCAGCAAAGCCCCGGCTGCCTTCTGGTCAGGAATCTCCGAGCCCACGCTTGTCACTTCTTCCCCTCCCACACCAGCTCCCTGCCCCGGTTTGCCCCGAAAGACAGCAAGAGCGCAAGGAGGGAGGAGTGGATGGAGAGAGAGAGACAGAAAGAAAGAAACGCCTGCGTGCCTGTGGCCACCTGAGAGCCTGTAACCAGATCTGATTCCCTCATCCCCTTCCTTCCTTCCTTGCAAGTGCTTTCCAAGGTTTTCCCTCTCTCCTCTCTCTCTTTCTCTCTCTCTTTCTCCCCCCCCAATTCCCTGAGACACAACCGCACACTCCCCTCCTCCTCCTCCCCCAGTGAGCGCCCAGCCTTCCCCACCTCTTCCCCAAAACCTGTTTTTGTGGAGACTTGTTGAAAGCACCCTTCGTTTCTTCTCGACTCCATAGAGCCCCAAGTTTTGTTTTGCCCGCCGCTGAGAGACAGAGAGAGAGAAAGAGAGAGAGAAAGAGAGAGAGAGAGAGCCCAGGAAGCCACCACAGCACCGCTAAGGAGCTGGGTGCTGACCGAGGCCAGAGCTGAGACTGGCAGAGCTTTTGCTGGAGGTAAGTAGAAGAGGAGGAGGAGGAGGAGGGGAGGGGAGGCTTCAGGGAATCTCAGCCCCAGCAAAGCCCCCACTGCAGCAAACCAGGCAGAGGAACCTCTTCCTGAAAGAGAGACTTGCATCTATGGGCACCAGGCGATTATTATAGGAGAGCCAGGAATGGGACTGAAAAGATGCACTAGGAACAGTATAGTTTGCTTTCTAAGCAAAGGAGTTCAGGAGTTTGCCCAAGATTATAAAAGCTGTCATAAAATAGGGTGACATCCCTCTTCCCCTCCCCCCAATGATCCCACCTTGCCCCACTTGGTAACTATTAATTATTAGGTTATTAATTGAGAGAAAGGAGTGGGACTGAAAGGATGCACTGTCGACAGTTTCCTAGTTTTCTAAGCAAAGGAGTTCAAGAGTTTTCCCAAGACTATAAAAGCTGTCATAAAATAGGGTGACATCCCTCTTCCCCTCCCCCCAATCATCCCACCTCATCCCATTTGGTAACTATTAATGATTAGGTTATTATTAATTGAGAGAGAGGAGTGGGACTGAAAGGATGCACTATGAACAGTATATTTCCCTTGTTTTCTAAGCAAAGGAGTTCAGGAGTTTTCCCAAGACTATAAAAGCTGTCATAAAATAGGGTGCCATCCCTCTTTCCTTCCCCCCAATCATCCCACTTTGTCCCAATTGGTAACTACTAATTATTAGGTTATTAATTGAAAGAGAGGAGTGGGACTGGAAGGATGCACTATCAACAATATAGTTTCCTTGTTTTCTAAGCAAAGGAGTCCAGGAGTTTGCCCAAGACTATCAAGGCTGTCCTAAAATAGGGTGACATTCTTTTTCTCCTCCCCCACCAATAATCTCACCTCGCCCCACTTGGTGACTATTAATTATTTCCAAGTCATTGTGTTCCAATATCACTGCCAAGCTGATTACTAAGTGTATTGATTTTCTACCGTCTTCACCTATTTTTTTCCACTTTTTGCTGCAAAAAGAGGTTTAAAAAGACCCCCAAACTACAAGGATCACCACAAGAGGCCCAGCTTGTGCCGATGTGTGCATGAGTGGAAATATTTTAATCACAACCAGCAAATGACCCATTGAAAAGTGTGTTGTTTTATTTTATTTTTCATCACAATGCTCAATCCTTTGTCGTAAGCTCACTTACTGTTGCAATACAATAGTGTATTATTTTGATACATTTGTATTCACCTGAGGCATTGAATGCTTGCCTTTATGTAAACCGCCCTGAGTCCCTTTGGGAAGAGAGGGTCTAGGAATAAAGTATTATTATTTATTATTACATTATTATTATTAGTATATAATAATAATAATAATAATAATAATAATAATAATAATAATGCATTATTATATTTCTGCAAGAATTGGGTGGGTGTGGGCAATTTCCAGCTCTCTGGAGCCACAAGTCCAACATCCAGCTGTTTACAGTTGGTTCTGAATGCCACATCCTTGCAGAATGAGAGCCTGGCTTGCTCGTTGGGTGTTTTAGAGTTTCTTTTTTTGGTGAGGGGAGCAATATTTGCCTAGCATAGGCATGCCTGATACATTATACTCAGTCCTCGTGTCCTGAGGGACATTACAAACAAGCAAGCATTCATTTTATTTACAGATTTTGTCTATAATAATAACAATATGATTTTTTTTTTTTGCTCTTTGGGTGTTTTAGAGTTTCTTCTTTGGTGAGGGGAGCAATATTTGCATAGCATAGGCATGCCTGATACATTATTCTCAGTCCTTGTGTCCTGGGCAAACATTACAAACAAACAAGCAACATTCATTCAATTTATTTACAGGTTATGTCTGTAACAATAATATGACATTTTCTTTCTCTGACTTTATTGGCATTTTTTGTACTGTTGCAGGCAACTATAGTACACTTGTGCAATTTGCCATTGCTTTAATTATAAGATAGAGAATACAGGGAAAAAGGAAACATTTTAAAATACTTGGTGACTTTTGTGAGCAGAGGGGGGGGGGGGGATCTTTCCCAAGTTCCTAGAAGGAAAAGTCTCTCCCAAGTTCCCATAAGGAAAATTAGAAGGGGAATGATTTTGAGGAAGCATTGCACATCTTCAAAAGAAGAAAACAGTTCAGAAATTGGACTACTTAATTTAGAATTCCATTTGAGTTATGCACAATAAAAGCAGGGTTATACACACAAGTTTCCACTAACTTCTGTTCAGAATGTGTCAGCTAGAATCTGACGGCAAAAAAAGGTATTTCAGCTTTAACATCTTGCATTGGCAGCATTCTTTCCCTTCACTCTTTGGATTAGTCATTGTATGATGGAAAGGGGGTGTTGGGTTTTTTTTTTTAAAGTAAAGTAAACAGCCTCCAACAAGTGAACCTTGACAACCCAGATTAAGGAAGGCAGTAGAGATCAAACGGAGCTGCTGCTGGGCTGTTGTTAGGAGCTGCTTCACTGAAAGATCTGGACTATTCGATCAGGCAGAAAGACTTCTATGTTCACTTATGCAGAAATGGACCATTACAAATACTAATCTTTGTTGTGAAACCTAGGGATAACGTGGAGGAAAAGACTGCCTGTGCTGTTTGAGTCCATATTTTTAGCCTAGTTAATTTAAGAGAAGGCATCCCCTGATTTGACTGAGTTGTGTATTCTTGATGCATTGATGTACAACTTCCTTTTTATCTATCGCACCTTGAAGTGCAGAGAGAGAGCTTTTGATTTCCCAAGCATTTGAGAAAGGGAGAAGAAAAGATAATAAAGTTCAACCTTTTCTGTTGGAGAGTCTCACAGTGAACAAAGACATTTAGGGGGCTTCTGGAGATATGGTTCTACTATGGACTGAAATAGTGTCTTTGTGGTGTAGTTTTATGTTATTCTTTTTAGGGAGTTTTAGAATATCAAAGTGTTATATTTTCCCGTAAAATATAGAGCATACTAATCACTATGATAATATTGTGATTGATTTAAGTTTTGAATATTTTATTTCACACATAACTTAAAGCATTTCTTACATAACTGTCATGATAACATACAGTTTGAAGGAAGAAGTAGCATGAGACAGACTAATAATAATAATAATAATAATAATAATACTTTATTTATATTCCGCCCTATCTCCCTAGAGGGTGGATTCCAAACATTGCCTCCTTCAGGTTTACTTAGAAGTAAAATTTTCTTTGTTCATTGGATCTTATTCCCTTATAAAGCTATTCAGTTGTGTAACCTTAAGCTACAGTGGGACTAAGTAGGAGTTGCTTTTCCATAGGGATGTATAGGATTGCGGTGCATCCTTGCTTCTGCTGTTTATGTTGAATATTGCAATATTTCTGTAGTTAGGAAGTACTTCTTAACACCAGTTCTTTTAAACTGAGACTTTATCTAATTCTGTTTCAGACATTATAAAGCAAGAACACTCCTGAAATTATATAAAACAGAAAATGTGAAATAACTATCTTCCAAGATAGATATAAAATTAGCATTTAAAATGACAGAAACATACCTACCTCTTTGAAAGCATAAGTTTCATAACTGTCCAAAAAAACCCACAGCCTTTTATTATTTTTAGAAAAAAATATTATTGGTGACTTTATTATCTATTGGTAGCTTTATGATCATGTTTATGTTTAATATACATATTCATGGGCTGACAGTATAATAGTACAATTTTTCTTTTTACGATTCTGTTGCTTTAAGGTACTTATACTAAAAGAAGCTCCTTTAACCCCAAGATTGAGTGGCATTAAGTGGTGAGAGTAGTCTAATAACGTACATGTATATTAAACATACATGTGAACCCCGTTAAGCAATTGATGGCAATAGTTAACCTTAAAAAAAATCTAGTCTCTTAAGATTTTTTAAAAAAAATGTTTCACCTTCCCAGTTATTATTTACTGACAACTGTAACAGTATTTCAGTTTTGTACTAGTAGGAAAATTAAACCCACTATTTCCTAGGATTTAAATTACACCAGACCCTTGCAAGGAAAATCTAGCAAATCCATTAGGTGTGAAACTTCCATTTTAACAGAGTCTGTTTAATGCAGTAATATGATATTAGTTACCATACAATAATGGAAAAGCCTCACATTGTTTTGTCTCCTTTTTGAAAGAATAACAGAGGATAGGGAACTTTTCCCAACTGAAAGTATTAAGATACTGGTATTCTTGTGGTTTGTCTCTTTTCCTGAACTGGAGGTTATTGAGCATAATCCCATTATCAGTGGGCATTTCCACTGACTGCAGTGGGAGATGAATTGCACCCTCTGAATATCCTTTTGTATAAATATATCAGCTTCCACGCTTCTCCCTTTAATTCATATGCAAACCAGAACATGCAATAGCTCTGTAGAGGATTCCAGCTAATGTGCTTTGTATGTACAGGTACTTTGTGTATAATATAATTTCACAAAGTCTGTCCAGTTATTTATAGGACACAATAGCGTTCCTGTCTTTGAAATGTTCTCGGAGATGCTGTAATAAAATCTAAATAGATTATAGACTGACAGTATAATAGTATAAATTTTGTTTACGATTCTGTTGCTTTAAGGTACTTATACTAAAAGAAGCTCCTTTAACCCCAAGATTGAGTGGCATTAAGTGGTGAGAGCAGTCTTCAGAAGTGGCTGCTACTGCCCTTTGCTCTTGTGATGATCTTAAATTACTGTAACTTAATTGCAACTTCCAAGGCACTGAGCTGAAATATTTCTATGCAGCTCACTGAGCCTGGGTGCATATGTACTTGTGCTCCGACTTGTGTATATAGTTTTTTAAAGAAAAGTTTCCAGTATTGAACTATGAGCCCTTCCTAACCATTCCAAATTGATTTGTTATTGTTATCTAAAATGAAGGTTTTTAAACAGGCCAGATGGCCATCTGCCAGGGTGCTTTGAATGCAATTTTCCTTCTTCTTGGCAGGGGTTGGACTGGATGACCCATGAGGTCTCTTCCAAGTCAATGATTCTATGATATTAAGCTCCAAGCAACTTCATATTAATATCAAAGGAAACAGGTCCCTTTCTCATGTGCCTCAGAACGTGAGAACATCAGAGACGTTTCTGTTTATTTTACTTTGTGTAAACATACACACATAAGGTGGCTTTCAGAGTGGTACAGTAGATTCAATGTCAGGTGGTCTCAGGGCTAGGTTTTTAAAAAATAGATGAAGTATACAAGTTATTCATAGCTTCATGGCCATACAAATAGCATTCTTTTCATTTATCTCGGCATCTGATTAGGCAAACATTCTTGAATCTTCCAGCTACTTGGAAGAAAGTGGATGTTTCAATGTGTTTTTAAAATATTTTTATCTTTGAATTGTTCTAATTAGTTTTTTGTCGCCTCAGGAGCCATATGTATTGCGGGCTGGGAGGCAGTACGGAAATACTTTAAATCTAGACTCTATCTGCGATACGGCATAGACCGCAACTTTCTAAAAAGTTAACTTTTCCTTCATCTCACTTCAAATCACATTAAATGTGTGAAGCAATACCTTTTAAAAAGAAAAACCCTTAAAATGCCTCAAGTGTAGTCAAAGGACACAGACAGATGTTCATCCTAAAAGCTGTGGTTCTAGAAAGGCATCGAAGGCAGTGCTGTATTCTGCTTCGCAAAGCGCGTTCATAGAAATAATAGCACAGGTATACAGCATAAATGGGAGTTGCTTCTTTATAAATTGCTTTGTGTGTACTTTGTTTTGGAACTGTGCCTGTTAGTTTCTCCTCTTCATCGTACCATATGCATAGTATGGTGGCTATGGTCATATCTCAGGCAGCAGCAACTCTTAGCTGATATGCGGCCAATGGATGCCAGGTCCTCCTGTTTTCATTAATTTGATCCGACAGCCTCGCTGTTCTTGGCCATATGTGCAATTCTAGTGAGGCCCCCAACTCACCCCGTTTCCTGCATCCGGGACAAGACCTTGAACCCAGCGCCTCTCATCTCCATAGCTACAGCGCTACAGCTTTTCCAGTTGTGACCGGACAGCAGATGCAATAGACTCACTTGACACTGATTAGACACTTCTAGGTTTGCACTGCCATTACACTCCAAATTCCTCATTTATTCTTGTTCACTGGACATGCAATAACATAATTAAAGTATGTTGTGTGGTAGGAATTAAGGGGAAGCGGTTACATGGTAGGATCCTGTTTGTGGATTTTTAAAAGCATAGGACTCTTTTAGCAACAACTTGTATAAACCCTGATCAAGGCAAGGAAATAACTTAAAAGCAGCTTGGAGCATGTGAGTAGAAATATTAATTTGCTTAAGATCAATCATTTAGGTGTGATATTGGAATCATAGTCAAGTTAAATAATGATATATATTGTTGAAAGCTTTTTCTATGGTGTAGGAGAAAATTAATTACAGTAGATATTTCTATTTTACAGCTGCTGTTGAAAACAGCAACACAAAAATACTGGAAAAGCAAGTAAGAGGGTCTCCTTCCCTCCCACTGTACTTGCCGCAGGAACTGAGTTAGGTAGAGGATTATTTTGCAAGGTGTTTTTATAAAAATACTGGTCAGTTGAAATTAAATGAAAAAGTGAGACACCAGTTATATTTACTGGTATTGTTTTATTCATATTGATTCAGTTTATATAGACATGTTTAAGAGGCGGTTGAAGGGTAATCTAAGTCAAGAGAAATATTAATCAAGCATACTTTGTCATCCCTAATATCCAAAAGACCAGTGCCAATCACATGCAACTAAAACACACATTACATAAAACACCCATTATCTCACATGAACTTCAAGCCCAGCAGGTGTGGACTTCAGAAGAAAACAGTTTAGGATTTTGCACATGTTTCAGTCACTGAGAATAATTTGCTTATTGCTTAGATACACATTTAATTAATTGTTAAAGGCGAAAATCTTTTTGGTTTAAATGCCTAACAAGAAGAGAAGTAGCAGAACCGCTTTCTGCTATCTTCCTTGTATAAATGCCCCTAATACCTGGAATATTATAAGTGATTTTTCCTTCACTGCCAATCTTTCTGTAGTGTTTAAAAATATCTCAATTTAGTGCCTTGAAATTGTAATTAAGTTGTAGTAATTTAAGATTATTGCAATAGTGCAAAGGGCAGCAGACGCTCTTTAGAAGTCTCATCTCGGTGTTTAATACTACTCAGTCATGGGGTTAAAACAGTTTTCTCAGTGTAAGTACTTAAAGGAAGAGAATCGTAAACAAAATTTATACCATATTCTGACAACTAATAATCTATTTAAATTGCATTAAAGTATGTATGTTAAATTTAATTAAAAGCAGAAGTAGGACCGAGCACCGTAAATATCTTGACAGATCTTTTAAAATGGAATTCATCTCATGAAATATTTACGTTATGTCTTTTATGTTGAAATATGTCTAGGGTTTTTCTGACTGTAGTCTTGTTTTGTTTTGATTTGAGGAAGCCACTCAGTTGAGCAAGTTTCACAGGGAACAGTGACAAACAGTGGCGGCGGCAACAATAATAATAGTATCACAATTGTGTTGCTTTTTTTAAAATAATTTGACATGGAAGAAGCATAGTTGTTACTCATGTTGGTTTTGTCTGGCTTTCAGTATATTGGATGTGTAGTGCAAAATATACTTGTGATTCTTGGACACGTAATTTCTTAGTCCCGTGATTTTCCGTATTTTTTTTTCTGCCAGAGATAAACTTTGGCAGCACTGTAGATCAAGCATGTTAGCAGATTGTAAAATGTAAAGGGAAAACTTCATTTTCTGAAGCATTTTTGCTTACCGTGTAATGTCCAAAAGCCATTTTTCTATTATGCTTCCAAGAATAACGGCACTGAATATATCAAAGGTTGCACTGATCTGAGGAAGAGGGGAACTTTTTTGGCCATGCATTTCTATCTGTTGCTATATGGTATTTAACAATATTCA
This sequence comes from Anolis sagrei, assembly GCF_037176765.1. NCBI lineage: Eukaryota > Metazoa > Chordata > Lepidosauria > Squamata > Anolidae > Anolis > Anolis sagrei. Next base: position 39,723,046 of record NC_090022.1, on the reverse strand, counting down.
TATATACATCCGCCTTGAGTTTCCTTTGGGGTCGAGAAGGGCGGAATATAAATACAGTATATAAACAGTAAACAAATGATTTTCACGAAGATGTTTGCATAGAAAGGCAGTAAGAAATTCAGATAGCTTGCAAATAGAATATGATATGCTGTTATGTTTATGCCTTTGATTTATCTATTCCAGTGCTGTCATTCTGAGTGGCAGCATTCAGATACAGTTTTCCCTCAACCAAGTTATCCATGTTTAAAGTGGTGTGTGTTTGTGTGTGTCCAGGGATTGAAATTCAAACTATAGATGTATATCGCTGAACTAGGGGCCCTTTCTGCTTCTTATGGAGTATGATTTGGCCCTTCCTGTTGCCTGTTGCCAACAGCATTATTAAGGAAGTGGGTGGTTTTGACACATTTGCGATGAATTCACATTTCATGCTTGTCTACTGCTTTCCTTTGTGTCGTATTGAGAAATTGGCATTGCAAGGTCTCCTGAACAGGAATTGCTGCCAACAGCTCCAACCTGAAAGGATCATAGGGTGCATCCACAAGGTAGAATGAGTGCAGTTTGACAGCACTTTCACTCCCATGGCTCAATGCTATGGAATCCTGGGAGTTGTAGATTGGTGAGGCACCAAACCTATTTCACAGAGATGACTATAGGGACCTCATTAGATTGAGGTCCTGAAGCCGGGGAAGAGTGGGGGCATTTGTTGGGCACAGAGGCAAATCCCGCAGACACCGTGGGAAGCCGGTGCCCCGCATGGCTCCCTTCCCCATCCCATGGCGGGAAGCGGCACCCTCTGACTTCCCCCCATGCTTTCCTTTTTTTTAACCTTATGAGAGCTTGGGAAGCCTCCCGTGTTCTCCTTGCTCTCTTGTAGGATGCTTCCAGAACAGTTCAAGGCTGGAGCCCTGCCAGACGGAGCTGTTCATTATTTGGTGGCATCCATCGGGCTCTGTCCAGGAATTGTGCTGGAAGAATCCTGCAGTCGGTCTGTTTGCCTGTGTGATGAAGTTGCTAGATGTTATAAAGCTACAATCTTCTGGATTCCATAGCATTGAGTCATGGCAGTTAGCATGCTCTCAAACTGCATTCATTCTACAGTGTAGATACAGACATAGATATAGGTTCTCAGGAGCAGAAATTCAATATTAGAGTTGCAAAACTATGTCCAGAGCTGGTGTAATTGTTTCAAAACTTCTGTGACATTTCCCATTTTCATACTCATAAGCCATACACGCCACAATAACTGAGTGTAATTGTATTTCTGGATTTCTTAAGGCCCGCAGCTTATCACATAATAAAGTTGTAATAAAACTGTTTCTGCACTTTATATTGTGGGTACATATGTGTGTGTTGTGGGGTGAAAGTCGGTATGGTGAAGAAGCTGAGTGCATAAATGCTTGCATACACATGCACAATCATAAATCTACAACAGGGAGAAAGCTAGAGTAGAAACAGTTTCTTTAGCATCTGAATTTCTGTGTTCAGAAATATTTTTGGCATAGGAACAGTGTTCAGTTCACTTCACATTAAAGTGATACAGCTTAGTAGCGTCTTTACTGTATGAAAAGTTTGTCTTATCTGTAGGCTTTGGGACTACTTTATACATTTAGCACAGTCAACTGGAACCCCTCTCCCCCTTTTTTCTGGACTAAAGCCAGAAAAACCCACATGTGCCATGGGTTTCTAAAGTCCAGAATAACTTTATCCAATTCTGCTATATGTTTACATTGGCTATCTGATGGGATCCAGTGAGAGTACATACATTTAATCAAATCTGTTTGATTTAACTAGATTGGACTGCCCGAATAGTTCAAAACTGTGCATGCAATTTTAGTTGGACCTACTATGGTGCTTCAAGTAAGGTTACCTCCTCTGACATCATTTTTCATTGACTCCTTATACAGAAAACCTGGAAATAATAAAAAATAGCATTTTTAGACCCACCCATCCTACCCACATTTGGTGGGTCTCAACATTTACTTTTTTAGTTTGGTTTTAACTGTGCTTCCCAGTCATTTTTGTCATATTGTTGCCAGTAATTAGGGTTAGATAACTTTGCTTGGAGCTCTCAGGTTCAGTTCCCTCCCAGGTTTTCTCCCTCTCTCATAGTTTATCAAATGAAGCCATTCATTTAATTGGTAGATTAAGCATATTAACACATCACTAAATGAAAGCAGCCAGACTTCCCAAGGCATATTTGGAAAGCCTCTGTGGTTTTATGTGGCCGGACGCACGCTATTAGATTTAGATAGCAAAGCCAACGATGTTCATGCGTTTTAAGAGAGGCATAAATGGAAAGAGTGCTGTTGTAAGTAGAGTGTCATGTCTCTTTCTCTTTTTAAAAATGTGATAAATGATAAAATCATATATGTTAACTAGTTAAATATCCACACGTTCAACAAAACAAAGCAAGCAAATCTATCTGTCTGAGGGGAGAAAGAGGAGTCAATTTACACCCCCTTTTTCTAAGTCCTTTAGAGTAACAGTTTTAGTGTCAGCTTGGTCTGTGTCCTTTTGAAAAGATTGTGTGAAAATTGGCCACTTTTGCTCAGCCCATGATGAACTCAGCTCCAGTTGCACTTAATTTCTCCTGCTAAATATGTCACTGACTGTGAGCAAGTTCAAATAGCCAGTCCATGCTGAGTGCCAAGTGTGCCTGGTTGAAGAGAAGACTTGACATTTATTTAAAACAGTACAGACTTATTTAAAACATGCCACCCCAAAACCATTTCTTGTGGCCCCTGAACCTGCCCCCAGAAATAGCCAATGCCTCAATTAAATTTGGGGTCAATTTTGTCCAAAGCTACCTTCAAATACCCCCAATGCAACTGCAATTCAGCTTGTAATGGTCCCTATCACTCTCCATCTCTGTGAAATAAGATATTAATTCGCCCCAACAAAAGGGACACAGCATTATCAGTACAGACAGTCCCCAAGTTATGAATAAGATATGTTCTGGACATATCTTAAGGTTTGTTCTTAAGCTAAATGTATATGTTATTTGGAACAGGTACGGTTTTTAAGTGTAACTCCAGCCAAATACTTTTTTTTAAGCTTTGGATAGTACAGCTTCGAATAGCAATAATCTGTCCCTGTGATAATTGAATTTTGAAAAAAAAATTGACTTGTGGGAACAAGGATTGGTGAAAAAGCTTCAGTGGAGAAACAATTTCCCCATGGTAACTCTTAGAGGAGTGAATTTCCGTTAATGGGGTCAATTTCTCTCACTTCCTGTGGTCTCACCCCCATCCTTAACTATGAGTAATTTGAAAGTCAGATGTTCTTAACTCGGGGACTGCCTGTACTGCTGTGATGTACAGGTTCAGACTATGGAGACTGTCTCTTGCCATTGCCCATTTGATAGTCAGAAGGTATTAACTTCTGCTAAGAAGCCTTCTGGGGGCCCTTCCACACAGCCCTATATCCCAGAGTATCAAGGCAGAAAATCCCACATTATCTGGATGTGGAGTCAGGTAACCCAGTTCAAAGCAGATATTGTGGGATTTTCTGCCTTGATATTCTGAGATATGAGGCTGTGTGGAAGGGCCCTGGGAGAAGAAAAAGCAGGCAGATGGTTGGCTCTGTACCTATTTTTTCTTTGGCTTAAGTTTTGTATGTGCCCTTATCACAATCCTAACCTAAATGTTGAAAAACAGTAAATCAAAAAGAAGATGTCCTACTCTTCAAAACCTTGTTTATCTTAGGTATATGATAGAATCATAGAGTTAGAAGAGACCTCGTGAGCCATCCAGTCCAACCCCCCGCCAAGAAGCAGGAAAATCGCATTCAAAGCACCTTACTTGATCATTCCTAAAAGAAAATCATACCCTTTTCTTATCTGCTTGCTTTTAAAATTTAAATAGGACAACAACATAGGGCACTTCTTGTTTCTGATCTCAATCTTGTGTAAGTCTGGAATGTAGCACTTGACTTAAAACAGCGGCAGCAAAAATATTCCCGTGAAGAGGTCTTCAGTACAGTCTTGTGCACAGAAATAAAAGCATGGAGCTTATTAGGGAATAGTGGAAAGCAATTGATAGAAACAGTGTGGAAGAAAAGGGATATTTTTATTACTACATCTTCCATGAAACCCTGAAAATCATAGTGTAGATATTAAATCCCTGCTGAGTTGTTTCTGAAAGGACATTAAGCAGTCAACTGCTATTTCTTTAGGAATTAACACCGTATTTATACTGTAAAACAACTGCAGCCTGAACTACCACATTGTTAAGCCTAATTGCTTGGATTTAAGCTGATTCCCTTCAGTAGATGACAGTAGAAGCAGCACTCTGGTTCTGAGCACACTTACTTGCTAAACCTCCTTATTTCCAGGTGGATGAGTGTGAGATCACAACAGAATTTTACCTCTAAACACACATATAAGGAAGCCCATTAAATGCACTTGGACTTGTTTCTCACCTAAAGATGCTTAGTGTTGGATGTAAATGATCTTCAACTGCAATCTGATGTAAAATTGACCTCAGAGTATGGGTCCTTCTACACAGTAGAATCCAGTTTAACTGTGATGGCTCAATGCTAAAGAATCATGAGCATTCTAGTTTTACAAGGTCTTTAGCCTTCCCCGCTAAGGAGTCTTGGTGCCTCCCCAAAATATTACTCCCATGATTTCATAGTTTTGAGCTATCCAGTTAAAGTGGTGGCAAACCACAGTAGGATGCGCTCTATGTCCCATTAACACTACAAGATTGAGTTTTAAATAAATGTGCCAGGATCATACTGGATTTTAATGGTTTGGAAGAGTTCACTGGTAAGAGTGAAACAATATATGGTTGATAAATTGATTATTTGGTTCCATCAATGTCTAACAAATGTGACAACCAAGCACAATTACAGAAAACTTGAGAAAATTGTGTCTGTTATACATGAGGAAGGGGAATACATAGAGAAAGTTGCACCATTAACAGTGAATAAGAAATTTTGAAGTAAAATGTACTTAAAAAATAATCTTCATCACATACAGGTTGAGTATCTTATATCTGGAAATGCAAAATATTCAAAAATACGAAATTGTCCATGTGGTTGTCAGCAATAATGCATGTCTTTATTATCCAATGGTTTGGTATACATAAACCTTTGTTTCATGCATGAATATTGTGTATAGATAATCTTCAGGCTGTGTGTAAGCTGTATATGAAACACAAATATTTGTAGTTATGTCCCATTTTCAAGTTCTTCCATAATGCATATTTTCCAAAATCTGAAAAAATCTGAATTATTTCTGGTACAATTCTGATCCCAGGAGTTTTGGATAACCTAGACTGTATTTGCTTTGTAGACTTTGGTAATATTTTATTTTGTTTCTGTGAATTGTGAAATTGCTCTCTTTGTCATGATCCTAAAATTAGTGTAGTTCCTAGAATGACAGACTGACCCCTGCAGTATCACCATGGATCATAGTCTTCCAGTGGGGTAACATAGCAGATGACGTGAAAGTGTTACTAGATAGCGCTGGGTCTGTGGCGCAGTTAGCTGGGAGTCAGCTGCATTAAGATCACTACTGACCAAAAGATCATAAGTTCAAAGCCAGCCCGGGTCGGGAGTGAGCTCCCGACCAAAATTGTGTAGCTTGCTGTCGACCTTTGCAACCCGAAAGATAGTTGCATCTGTCAAGTAGGAAAATTAGGTACCACTATGTGGGGAGGCTAAGTTAACTGATTTACGAGATCATAAAACATCTACAGAAAGTATGCAAAGAATGAGGAAGCAACAGCTCCCCTGGTGGCCAGAAGCTGGAAAGTTAATAGCCTCTGAGTGTCTGTCTATATATATGTTGTGTGTCTATAGCATTGAATGTTTGCCATGTATATTTACATTGTAATCCGGCCTGAGTCCCCTGCGGGGTGAGAAAGGCGGAATATAAATACTGTAAATAATAAATAAATAAATAAATAAATAGCAAATAAAGTGAAAGCATCTTTATTCACCACCATTATATAGTTGTGAAATGTGTGAGTCATTCTTTAAGTCTTAGGGCCAGCAATGTAACAGCCTGATAGATAAAAGTTGCATGTATGTATGTGTATATATGTGTATGCGAGAGAAAGTATTTTGTTTCCTAAGTGATAATTGTTGCAAGGGTGGAACTGAATGCCTCTGTTAGTGTGGGAGTATAAAGTAAGGTGCTGAAGAATTTTACTTTTTTTGTTCTTAAGATTTATTGCTTAGATCAGATTAGAATCAGATTAGATCAGATGATAGCAAGTAGCGTACTTAATGGGGCACAGTTTGTAGGATGAGAGTCAGATGTATTCTCTATACAATTACTTTATGATGTATTTTCCTAAAGGAGGTGGAGGCTGAGATCTTTTTGTAGCATAGCATAACACCTTACTAGTATAAGGAACTATTGGCAGAATTGTGGTCTTTGGCTTCACTGCTAATTTTTGAGAGAGTATTGAGAGTCAAAACCATTGTGGGAAAGGTAGTATAGGGAATTAAGTGTTTGTGCCTTTTTTGACAAATGTATGCATCCTCTACTTTTCAGCAACTTTTTCAGCTATTTCAACAAATCTAAATTATATCCAGGAACCGCACTTTCAACCCTTGGTCTGCTGTGTTGACCACACACTGCTCCTCCTCACCCCAGTCTCTTTAGTACATTCAGTCTACTTGATGTCCTTGGAGTTTTTTTTTTACTAAATTTGGTGATATCCCTTGTTATGTCTTGCATTTGTAATCTAAAAAGAGAATGGGTTCTTCTTTTCAAGCATTCCCATTTTTTGACAGTGCCCTGGCCCTAAACTGTTGACTAACTGGGAAATACCTGCAATTTTTCAAAACCCAATCTCAAATTTTTGTGGCTGTAAGGACTCCTATGAAGCTAGACACTGAAGCAATAGGCACCTATGGATAGAGTCTTCCTTCATTGGGGAACATGAGGTGTGAGAGAATTGGCTACCTGCAAAGATGTTGCCTAGGGGATACCTGGATGTTTTACCATCCTGTGGGAGGCTTCTCTCATGTTCCGGCATGAGAAGCTGGAGCTGACAGAGGGGAGCTCACCCCACTTCCCAGTGACTACAGCTTTCCTCTTCTCTGCCAGCAGTTCATCTTTATTTCTGCCACCTGGTTTTTCAAAAGAGTTTCACTTCAATTTATACTCCACTTTTCTCCCTGCACCGTGTGTACTTTAGTCCATTTCAAAACATCTAAGTACAATATTAAAACAAATAAGCACATTTAAAACATGTTTTTATTAAAGGGCAGACCCATTAAAAGCCCTTTCTACCACTGACTATGATATTTTTTCTTTGGTCTAGATGCAAACTACTGAGCTGTCTTGTTATCATCTCCCCCACCCTCAACTCCCAAACCTAGACATAAAGTTAGGAAATATCCATAGTGATTAAAGAAGTTTATTTCATTAATCCTTTGCTTCCATCTAGTTTGGATAAAACTAGAAAACATGTTATGACACACCTCTGAGTGTGGTGTATAGGGAGAAATTATGCCTTCTAGCCACAACACTGGTGAGAACTGACCTGAGGTGTTTTGCTGCTTAGTAGACCAGTAAGTAGAAAAAACTTTTAAAAAGAGCAGGGGAGCATCTCTGTGATATTAAAAACACTGTGCTGCAAAAACCATACTAATAATAGTTTTATATTTTGGGGATCAAACTATAAAACTAATGTCAGAATTTTGTCTAATAAAGAGGCAGAGCAGAACTTAAAATGAAACACTTTGATCCCATTAGAGCTTAATGAAGAATTTAATTTCCTCTCCAGTCTGTCATCTTCTAAGACTTCTCTTTGCCTATGCTCCCTTGATCTATCCCACCTGCCTGAGAGTTAGAAAAGGTTTATAATCTCCGAACTGACTATCAGAAACATCCTCATGATGGATATTTATACTGTTGTCATCAGTTCATCATTATAGTCACTTGGATAAATTATTATTATAATATTTATTTATACCCTGCTTTACTTCCCACAAAGGGGACTCAAAGCAGCCACCCTTTTAAAAATAGGTGGAAATTGTCAGAAATATTCAACATATGTCCGTTCCATTTCATCAGATATTACCAAGTTCATTTCTAGCTGAAGGCATCCCCTCCCCAAAAATACCTTTTAGTTGCAGAACATTTAAATTGCTGTAATTCTCCTTCCTGTCCCTTTTGTTGCTCCAGTGGTTTTTGTGCAAGTACATTTAACCGTGCATATGTAGTGTCCTGTCACCATGGTAGATGAGAAGGAAGATCCCAGTGGCACAATGGATTAAACCCTTGTGCCGGCAGGACTGCTGACTGAAAGGTCGGTAGTTCGAATCTGGGGAGTGGGGTGAGCTCCTATCTGTCAGCTCCAGCTTCTCATGTGGGGATATGAAAGAAGCCTTCCACAGGATGGTAAAACATCTGGGTGCCCCCTGGGGATTGTCTTTGCAGACAGCCAATTCTCTCACACCAGAAGTGACTTGCAGTTTCTCAAATAGCTCCTGATAAGAAAAACAAAACATAACAGGTGAAAAGAGACCAGCCCTGTTCTTACCAAGGCCCCTCAACCTCTCCGTGGCTGATCCTTATGATGCATGAGGGAAAGGAGGGAGTGAAGGGCACAAGGGACACTTTGACTCGGGGTACATGTACATGGGGAGAAGCAAAATGAGGACATAATCTCCTGTACAACAATGTTGCCCCCCCCCCCCAAAAATTCCATAAGACATTTCTAGTATTGCAGTAATTCAAAACCTCAGTTAACCATTTAGAAATACAATTTAGGTTTCCCTCCTCCCCAAAAAGATGGGCAGGTAAAGTTGTCAAAGAAATGTAATTCCAGACATAAATGATTTTGAGTGTTTTGTTTCTTGCAGCACTCCCAGGAAAATTTCATTGAGGGATAGAATTCTTACTTGGGAGGAGCAGTCCTTCTATTTTGCTCCCCTTTTAGCTATACCTATGATTGATCAATCCTTGTTTTTGGTTTGCATACCATCCTCAGTTACTCCATTCCCTGGAGCAGAAGCACTTTTCTTTGCTTTCCTAGCAGTAAAGGCTAGAACTTGTAGTGTTGCTCAAAAAATGGTACTTGCTTCCTTACTCACTATCTGGAACAGTATACCTGTAGTTTCCATTACTAGATCCAGTAATTTAACCCATTGTGTAAAGTTTCTACTAATGTGTTGGTGTGAATATTTTCAAATACATGATTTTAAAAAGCTCCTTGTCAGGATCTTCCCTGGAGGCCCTATGCCCAGTGTAATCCCTTCTCCCATGGCACATTTAATCCTATAAACAAAAAGAGCATTTTTGGAAATTATACCATTTGAAGTTTGAGGAGGGTGACTAAAATGGACAAGGGTCTGGAGAACAAGCCCTATGAAGAGCGGCTTAAAGAGCTGGGGCATGTTTAGCCTGAAGAAGAGAAGGCTGAGAGGAGACATGATAGCCATTTATAAATATGTGAGAGGAAGTCACAGGAAGGAGGGAGCAAGCTTGTTTTCTGCTTCCCTGGAGACTAGGATGCGGAACAATGGCTTCAAACTACAAGAAAGGAGATTCCATCTGAACATTAGGAAGAACTTCCTGACTGTGAGAGCTGTTCAGCAGTGGAACTCTCTGCCCAGGAGTGTGGTGGAGGCTCCTTCTTTGGAGGCTTTTAAATAGAGGCTGGATGGCATCTGTCAGGAGTGTTTTGAATGCAATATTCCTGCTTCTTGGCAGGGGGTTGGACTGGATGGCCCATGAGGTCTCTTCCAACTCTATGATTCTATGATTCTATGAGCACTTGAAAATGTTGCTTGGAGAAGTTCCATGAAGTTTGGGGAGGGCTTGAAGGAGTTGCATGTGTCTTGTGCAGGATTTTGATTGAAAGTTGTAGTGCAGCCAAGGTTGGTTTTTTGGGACCATCACACCCCTGTAAGAAATCATGCCAGAGCTGCTAATTCTCATTGCAGAGAGAAATGGAAGGCAGATCCATTTTTCATTGTTGAGGGGACAGATGATATTTAGCAGTTGTTACTTTGTGTTCTATGCCTTAAACTAATTTCTGACTTACAACAATTCTTTAACGAACTTATTACAAGGTTTTCTTGGAAAGACTTGTTTGTGGGGGAACATGTGCCATTGCCTTAGAGGTTGAGAGAATATGACCAGTCCAAGATCATCCAGTGAATTTCCATAGCTGAGTATTTGCACCCTGTTCTCCAGAGTCCAAGTCCAACACCCAAATCACCACACCATGCTGGCTGTTCCAAAATTAATTATGTTACAACTAATGTGTTACTTTGTGACCTGCTATTTCCAAGTCTGGTAAAAGATATTGTAAATCAAATACTAATTTATGATTTGCTGCTATTTCCCCAAATTTGTCAACCAAGCCCTATGAAGAATGCCATGGGGAGTTGGATGTCTTTCACTTGGAGAAGAGAAGATTGAGTGTTAGTGCAATAAACCACATTTAAGTACCTGAAAGAATATTATGTAGAAGATTGAGTGAGTGTCTTTTCTCCTGCTCTAGATACTAGAACTGAGAGCAGTGGATTCAAACTACAAGAAGAGAGATTACACCCCAACATTAGGAAGAACTTCTTGATTGTAAGAGCTTTTTGACAGCAACAATGGTGGACTCCCCTTCTTTGGAGGTCTTTAAATAGACATTGGGTAACTGTCTTTTAGGACTGGTTTAACTGTATATTTCTATATATTTCTTTGTTGCCTGAGATAGACATCTTGCTCTTTCTGATGGTAGGGCCAGACCTAATCTTATGTACTTACTGATAACTCTTCTTGGTGACCATGTGTTTCCATGTGAATGTAAAAAAAAAAAAAACAAAAACAAAAAACCCTGTTATTTGGTTCTTAAGTGTGGAGCCAGTAAAGTCAATTATATAGAGTATATATAATTATTGGGTCTTAGATTTTACATTTTAGTGTGTGCATATTGAGGATTGGTAGTGTATTTGGCAGTCATTTTCTTCCAAAGAGATGATCACTAGAAAATAACAATTCTTTCACCTTAGTTACAATATTTTGATAACACATCAAAATATTTTTCATGTTTTCCATATATTATGCTTACAAATTAATATTCAAAATCACAGCGGATTCCATACAACTTTTATCTTGTTAATTTAGCTTTGAATTATACTTTAAACAGATTTCTCGGGTTAAAAACCATATGTTGAAGAATATAAAGTTTTTATTAATTGATATACAGATTGAGTGCAATATTTTTTTTTTTTGCAAATACTTTTTTCAGCGATTTAAGAGATGGTTGAGTTTTGATAAGTGCTCCATATTTTTTGTGAATTTTCCCTTTGATTATTAGTAATTTTACAGCAGTGGTTCCCAACCTCTGGTCTGTGGACCACCAATGGTCTGCGAGAACTAATATATAGTCCGCGGCCTCACCATGACTACACTGTTGCAACAAGAGAGACTGGTCTTGTGAAACCCTCTTATGGTGCCGAGGCTTATTAAATATGGTCTTCTATGGGGAGCATATGGTGACTACAGGATGGTATCAGAAACTAGAGCTGATGTGGTCTATCCAATGCAATTTTCTGAATCCCAAATAACCAAACCGAATTTAACGGCCAAAAACTGATTATAACTCTTTTGGTACTAATGTTGGGGAGTGGACCCTGGTCAAAGTGGACCCTGGTCAAGTGGTCCCTGGTCAAAAAAAGGTTGGGAACCACCTTTTTACAGAGTGGACTGAGAAGATTGGTGCAAATTCTGCTGAAATACATAGTTGTATAGAAGGAGTTTTTCGTGGTTCCTATTGTAGGAATAATCTTCAATAAACCCATTCAGTGAGAGGTAGAAATGTAGACTAGCTAATACAGGCTAAATGGGGGAGAAAAAGGTAGATGTAAGTTTCAGATGCTGTTAGCAAAGTTGCTGCATAAGCTGAAGTTTATGCACTGTGATAATGCTAATGACCGGCAGAATCAATGATGCATGGCTGGAGGAAATCAGTGGTATAATCGCAGAAACTTATCAGCCTTTCTGTCATTAAATATTAGTGATAAATAATGCGCTTCACTTTGTGTGGATAGAACATATTTAATTCTGATTGTACAGCTCTTCAATTTAATAAGGGTCATGGCTGAGTAAAATGCTAATGTTTGGTAACATGGGGCAAAAATAAAAAGGCATTTGTTTCAATTTTAACCTTAACAGCTTTTTAAAAAACTAAAATTTAGAGGTGTTTGTTTGACCAGCCGCTGAATTGTGGAAATCTTCTCTTCTTACTCGCATTCAGTTTAACTTCAGTGATACAACATAGCCATATAATCAAATCTGTGTGGAAACAGAAAATTTATTTGGATTATTTATCCATCCAGTTTCTAGTTCTAAATTTTGGAAGTTGTAAAGAAGAATTTGAAACAGACATTCACTAGTCCAGCTGATTTAAGAGTAAATTTATGACACTGATATGACTTTTCATAGACTTTCAGTGGTGGAGAGACATCCTGTTCTGTGAGTAATGCAGTAGTGATATATAATTTTTGACATTTATTTATACATACAATTTACTAGTTGCTCAATAACCAAAGTTGTAATTTATTTATACATTCCATTATTAATTGCCCAAGAACAAAGGTTGTCTCCTTGATGTAGATGTTACACTCCAATAAAACAGCAAATTAAATAAATTAAGCACCAAATCAAACTAAATAAAGTTGCATCACCCATATGCCGATTTTGTATCAGTTCATAATCAGAGTAAATTATGACTGATTCATAAGTGTAGGTTTCAGACTTTGTAGGCAACCTTGGAGAAGAAGAAGATAGAACATGATTGTGCCAATGCAATGAAAAAGGCTCTATGTAATGTAATGTAATGTAATGTTTCTCTTTACATTTAAGAATTATGGGAAATATTATTTATCAGCTTCAAGTAATCAGGTATCACACATTTGTAGAACAATACCATACCTAAGGATATAAAAAGACCAACTGTTGTGTGCCTTCAAGTCATTTTCGACATCTGGTGACCGTATGGCAAGCCTGTCATGGGGTTCTTGGCAGGAACTTTTCAGAAGGGATTTGCATTTGCCTTTCTCCAAAGCTGAGAAAGTGTGACTTACCCAAGGTCACCATGTGGGTTTGCATAGATGAGTGGGGATTCAAATCCTGCTCTTTATAGCCCTATGGTGAAACCACTACACCATACTGACTCTCAAAAAGACCAATAGTTGTACATTATTACAAAGATGTTAGCATTAGTGAAAGAACCTGACTACAGCTGCTAAAACTGAAATTCTTTTCTGTTCCATATATTCTTCCATGTTAAAGATCATTAGGAGGGGAGTGGTGAGATTTACATGCAACTTTGCACAAAGGCAGAATATAGATCATGGCAAAAGAAAATGTGACAAGTTGTCAGAATTTTATTGTAGATTTTTAAGAAATAACTGGATCTTATTAGGGATTATCAAATGCCAGAAGGATATGTCAACTCAAGAATTTGTAGGCAGATTTTTAATGTTAAACAGTATGGAATAAATACAAATCTGCTGTACACAATGACTAAAAGTTATCACAAAAGAGTTGTTAGTTTTGTTCATGCATTGGTTAATAAGCAAATATGAGGTTCAAGCTATTACAATTGATGTAATTTTTGAGTTCCTACCATGTGAAAGTAAGAGTGGTGGGTAGACTAAATTATAGTTTATCAATTTATATTCTGTTTCTTTTACATATGGAATGTTATAATAATTCTGATCTTCTGGTATTCAGCTCTATGCCATGGCTGGGTGGATGTGGCCACTTGTGAACTCAAATTCAGCATTCGTAAAAAGCAAACCTAAAATCTTATAGGAAATATTACCATAGGAAAGATAATATAAGTATACAGTGGTCCTTTAGCTTCCGCTGGGATTTGGGTGCAGAACTCCCCATTGATCACAAAATATGGAAATGCTCAAGTCTCAGGAGATTCTTTGGCATAGGAAAGGGATGCCTCTTACATAAATTGACAAAATCAGGCCTTGCTTTTTGGAATTAAAAAAAATCAAGATGTGAATAATGGAATCCAAGGATGCAGAACCCGTGGACATTGAAGGTTAATTGTATGCTCACCATTTCTGGCTAGGAATTTGGAAATTGTAATCCAAGAAAAGAAACTTTCAGAGTTCTGCAAAACACCCATCCAAGAACTTCTACATGGTGTACAAACATTAGATGAAACTAGCATAAAAAATTGTAGTTTTCCTTTTAATTGTAAAAGTAGATCTCAGAGGAGGAATGAGCAAATGTAAATTTAGGTATAGTGGTTAGGGTGTTGTCGTAACGCCAGTGGCAGTTAGTTTCAACTCTTTACTTAATCAGAATGAAAATCTATTGCTTGTTCTCTTTGGAAAACCAACAGCAAAGCAGATATGAGAATTGGTATATCATTAGTCATGTAAAGGAGATAGCACAGAAGCTGATAAACGAGATTTTGCCCTAGTTGCCACACTTTACATGCCCTCATAATAATAATTGAAAGAGAAAGTAAGTGAGAATAAAAGAGAGAGAGAGAGAGAGAGAGAGAGAGAGAGGTAGTTTTCATTTTTGTGTTGTTGGTAAGGGGCGTTCTACACTGAATCTCCCTGATATTCTGTGGGTGCATACATATGTATTGGAGAGTGGTTAGGAATCTGTTTTGTTGTATGTAGAATGTATACAATATTTACCTTGCTGCATACTGATCAGTATAAATGCGTACCAGATTATATTCGATAGGTTGCTACATGCGTCCTGGCATCTTCATATGATCTGGGTGTGACTGCATAAGGCATGGTATTGGAGACATAGGTTATGATTCTCACTCAGCCGTGTGTGTGGTCTCAGATGAGTCTTTAGGATTCTCCACCTCAGTTTCCCAAGCTTTAAAAATGCTTACAATTATCATTTGCCTCACCGGGTTAGTGTAGAGGGGAAACAAGCTGAAAATTGTGTTGGATGCTAGACACAATGAGTAAGAGATTAACAATTATTTGTGTTAAGATGACCATTAATGGTGTCATTTGAGGGGTGTCTTTAGTAATTTTTCAAAAAACCTAAGGGTCTTGGAGTTGGTTTAGGGTATGTTGTATAATTAAGATTGTACCAACCCATGTGTATATTGAAGGCCATGAAAAATATTTTTCAGGTAAGCATAATTGTCAATATGAACACATAGTCATTTGAAATAATTAACTTCAGACCTACATTGTTTATCCCAAAATTAATTAATTCATTACAATGTTTAAAATTTCCTTAGTTTCTTTTTGTGATTTTTTTTAATACAAAGTGTGCAGTTGATCCGGTGGAGCTCCTGGTGGTGTAATGGGTTAAACCCTTGTGCCAGTAGGATTGCGGACCGACAGATCAGTGGCTCAAATCTGGGGAGAGCGGGGCAAGCTCCCTCTGTCAGCTCCAGTTCCCCATGCAGGGACATAAGAGAAGACTCCCACAAGGCTTCTGTAAATCCTGTACTACAAGAGTTTACCTTCCCTAATTCTTCTACTATATGATAGCTTTCGTATACTCATGAATTGAACTGTCCCCTGGGCAATATCCTTGCAGACAACCAATTTTCTCACACCAGAACCAATTTGCAGTTTCTCAAGTCACTCCTGATATGAAAAAAAATGTTGTATACAGTGGCTGGGCAAGGTGTGACTCCACAGCTGGTTTGTAGCCCCAAAACCTATACTGTAAAAAAAATGGGGGGAAAGACTCAAAATGATTTCTAGGGAGTGTGGGAGACACTTCCATTGCATTTGGAGGTTTCCTGAGCCCTGGGAGATCAAAAACATAGTGGAAATACCCACAATGGCAGTGGTTATCAACTTGTGGGTCCCCAGGTGTTTTGGCCGACAACTCATATAAAATTCAGGCCAGTTTACCAGCTGTTCAGAATTCTGTGACTTGGAGCCCAAAACATCTGGGTTCTAGAAGGTATTTAGGGGGAATAAGATTTTTTTTCCCTACAAGTGGGAGGGGTGCAGTTCTTCAAAGCCTTCCACAGTTGCCCACCTGGATTACCATATATAATGTGGAGTCTCAATTTATTATGCACAAATTTGTTGAGACTGATAATGAAATGTCATCTTTCATTACGGTGGAGATGAGATTTATACAGCCATCCTAATGTTGCAGTACAGTAATTTCCAGCACTCCTAGCCAAAATAGTTAATGGTAAATAGTGCAGGTAGTTCCTTTCAATCAGCATGTAGACGGCTGTATGATTCCTATCCTGCATTACCAATATATTTTGTCTACTCTTTAAGCTATAAATAGTTTTCATTCTTAGTGGGACAAAAGGTCATGAGGGAAAGTGGAGAACAATGAGTTGTGGGTCAAAGTGTTTCGTTCGGCCAGTGAAGACCAAAATATTCAGGATGTGTGAGTGTTTCTACACCCTCTTTGCATAATAGCTATTAATAAATACAACATTTAGTTTTCAATGCCAGCCAGTTGGTTGGTTGCAGATCACCAATTCCCTCCTAGCAATTGGAGGCTTACAGCTGTGGAACCAACTTAAAACTTTCCATTGCAAACAGCCTTCCCTGCAGCAGGAGGCCATGTGTGTACCCTTCACTGTAAGTTAGGTGAGATTCAGTGCCACAAATTGTTTTGTTTGGGTAGCATGAAGTGGTTGAGGTCAGTTCTTTTGATTTTGTAATTCTGAACTTTTCAAAAGCAAATACCTATTCCTTCAGTAGCAATATATATCCCAAAACCCAGAGTTCTAGAAGGGAAGACAGACATATGCTGTGCGTGTAAAACAAAAAGAGTAACTACAGCTCATGGAAATTTGAAACTCGGGGCTAGAATTTGTCTCTGCAGGTGCTTGGTAGAATCAGTGAATTTTTGCAAGCGAGAATACCAAAGGGTGATTCATATTATCAGCTGAGAAGGTGACAATTGTGCCTGTACATATAATAAGCAATGAAGCATAACTGAATTGCTTAGTTGTATGAAGTGGTTATTATCGATCTGTCTCGGTAATCACCGATGTCCCAGACTGCCTTCTTCCTCCCCTCCTTTGGGAATAAGATGTCTGCATCTGTTTATAACAGCAACACATAGTGAAGCAAAGCTATGGTTAATATCCCAACCCTGTTCTAAGAATCTGCTGTCAAACCATGGGAATGATATGAATCAACTGTGGTAAGAAACTTCGGAGTGCTGTAGATCTTCCCATTTATCTTGTATCTTCAACAGCAGTGAAGTTGGGTGATAGATGAATACACTTTTTGAAATTTCAACCACATGTCATTTGCAATGTTTTTAAAGCACCACATGTCTGCCTCCCAGGCTTGTTTTCGAGTGCGTTGGTACTGTAAAACATTGTATCTGACTTGTTATTCTCAAACACTACCTAGTTTCTCAGGTAGTGACTCAAAACAAGTTTTCTTCCATTGTATCCTAAAAGAGGCTGCAGTTGGGGAGATTTGAGTGTGTGTATTTTCCATCGTCAAAAAACAAAAAACATAATGGACTGTAATGGGAAAGGTTACTATGACATCAGCTCACTCACATACTAATTTTGCATGGAAAAGGTCTTTTCCCACCACGAGAGAAAAAAGTAATTACCTCACACACATAAGCAGCCTAATTCCAGGGTATTTTGCTGATGAGTCCTGCTCTGTGTCTTCCAAAGAAGCAGAGAAAACTTCAGAACCCCAAAAGATTGAATCTTGATTTTTTTTTTTAAAAAAAACTATGATGACATCAGTTGTGGTTGCTGATTCAGTGTATTTGGTGTGTACCTATTTAGTCACAAAGGCAACTTGAAGAAAGGCATTTAATTATGATGTAAAGCTTTGTGGGACAGAGTCCACTCCACCAGTTTCAAAATAGCTTGCAGATATATGTGTACATGAAGGAAATACATAGTGAGCAGATGGCTGCATGGTGCAAAACAACAGTCAGGCTTGACTTCTGTTGTTACGTTAAAGCTCAACCATATATAAAGACATGCATGAACCCCCTATGATTGCATCATCATCACTGTTAGATCACTGTTATCATTACTGTTGTCATTGGTTGCTACTTTAAGCCATTCTATGTTTCCGTTTTGCCGCACTTGCCCTTGGGCCTGCATAGGAATAATTGCATTTAGGAATCTTGAGTCCGAACCCACTTTTTGTTGTTGAGCCACTATACTGGTTTATGATGTTGTCTGATTTGATGTTTTATTGTTTTTAGTTGTTTACTGTATTTCTGTGTTTGTTTTTAATCTGTATTTGCTGAGCATGTTCCTTTGTAAGCCGCCCTTCAGGGAGATGGAGGCGGGGTATAAAAATAAAGTTGTTGTTGTTGTTGTTGTTATTATTATTATTATTATTATTATTATTATTTACAAGCTGTGTCTCTGAATCACAGGTCTGATTAGTCTCAATTATGGATCAGTAAGTAAGCATACCAGTAAATCCTATTCACCCAGTGGGTCTATTATTGGAAATAATACTCGGATTTGAGCTACAGACTGTGTTTTTGCATGTAATTTCCATCTGATCCCCGGTATTTACATTTCCCCCTTTCACACTTCTGTATGTATACAGTTGCCAAGTAAAGATAGTATCTTAGCATCTGAAGGAGTGTGCTCTAGTCTTCTATGCTTAAGGGATCTTCTTGCCATATTTTCTCTTATTTGGGCCATGCAGAGTTACTAAGGAGTGTATGGTTCCAAAGCAGTGTGTACTTTCTAAAGCAAAGCCTTAATTTCAATTTGTGCTTTCATTGCTTTCTAAATGGGTGCAGTTGCATATTAACAGAAGGTGAACTCCAGAAGCCCTGAGGGAACTTCATTCAGGTTGTGCCAGACAGCTACAGTAAGACAAGTGTTATCACCTCAGTGATAGTCTAGCACCCTGGGTGTGTTCACTCATATCATTCATACAAGGATTAGAGATATCATGTATCACTTTGGCATGGATCTTAAAACATTTCTAAGAAATTGGTTAATGTCTGAAACCTGTGTTTCTCCATGTGCCTAGCACAGCAGAATTGATTTATTTCTCAACTGGATGATGGGAAATTAAAGAACTATGTCTTTACAAGCACTGACGTTAACTTGCTTTTGCTGTTTGATTCACTGCATGCTATACATGTAGCACAGTCCAAAATTGCTGGTGGAAAAATACATTTTCACTGTGATAAAGAAGATTTTCATCTGATTCAGGAGGGAGTTTCTTAGGTTCTTGAATAAGAAGTCTATTGTACCATCATAATGAGTCTAAAGTTATGGAACATGGTTTCAATCACAGTTTTGTATATATATATATTTGTGATAGGAGCGATGTGAGAATTGTCCATCTGCAAGGATGTTGCCCAGGGAACACCTGGATGTTTTACCATCCTGTGAGAGGCTTCTCTCATGTCCCTGCATGGGAAGCTGGAGCTGACAGAAGGGAGCTCACCCTGCTCCCCAGATTTGAACCGTTGATCTTTTGGCCAGCAGTCCTGCCAGCACAAGGGTTTAACCCATTGTGCCACTGGGGTTTTTATATCATCTTCCATTATGTCTATTTCATACAAGTTTCTCCAACCATAGTAAAAAACAAACAAACCAATAACCCTGAACCTGTTCTCATTCTTTCCGAAATTAAGCTTCTCCAATGAAATTTCAGACCTTTGGTTCCCCATGATCTAGTTCTAAATTTCTACTACCATTATTATGACCATCTTTTTTCTTTGGACTTTCAGCTTCAATGGGAAATCCTTTGAACAGATGTTTCTGTGTTCTATTTTTTATGCCTTGGTAGGAAGCTTATTTTTGCATTATACCAAGACAATATTTTCATTATAAACTGTTTTTTAAAAGGTAACTTATGTCATTATTGCTTATTTGCACCATCACTGGTGTTGCTCAGCAGGTTCCTAAAGTTTATTATTAAATTGAGGAATTAAAAAAAGTGGACAGTCATAGATTGAGTCATACAATGATGCTGTTTGTAAGATTACCACATTTGTAGTCAAGGTGAACTTTTGCTGCAAATGGCACTAAAGGGCACTAGCCATCGTGGAGCCGTTTTGGGGACTTAATGGGATTGGGTGGTAATTTATTCTTATTTTGCCCCACCTGTTTTTTCAGTTATGAGGAGGTAACGCCCTCTTAGGTAAAGGTGATGAGTTACTAAAAGTAAAAGGGTAGTGCATGAGGTAGAAAAGATGGTGGAGAGAACAAGCCTTGTAACCTTTTGTCTCTGTAATATCCTGGGTTAATAAAAACAACTGTGTTTTTGTTTTTAATGTAATAGACTTTTATCCTTTTTTTGGTTCATAATAAAGCAAACTAGAAGTTTCTTTATCACTTATACATATCTAATTTTATAACTCACATCTTCATTCATGGAAAATAACTTTCAGGAAAATGTATGGAGAAGGGCTTTTAATTTTTTTTATTGTTGATTTTTTTTGCAAGCAAACCAAAGTCATACATTTTGAGTTTTTTTATTACATTGTGAAATAATTGGTTTATTGTTTATCTTAATTCTTATAGTGAAATAAATAATGATTTCTTAATAGAAAAATAGCTAGAATGGTGGAATACAGCTAGGTAGTACAGCTGTTTTGAAGACTTTGAGACATACACGAGTTTAGTTTTCTTTTTGATCCAACTAGGTTATGGGATCTTTTTCAAAGCAGTTCAGATCAGTCCATCTTTGCTTCATATCAAACAGACTGAATTATTTCTCCTGGCTTTATTAGCCTTCTTTTAATATTTTTGTGCACAACACTTGACTTTTCGGTGTTTACAGGATAGAGAGCTAGTGATCACTGTTAGACCAGGTCTCTGGAAAATGGAGGACTCCTTGGCCATGGAAACCCATTAGATGATCTTAGTGATAATCTTTCAGCTTCTGAGGAACACAACAACAAACTTTCTCCACCCAAATCTTGACAAGAAAACCCTATATAATTTTTCCATGAGTTGCCATAAATTAGAAATTATTTGAAGGCACACATGAACAGCAACAAAAACCCAGGATACTTATGATCATTTTTGAACATGTTGAGCACAATGGTAGAAATAGATTGCAGTTATTTTATCATATGGTGGTGGATAAAGTGAAGGTAAAATGTTGTTTTTGCAACCATTGACCCCTCCTGGCTCCCAAATTGCCCCTTTTCTGTTTTTTTTTCTCACAAAGAAGGGTTGAAAGCTTCCAGGAGTGGCAATTCAACATCAGTAACTGGTCTCCTTGCACTATTTCACATTTTAAAACTGTTTTTCAAAACTTGGAAGAGATCTTCTAGCCCAGGCATGGGCAAAGAAGTGCATGGGCACTTTAACTCCCAGCTGTTAGGAATTGTAGGAGTTGAAGTCCAAAACACCTGGAGGGCGAAGGTTTGCCCATGCCTGTTTCCATTTTTGTTTGCCCATGCCATCTTCCATTTTTGTTTTCATGTTGTCATTTTGGGGAGTCTTCGAGGTCCCAAGGGGGCAGAAAATGCCCCTTTGGACTCACTACAGATGTACACTCTTATAATAGTAGACTGTCTCCTATTGTTAAGACTGCTTTGGTAGAGATGGATTTCTTACTATCTTGATTAAAACAGCATAGCTAGCTTTGAATGCCTCAACCAAGGAGGACAGGTTGGTGATCAACTGATTTCAGTGGAAATTTTTATCTCAGAATGTTTTCCTGAGTAAGTGCTGCAGCACCAAACTCCAGAGCCTGCACAGAAACACTATGTAATTTGCATAATTTCTTTAAAGAAACCTGATGTGTTTTTCCCTTTAGAAGAAAAGAGCTTTTGAATAGAATCTTAATTGTTCCATTTGTTCAAACCCCCCTTTATTTAATCCATTTTGAGAGCTTTTTTCAAGAGCTTCAAGACAAAGGCAGAAAATACAGTTAAACAAGACATAGACCTTCCTGTAGCCTTAAACTGAACCAAGAGTCAATGAATGTCCAACCCCAGTCCCCTTCATTTTACCTCAAGTAATTACCGCTTCAGCACAAAAATATCAGATTGTTTAGTTTCTCACTGTGTTGGCTTTATGTGTTTTGAAGTTTTGTCTGCATTAGCATTTTACCGATGTGACTTCTGATGCAAGTTCAGTCTACTAATATCATTTAACATTCAGTTTCTAGTCCAAGGAAACTTGTTTATTTCATCTTTTCTCCTCCCACACATACAATATGTAGAATATCTTTCCTTGGAAGTTAAGAGGAATAGTTGTGTCTGGTTACCAGGTGGCAGTGGAAGTTGCCATTTTGACATGGTGATGTGGGTTGAAAACCTGAAGCTTATGTCTGAATTCCCATGAAGCAGGGAGGTCACTCCACAGGTCATCTATGATCCTCAGAGTCACTCCTTTGACATGAGGTTACCCCAATTGCACTTCCACTTCCATTTCCAACCCCACTTCACTGATCCAGGCCTTATACAAATGTTTTGCCCCTCTAAAGTGCCAAGCTCTGTGGTTTTCCTCATGAGTATAACATTAGTGAGTGATAAACCATAATGAATGGCTTCAGTGTGTCTTTTGTTGCTCTGGCCCACTGAACTTTGTGACTTCACTCTGTAGCATAACACATAGGATAATAGTATACAAGGTGATGAACCGTAGGTGAGAAGGTAATTGTGACTGTATAAATGCATATTTTCAAAGGTAGTCTATCTTATAAATTCACATGTTACAGCAACAGCTTCAAGCTGTGACTTCCTTTACTGTTTTAGCTGCTTTGAACAACATGTTGACATCTTTGGTTTAAGACCTAACATCTTATAATAGTATAGCACGTTACAGTTGAAGCATGCCAGAGGCTGCATAAACCCTACTTTAGGGATGAATGCATGAGCTGCAGGAAATCATGGAATTATGTTTGTCCCTTCCCTTTCTTTCACTGATATGGTAGGGGGATATTAGAAAAATTTGCGTCGGTTTGCAGCTTAACACAGTTAAGTTTTGTGTCTGAACAAAAAACTCCTGTGTTTAGTGTTAACCATGGCTTAAATTGAAAGAATTATAGACTCATAGAAGGGGTTGCAAGGGCCATCTAGTGCAGTGCCTATCCATGCAGGCACACTTAGCTACTAGGCATGAGCAATCCATGGTTCTAAATGGTTCTAAAGTATATCCAAAACTAGAGGGTTCTGGTGCTTTGCTTCTGAAGTGTTGCTAAAGTTCTGGTGCTGAAAAATTTCAGAACTCTAACAAAACTTTCAAAATTTCATTATTATTTAATACTTGATAACTTTTTTTGACAGAACCAATTAGAAACTGCCATTTATAATGGTAATTATGAGTTTTGTAAGTGCTTTAGAACCATTTAGAACCATGGATTGCCCATGCCTATTAGCTACACCGCTCCTGAAAAATCTCCATCCAACCTCTGTTTAAAAATCTCCATAGGGGGTGTGTCTCCCACCAACCTGAGGGGGTCCATTCCACTGTCAAACAGTGCTTTCAATATATAACTTCTTCCTAATGTTTAGCTGGAATATTTTTTTTTTAAAAAAAATTGAGTCCATTGGTTTATGTTGTAGCCTCCAGTGCAGCAGAAAACAAGCTGACTCCATCTTTTACGTGGCATCCTTTCAGATATTTAAGGATAGCTGTCATGTCACCTTACCTTCTCCAAGCTAAACATGTCCAGCTCTCTAAGACATTCTTCATAAGGCTTGGTTTGTAGACCTTTGATCATCTTGGTCACCTTTCTCTGGACATGTTCCAAGTGTCAATAGCCCTCTTGTTAAGCTGCAATATGATTAATATGCTATTGGCTTTCCAAATACTAATCAACAGTTTGTGGTTCAAACATACTCAGTGGTAGTTGAAAGCTACTGTTTAAGAGTTGTTTATGAACTATTCTACACTGTGCTAAGCTTGAGAGCCTCTCATGTTGATGTGACATAGAAGAGTGAAAGGCCCTGTTCCTCTGATGAACTAAGAGCATTGCCCTTTCTTCTGCTTGGAGTGTGGCTGCTATTCCAGAAAACCTATTCCTTGACTCCTTTTTGTGAGTAAGGGTTTATAGTAAGCCAGCATTTTCCTTTTCTGATTGTGCTCTCTTATGAAATGCTCTTAGAAGCATGCATGTGCTCAGAGAAGTAGAAATTTCCTGTAAGCATGATGGCAGGTATGTTAAGATGCTCTTCAGCAATGGCACTAGGACCAGTTTTCACTGGCAGCCTGTAAAGGAGACACTTATGAATGGAGGTATAATATGTGAAACTCTCAAGTGCTCTTTGGTGACTAGTCAGGTCTGTGAAGAGCTCTCTAGTGAGGCTGAATGCCCTGGCCTTGCTGCCAAATGACAGCCAGCCTGAAATCATTGGTGTCTCTGGAAAGCCTTGGATGTGTTTACCAAGGCTTATTTGTTTATTTACTTGCATACCTTTAAAGGGGAGAGAGTTCTAGATTTGCTGCTTGCAGCCTGAGGCTGGATCTGCACTGCCATATAATCTAGATTCTGAATCCAGATTATTTGCTTTGAACTGGATCCTATGAGTCTACACTGCCCTATTATCCAATTCAAAGCAGATAGTCCAGATTCAAAAACTGGATTGGAGGCCTGAGTGGTTATAAACGCATCTTGCCTGGCCTTGGTGTTTAATTTTCTGTGCCCTAAGAAGTATTCATGATAGAAGTATTTAGAAGATTTGGGCTCTTGAGGTCCATATAATCACAGACCATTTCTCAAATTAAACCTTTTTTTACTGGCTATTGTGTTTGTTTGTTTGGAGATTTTTCTTTTAAAGAGGGTCTCTCACTTCCCTTTAGCTGTCTTTTTAAGGGAAATTGTCAATTGTTTAATTAGAATGTATACACGGAGGGTGGCCTTGAAAGGAAAGAGAGCCTGTGTTGAAAATTGCAAGAAGTAAAATAAATAAATAAATAAAAGGAGTGTAATTACTGATAGGAATGTACAGTATGTACTACTCGGTGACAATGGGGCTAAGTGTGATGGCCTTGCATACAGTGCATACAATTAAAAATGGTGTGGCTCTTTGGAGCCCTGAATGTTAAATAATTTCTGAGCAGTAGAAATGCCCAGGGCGATCCATATTTTCTTATGGATAATTTGGTCAAGTTATGGAAGGTCTCGGGTTTGCTCTCCAAAGAAACACTTGAGGATATTATGCTTATACTCAATAAGAGCAATTCAGAATGTGCTACAGTTTTTGAAACAAATAAAACAGGTACATCTCAACACGCTGTGCAGGCCGGGATTTTGTTGCCACATATTGTGGCAAGCTTGTTCTGACCATTTTGGGGTGCAGGGAGGGCAGAAAAAAAAGATTCTGTGATTACTACATGTGACTTCATTCTCTAATATGTTGTCGGTCTTTCCCCTTTAATTTTTTGCTTGCTGTTTGAGTTCTTATTCTTTTAAGTCCCCCATATCCCAACTCCCCTTCATCTATACATGTTTATATTTAGTGGGACGTGACTCTTTTTTATTATGCCATTTTTCCAAAGAAAAATCTAATTGTATTGTTCATATGAAATAAATTTCTTCTTTTCCTGCTGTTTAGTGGAATGCAACTCTTTTTTATTATCCCTTTTCCCAAAGAAAAATCCAATTGTATTGTTCAAGACATTTTTTTCTTTCCCTGCTGTTTATGCCCAAGTTTCTTCATATTTCAGTATTAAGTACTATCCAAACTAGTAGGTATCAAACAACACCCCATGAATTTTCCTTGGACTGCTTCAAACTTTACTTGGCCACTTTGTTTGGCCTCTCCCTTCTGAATGTCCATTTTTGCTTAAAAGATGTGCATTCTCTCACACTTTTCTCTTTCATAAATAATAATAATAACAATAATAATAATCATCATCCAATTTTTTTCTTTTCCACAATTATGATGTCAGGTGTATAGTGTTCCAAAACTGTGTCAGTTTGGATTCGAAAGTCCCACAGTATTTTTGCATGTTCATTTTCCACTACCTTTGATCCCACCAATTATTTACTGCTGGCAAGTGGTACATGTGACATAAGTTCCAATTAATCATTTGGGCCACATAGTTTTGCCTCTGTTTGTAGTCCGTCTGTGCAATTTTCTGGCAGCAGCAAAGGATATGATCAATGGTTTCATCAGCTTCCTTGCACAGTCTGTATTTTGGGTCATCCGCTGATTTTTCAATCCTGGCCTTAATTGCATTTGTTCTGATGGCTTGCTCCTGGGCTGCAAGAACCAGGCCTTCTGTCTCCTTCTTGAGTATTCCATTAGTGAGCTATAACCAAGTCTTCTCCTTGTCAAATTTTGTCAAGGAACTGTCCATGCAAAGCTTTGTTGTGCCAGCTGTTAGCTCTGCTTTTTTGTGCAGTTTTCTTGTACTGATTCTTTGTCTGTTGTGCTTTGAGAAGTTTCCGATTATTGATTTCAATCAAAGTAGGTTATTTGTCTTCCTTTACATATTCTGCCAGGGCATGTTTTTCTTCTTTGACTGCTTGTTTTACTTGTAAAAGTCATCTGCCACCAGACCTTCTAGGGAAGATATAGCTGGTCAAGATCACTGCAAGGATGCAGTGAATTATGAATCAGTGAACACAGTTCTAAATGCTTGGGAAGTGTTCGACTTGTGATTTTGTGATATAAAATCCAGCATATATATTTTGTTTGCTGTGTCATACTGTGTTTTTGTGTCAGTAAAATAATAATAAATAATAATAATAATAATAATAATAATAATGGCTTACATGGGGCCAAGCCCAATCAATATAGTTAAAATGTAACACATTAAAATACATATCAACAATATAAGACAAAATAAACCAACAACAAAATTATAACAATATCTAAAAACAGGCATCAAAATCAACAACTAATGATAAAATTTAATTTTAATTTATTTTCAGTTTTCTATAAAAAGTAATACTACACTCTGGGAGGACACAAGGAGGACTCAGCTCATTTGTTCCATGTTACTTTCCTGCCTTTTCTACTTCAATGAAGGTTTCAAGCAGTTAGGAAAAAGTACTGTGAAAATAGGGCATGTGGGAATAGAAAAACATATCGAGTTCCTCTTACATATATACTCTGTTTATTATTATTATTATTATTATTATTATTATTATTATTATTATTAATCAGCTGTTATCAAGACCTCAAAATTGGACTGCAAAGGCTCTGGCATTAACCAGTACAGGTGGTCCCAGTGGTAATCAGCACACTGGGTGCTGTGCCAAAAGATCTCATTTGGAAATCATGATCTGTCAGCTGCAAAAGGCCACCTTACTTGGATCTGCGCGCATCATTCGAAAATATCTCACACAGTTCTAAACACTTGAGAGGCGTTCAACTTGTGATTTTGTGATAGGAAATCCAGCATATATATCTTGTTCACTGTGTCATACTGTGTTTTTGTGTCAGTAAAATAATAATAATACTTTATTTGTATTCCGCTCTCCCTCCCCAAAGGGGACTAAAATTCACTAGTGAAGTAAGTCCTCTCTAGTTCCCCTTTATAAATGTGAATAGGCTCAACATGCCACGGGTTTGGTTTGATCCTGCATCAGTCAACACTTCGTAATTCTTATCCTCAGTTTATAAATTTTGCTAATCTTATTTTCCCCACATTACATGCATAGGCTTGATAATGGTGCTATATGAAAAGAAACAGTTTGCCTAAGGCAAGCCAGTGACTTAGACCAGCCATAATTTCCAGTTCAGGCTCCTCATGCTCTTTGCTATCCCAGTTCAAGTTCTGTATTGTTTCGAGCTACAATGCCTAGATTTCTAGACCTGTCTCTCACCTTTCCTATACAATATAAAGTGCTGTGTGGACCCTGTTGTTAGCATTTGGGTCCTGCAGGTAACCTATCAAGTTGAGAAATGGGGACAAAAAGGATTCCCATCTGCCATATATTCCTCTGTATCCTATTGGGTTTTAAACTCTAATTTATTGGTGTTTCATTGTGCAGTGGTTGTTCTGTTTAGGGAAATCATAAAACAGAGACTACTGTATATGATCCTATATAAATCTAGAAATTTTACTCAAAAAATTGACTCCCACCACCTAAGAGCTTATTCATTTCCTGGGAGAACCTAAAAGGAGCACCCAATCTCCTCTATTCTCTCCATAGTGGGCTTGTTTCTGGCCTTTTTGAATGCTAAGAGGGGAAAGGCCAGCCACAGTCAGAAACCATTGGCCCTCTGCCACTTTCTCCACTTCATGAAATGGCCCTCAATTTATCTGTGGGTCATATAAAAATCCATAATTCTAGTCCCAAAACGTGTTCTCATTTTATACATAAAGTTAGTTTCTCACATTCATAGTACTTTAAGTGCAACTTTAGATGTCCTAAAACAGTGGTTCCCAACCTTTTTTTGACCAATGACCACTTTGACCAGGGACCACTCTCCAGCATTAGTATCAAAAGGGTTATGAATCTGTTTTTGGTCAACTTTAGATTCGGTTTAGTTATTTGGGGTGTTGATTCAGAACATTGCATTGGATAGACCACATCAGATCTAGTTTCTGATACAGAACATATCCCATCCAGTAGTCGCCATCTGCTTGCCCAAAGAAAACGATATTTAATAATCTAGAGGTGATGTGGTAGTACAATAGAGTCTTGCTTATCCAACATAAATGGGCTGGCAGAATGTTAGATAAGCGAAAATGTTGGATAATAAGGAGAGATTAAGGAAAAGCCTATCAAATGTCAAATTACATTTCGATTCTGCAAATTAAGCACCAAAAGATCAGTAAATCAACAGAAAAAGCAGTTCAGTACACACAGTAATGTTATGTACAGCAAATCAACAGAAAAAAGCAGTTCAGTACACACAGTAATGTTATGTAGTAATTACTGTATTTATGAGTTTAGCACTAAAACATCGCAATGTATTAAAACAGCTGTGTATCTGGGTGGGAAGCGGACTGCGCTGGATAATACAAAACGTTGGATGAGCAAAGGTTGGATAAGCGAGACTCTGCAGGAGTAATCTTTTGTGGGTAGTCAGCCTTTCCCCTCCCAACATCCTTGTTGCTTCGGCACTATAAGAGGGTTTTGCAAGACCAGTCACTCTCATTGCTGTATTATTTTCAGGCAACGGTGTAGTAATGGTGAGGCCACAGACCATATTTTCCTTCTTGCATATTTTCATATTCTTTTGTTCATCCCTTGATGTGTTGTGCCTTTGGAATAGACTGTGACTGAAATAAACTAAAGAGTTAACTTCATAATGTCATCTTGGCTGAGCAGAGATCTCAAGATGAAGCCAGTGGCGTCAGTCTTTCAACCTTGTCTCGATTTGCTGTTGTGTTTAATATGTTTCTATTCAATTTAAATGACTGCTCTTGTTTTAAATTATTTTAACCTGCTTGCATTGGTTTCATTTGTATACCACACCGAGATTGTTTGATATAAATAAATAAATGGCTTCACAGCATCACAATGGCAGTTGGATGCTTACATGATGTAAGCAAATTGAGCCCTCCCTATAAGAAAAGTGTGGGTGGAAGAGGAAATGCAAATCCATTCCAATCAAAATGGGACATATGCTTCCTCTCTTGCCATGCTGACAATTTTATGGTATACTAGTGCTTTATGCCAAGTTTTTTTAAAATCTCATTTTACAGTGATTAGGGGCACATTCACACTTTCCAATTATGCACTATCATTCCACTTTAACTGCCATGGTTCTATCCTATGAAATCTTGGGATTTCCAAATTAGGGAGGGGCATTTAGAATCATTGGCCAAATTACTCTACAAACCCCAATATTCCATAGGATGGAACCATGGAGGTTACAGTGGAATTCTAACTGTCGGTACTGTTCCATTATCTGGGTGGATGCCACAAGGGGGCACTAGAGAGAGAAGGATCGTCCATTTTATGGCAGTGGGTTGAAGGAGTTAAACCATTTCCCTTTTTTCCCCTTTTATTCTCCATCATCGAAATAACAATTGTTTATGATATGGGAAGAGGGGAGATTACTTACTTAGGTGATCCCTCGTTGTTCGAGTATGATGGTCTTCCAAGTGTAGGATCTTGCTGGTGGATATGTAGGTGACTGTAGAGCCCTGTTCTTGACTCACATGTTCCTCCACAGTGAGGACATTGGTTTCCAGGTGGAAAGTGGTTCTGTTCAGGGTTGGCTTGATGAGCCTTCCTCTTGGCACATGTCTTCCTTTCACCCTCTTTAAATTCCATAGGTCTGCTGGTCACAGCTGACCACCAGCTAGAGTGCTCAAGTACAGGGGCTTCCCAGTTCTCAGTGTCTATGACACAGTTTTTAAGGTCAGCTTTAAGCGCTTCTTTAAATCTCTTTTCCTGTCCATCAACATTCTGTTTTCCATTCTTGTGTTGGGTGTAAACTAACTACTTTGGGAGACTGTGATCAGGCATTCGGAGAACGTGGCCAGTCCAGTGGAGTTGATGTCGTAAGAGCATGGCTTCAATGCTGGTGGTCTTTGCTTCTTCCAGCACACTGATATTTGTCCGAAAATGGGGAAAATTGTTTTCTTCTTTCAACTCCCCCTCCTCCCCAAATAAATTGAGCCATCCTTCCCTGTCTACGCCCCCTTTTGGAGTCCACCTGGATAATGGAGTAGTCCTTAACTGGATAGTGTGAATGAGCTCCTGGTGAAGGAGTATTTTCATTTGGTTGAATGCACTGTAGTGATATCTATGTTCAGGTGCACACTCACAGATGCCCACAAAAGTTGTTTCACAAATATATAAATGCTTTAAAGACCAGGGTCGGGAAACATAGTACTTCAGTGAGGCTGTCATTCATCAGCCCAGTTGCACCCTCCTCTCCTGTGAACAGTTTTGTTCCCTTTTTTAAAGTGTTTAGTTCAAAAACAAAAAAAGCATTTTGTACTGGGCAACAACACAGGAATGAAACACAGGGCTTCATTTTGTTTATTATTTATCATTAGTTTTCATTGGAATGGTGGAGGTCAGCTGTTATTCATGCCAATGTAGACACTTGGGAAAGTGTATATTTGAGAAAAAGGGGAATGGTCTGAAAAAGAAGTGTTTTTAACCCCCCCCCCCCCATCTTTTACTCCCATTATCTGATTCTTTTCAGCGAACCCAGCATCTGGAGTGCAAGCTGGTGGCTGCCACAGCATGTCTGAAAGATGGGCTAAATGCATTGCAATTTGATTCTGCCCCAAGGATCTCAGATGCTGTCATGCATTTGTCAATTCTGGGAGTGAGATACTAATGAACTCAAGTTTCCCCACTTACTATCTCTTGTCTTAAATTATTTCGGTACTTCAGAATCCCATTTCTGACATTCTTTCCAAATGTGGCGAGAAAGAAGCCGAAAATGCTGTAGTCTGCAGACTCTGACCCCTGCTCTGTAGTTTTTGCTCTTCTTCGTTATTAATCTAGCTAAAATTGCTGCTTTTGACTGTATTCTCATTTTATAACGCAAATACTTATCTTTGCCATACAACAGTGTAAAGATACCCAGCATGGGTCTTTTCTCTGTCTCCAAAGAAGATTATTGCTAAGATATGTGTGTGCCTGCCTGCTTATAGTTCTGAGAAGGCTTAGGGGGGAAAATTGATTACTATTGGTAACTTAATTTACCGCAAACCAAAGAGACCCAAAGAGAAAGCTACTTCAAAAGCATTTCGTTTTCACAAAAGGATATGCTCTGACTGTATTTCAGTCGCCTAGGATTTCATCCACTTTCTTTATTATGGGTCTGTGTGAAAGTACTTGTGTTAAGACATAAGGAAACGATAAGTATCTCAGTATTAAGATGTCAGTGGAGAAGGACGGTTGAGTGGCATGAAACTGAACGATTTTCAACTCTAACAAGCTTTCCTATAAACAGACTCTAGTTCCTCACCTCATTACAGGTTGTCAGTGCCTGAGAAATTCAACTAACTGGCTCAGTCAGTCAGCTAAAAAAAAGAAGGCACTTGGTTCTCTAACCATTGTTAACAGCATCAATGTAATTTTGAAATCTATATTTTTAAATCCCCTCCCCATTCTTTCAACACACATTTAATTCCATGGGTACCTTTTTAAAAAGAAAAATCTTCTCTAATTTTAATGGAAACATTGCAAACTGATGTTCCTGCAGCACGCGTTACACAAGTTGGCTGACAATACTGGCAACAACAAAAAAGAATAACCAAATTATTATTCAGTCATGGGTTTTTAACAGCCGCAAAGCAAGTGGATGTTAAGTAAATGATGCAGTTTATTCCCTTCCTTCTCACTGCCAGCTTGCCTATTAGGGAGAGACTGCCAGCTTTAAGTAAAGTGGTACCCAGATGGTAGTTGCATGACGCCCAGTTGGTTTACAGAGCCTAAGCAGGAAATAACTTGACAGCCAGAACAAGCTGTGGGTCAATTGAGGGGGGAATGCCTGTTGCTTCACAGTTTTTTGCATATGTAAATCTGTTAATGTGGTGTCAGTGTTGTGCGGTCTAAACACAAGCATTGCCTTCCTTTGGGCCCACATGAACTTGGACAGCCGCCCAGTTAATGGGAATCTAGAGAAGATGCTTTTGAGAGTACTTCTGCAGCCTGCTTCCTCAGTGTGAACTCATTGCTTCCTGGACACACTCATTTTCTTCTTAACTGCTTACAGGAAGTTCCTTGTGATAGGTTGACTCCATAATAGGATATACAGATTCAAGATATATCTGAGCAAAGAGATTGTAGAAGTGTGAGTTGGGTGTCTATTTTTAGTTCCCTAGCACTGAAGACAATTCATTTGGCCCAGGCTGCGTCTGCTTCTCTCACACTTTCTCTGTCTGCCACACTTCTGTACTCTTTTCATCAACTACAGATGTGGCACACAGCCGTCTCAGAAAAGTCATGAACTGTGTCGTCTGCACAGTTTAACAGCCAACATCTGCTGCAGCCGCCTGATGGAAACAGCATGGAAACAATTTTAGGGAAAGCTTTAAAGCGTTTTAACTTTTGTCTGTCGTTCTGGCTGCTGCAGATAATTATTTGGAAATAATTGCATCAGTAGACGGGCTGTAAAAAGTGGACTGCAAGTCTGATTCTCCCATACCATTTTTTGGCAGGGGGAACAGATGAAAATAATTGTTTAAAATGTTTTTATTTTACTGCTGTTGTTTTCAGTTGTTTTTAAAAGGCTACTGGGATAAAGGGAAAATAAAGACCCTCTTTAAGAACAAGAAGCAAAAACTGTGATATGCTTAATGGTTAAAAGGTACCTATTGCATTGGTTCAGTCAAAGAAAATGGTCCTGAAGGTATTGTAAAATTTATATGCCAGGTGAAAGGTATTAAAAGTGTTCATTTCTTGTATGTGAAGGAAAACATTTTAATTTTAACCATTTTGCAAATGTATCTTGCTGCCATAGCACTACTTAAAGCACAGAAGGTCTAATCATGCAAATGAGGTCTTGTAGGATTATAGTTTTCAGATACAAATAGGTGCTAAAAGAAAGAATGAATGGGAATGTATAGACTGTATAGGCTAACTGGCTATGTTGGAGCTCCAACATAGTTAAATTTATGTTCCTTTACACGATGTAAGTTGTTTTCAGTTTGTTGGATTTATAACAACTTTTCAAGAAGTATCATAATGATTTGCAAGTTCCATTCTAGCCAATTCAGAAATATCTATGGCTAAAAGTAAAAGGTAGATTCGGTTCTCATTTCCCTAGTGTATTTGTGTTCTTTAACAAGTGTAATTTGTGATATAGCTGTGAAAATGTACACTTGTATATTACTGCTATTTGGACATGGCCTCCCAACAGCCTGATTTCACAAACCATTAATATTGAAGTGCCATTGATTTCTCTGTAGCTAATTGAGTCATCTTGCATCTCGGCATTTCAGTTTGACTGCAGTGGAGTACATGCCAAGCAGCAAGTCTCTTAGGTATTTTACCAGAGACAGTCTGATTTTTAGTTTTCAAAGAAACTAAATTAATTTCAAAACTAATGTTAACAAAACCTGATATTAAACTACATTTAGGTTTCTTTACACAAACTGATTGTATGCATTCAGGGAAGGGAGGAGGTGAACTTATTTTCTTCGCTCATTAACAACCACCTTTAGGACATATTTTAATATTTTTAGACATATTTCATTCTTTTTAAAGAAACAAAAGCAAACTTTCCCCATATACACATAAACATAAACAGACCGGCAGAATGTTGGATAAGCAAAAATGTTGGATAATAAGGAGGAAAAACCTATTAAACGGCCAATTGCATTATGATTTTACAAATTTAGCACCAAAACATCATGTCTTACAACAGATTGACAGAAAAAGCAGCTCAATAGACTGTAAAGTTATGTAGTAATTACTGTATTTACGCATTTAGCACCAAAACATTGCAATGTATTGAAACGGCTGTGGATCTGTGCGGGAGGCAGACAGCGTTGGATAATACAGAATGTTGAATGAGCGAAGGTTGGATAAGCGAGACTCTACTGTAAAAGAGAATCTGTACTCTGGTGTGGGGAATAGAGGAATAGATCTATGTGCTTATGATCAATGTCTACCAAGAAATTGGATTCATGGATTCTACTTTCATGGATGGCTTGAAAATCGGCCTTCCCCCCAAAAAACAAAATTTTAAAAACCAAACCTTTATTTTGTCATTTTATTTAAGGGAGACGTTTTTTTACTACGCAGCTATGTATAATGGGACTTCAATATCCATACTACACAGTATATGCTGCATGGATATTGGAGAGGGAGAATTTGTTGTAATTTTGGTTGAAGGGATGGAAACAGACATAAATCCTGTGAAACTGCTGCTTCATCTTGAAACAAACTGCTACTCAGCCCCTACATTTTTTGGATGGATACAATTAGATTAGATAATCTACTAGTTTCTGTCAACTGTGTCACTATAATGACAATTTTACACCATATGAATTAAAGAATCTCATTCTGAGTCAGATCATTGCTCGATCTACTCTAGTATTTTCAGTTCTGGCTGGCTAAAGCTCTCCAAGATTTCATGGCAGGATTCTGTATGGAGTCCTACCTGGAGATCCTAATATTTCCTAGCGGTCTCACATTCAAGTATTCTTGGCTCTCTGTATTCATGGATTCATCCATCTTCATCTTGAAAACTCCTATATAAGTCTAGAAATTTTAGTTTAGAAATGGATCCAATTTTTTTTTTGTCATGTCAGGAGCAGCCGCTCCTGTTGTGAGAGAATTGGCCGTCTGCAAGGACGTTGCCCAAGGGACGCCTGGATGATTTTTGATGTTTTATCATCCTTGTGGGAGGCTTCTCTCATGTCCCCGCATGAGGAACTGGAGCTAATAGAGGGAGCTCATCCGCCTCTCCCTGGATTCGAACCTGCGACCTGTCGGTCTTCAGTCCTGCCGGCACAGTGCTTTAACCCACTGCGCCATCGGGGGCTCCTATGGATCCAAAAAAACTGTGTTGACTTATCTATGGTCATCAAAGAACTGTTCCCTTCTCTGAGTAGAGGGCTGAAAGAAAAGAGCTTGGTCTGTCTCTCTTTACTCTTTCAACTGTGGTGGCACTGGCACTTCCTCTTTGCTGCAGAATTACCCTGGACCTATCCATAATTGTGGCTCCCAAACCTACCCTTGACTTTAGGTTGACTTATACATGAGTATATGCAATGCATTATAAAGAACCCGCAAATGAACCTGGGAGAAAATCCAAATGTGCAGTTAAGCAATGGATTGTGTATTTCAAAAAATACACTGACAATCTATTAAAGTAGCATTAATGCTTCTGAAAGTAAAAAATTTACCTGGAACATTCCCCATATGCTACTCTTTTCCAACTTAAGTTGTTTCAATGACATTTGCTAGCATGAACATGCAGACTAGGTGTGTGGATACATACATGCATTTCAGGTTAATACTCTTTGTTCTCTGGAACCAGATGGATCTTGGTAAGTTTAGTTCTTTCCAAGGACTAAATGCAATGTAATATGACCACCAATATAGTCAGATGTCTATGTGAATATTTACAATGTGGAAATAAACTCAAGGTTGAGAATATGGACCAGCAAGAAAAGACCAAATTCTGTAAAGTGACCCCAAAGCACTTTAGGAGCTTCAGAAAAGTTTTACCACTTAAAGAAGTCTCATCATTCATGCCATCACTTTAGGCTTTGACGTGTAGTGTTCCCATGTAGTCTGAGCTCAAGTTTTTTTAAAAAAAAATCTGCAGCAAATTGCTAACATAATCGAGGTAAATCAAACCATGCATCAGTTTAGACACGGTGTGTCAGTTCTGTATATTAATAGTGCACTACAGCTCTCCCTGTGAAGAAAATAATTGAGCAAATGAAATGTTATATTAGCAGAAATGGGTAGTAGGTGGGGGAGTTGTATCCTGGGAGTTAAAGCCAAATACACTTCCAAGACAACTGGCCTTATATAAAGTATTTATCTTCGCTTTTCTGTTACTTGTTCTGAAATAGAGGTTTTATCATTTGTAACTTTAAATATTAAATGTTCTACATTTTTAAATTATTAGTTGTGCCCCCAGATGTAATCCTGGACTTAGTAGGCAGAGCCATACATATCATGCTCTCCATATACCACGGAGTGCCATACATTCAGCTGGAACTCGGGGAAAGGTCTCTGCCTCACACTTGCTTGTAGATGGCATACAACGTGGGAGGGAAGGACGCATATGGGATATGACTCAATCATTCCATTGGGGTGTGTAAAACCTAGGATAGTCTGGGGTGTGAACTAGTGTGATTGTCTCTGTTCTGGCACATTACACATGTTATAACACTAACCCTTGGCTAGTTTATCACATCTCCTTTCTGGTTCCCAGCCATCATTCCCAATAACTTCCTCTACTGTTCACATAGATAGCTACTCACTTTGCCTTTGGGCAGCATCTACCTTCCTGTCTTTGTCCCAAGTGACCATTCTTAATACTGAACTGGTCACCTCATCACCATACCCATACATTCTGTATTTCTGTGACTATTCATGCTTCCAGTTTGCCTATCAAGGTCTGTTTCAAGTAACTTCATTCCATATATCTTAGAAAGCAGTCTGGGAAACCTTATGCTACCAACTTGGTTCTCTTAGTCTCTAAGATGCTACAAGATGCCTTTGCGTACTGATTTCCCAG
The DNA here is from genome assembly GCF_037176765.1 of Anolis sagrei. Classification (NCBI taxonomy): domain Eukaryota; kingdom Metazoa; phylum Chordata; class Lepidosauria; order Squamata; family Anolidae; genus Anolis; species Anolis sagrei. The sequence continues at coordinate 39,686,091 of NC_090022.1, read as the reverse complement.
TGTAGTTCACAGAAAAAGTTACCAAAGGAATCTCCTCTGTCCCTTCCTAGCCCTGGGTTTCCCAACTGGTCTGCAGTATAGGCTACCAGTTCCAGATATGTTCCCTGTCCCCATTATTTTGCACATCAACTAGTTGCTTGCATTTCTAAAATCCAAATTAGAGGTGGCAGAGCAGCAATGTGTATTTATTCATGTGTCTTTTGCTGCTCACATATAAAGCAAGGGAGTAAAGATGTGGTAGGTCTATTTCATTATACAAAATACAATGCATGCATGAATGGACATTTTAATGTATTTATTTATTCATTTTTTCATGCATTCATTCAACCTGTGCGTCACTATACAGCTAAAGCTCTCAGGTCAACATAACATCAATCTAGAATAATAAATGAAAATGTCTCTCTTTTGTGTCAACTATAAATCATTGAGACATCATGATGGAAGTCTCAATTTTTTCATAGTATTTTTGTTGTTACTCAAGATGTACTGTTGAGCTTAAAACAGAAATTCCAGATAGGAATGCTAGAAACAAAACAAGCTGGGGGGCAACCATAACTCATCAGGAAATCATGGTACACAATTAACATTTGAGTGCCTTTTGATTTCTGCCCAAATTTCAGTGGACTGTTTGAACTAAGATTCAAAATTCCAAATAAGCAAAAAGTGGGAGCCTTAATTAATCAAAAGATCATGACGGGTGTTTCTGAATTTGATAGCTTTGTCATCAAAGATTCAGTGCCCTGTTTCAAGACAAAATTCCCAGTGGGGTTTTAGTTGCTGTATAGGTGAAACTTGCCAATTGTACATAAGTTTCAGTCCCTCTGGTTAAAATTTCCCGTTGCAACAAAATTCGGTACCTTCAAATCTAGGAGACAAATTCTGGGGTGGCCCTGTTGGCCATGCAGAAAAATGTGACAAAATCCACAGAAGAGGGATACTTTTATTGGGACCTCATCACCACTAGAGAATGAATCCACTTTATATCCAGTTGCTGCCTCCTGCAGAATTCTGGGCTTCTGGGTTTAGGGAGGGGGCATCACTAAACTACAAGCCCCAGAATTCTGCAGGAGGCAGAAACCAGATTTAAAGTGGATTCATTCTCTAGTGTGATGAAGTAGAAAATTACTGATTCAACTAAATACTGATTCTACCTAGTACTTCAAAGGAAGCCCTTGCATACCCAGTGATATAAATGAGAAGTTAGAGAGTTATTCAGACCAAGTATATCTTCTTAGCTGGGATTTGGTTTCTCATGTTTATGTGGTAACCATTGCACTGTTCCATAAAGGAAACTCCTGCCTTTGGAAACAAAAGAGAATTCACAAGTCTTTGAAACAATGAATGCCATCCCCTAGGAATCACTTTCAGCTGTGTTAGTCTGTTTCACTATAAAAAGAGAAGATCGGAGGGAGAGGACAACTTTAAGATTAACTCCATTCATTACAGCATAAACTTTGGTGGATTCCAGCCCACTGGATCTGAAGAAGTGGGCTGCAGTCTGCAAACACCTATTCCAAAATATATTGGTTATTCCTCAAACTGCAATAAGCTAGCTTGCTTCCTTCCGTCTGTCCATCCGTCCTTCCGATTCTTTAGGAGTAATGAAAATTGCCTTCAACAGACAGCTGCTGGCTCAGAGATATCAACTTCTTTTCTCCTGTGTTTACTATTTCTGGATAAATTTTTCATCCACCTCAGTTCTTTTACCAGAAGTGAGGAGCAAGCACCTAGACACCATCTGCAGTATGAACATAGCAAGCAGTTGAACAGATATGTATAGCTCCCCTATCTCAGTTTTTGGTCTGAGGGAGCAGCTGCCCGGTTATAATATGGTGTATTGTGCACCAACTGCTCTTTTTTCTGTACATTTTATATAGCGAGCAAGGGATAAGAAAAGCTGGATTCTTTTTGTTTTGAAAAGTATGGTGGCAGTGGGATGAACGTGGGCTGTCACAGTTCCTATTCCAGTTCTTGACCCATATCCAAAACCTTAGGTAAAGGTAAAGGTTGTCCCCTGACATTAAGTCCAGTCGTGTCCAACTCTGAGTGTTGGTGCTCATCTCCATTTCTAAGCTGAAGAGCTGGCATTGCCTGTAGACACCTCCAAGGTCATGTGGCCGGCATGACTGCATGGACCTTCCCGTGGGAGCGGTAACCTATTGATGTACTCACATTTGCATGTTTTCGAACTGCTAGGTTGACAGAAGCTGGGGCTGACATCGGAAGCTCATGCCCCTCCCCGGATTCGAACCTGTGACCTTTCAGTCAACAAGGTCAGCAGCTCAGCACTTTAACCCACTGCGCCACCAGGAGCTCCTTCCAAAAACTTACAATTACCCATATAAGTGGGATTGTATTGACCTAAGAACTTTACCTGGCAGGCATAATAGTAGTTCAGGGGTAGATTAAGAGAAAGGGTTGTAAGAGGGCAAAGAAATGAGCCCCCAGCCTAGATGGGCCTCCATGGCTGGAATGAAAAATGCATCAGGATTTGTGAACATGGAGTGCAAAATGAGTTTATACTCTGTCATTGGCAGGAGGCAATACTGATCATCTTTTATTACTGTGCTGAATACAAAATATAGCTTGACAGGTTCCTAAAAAAAGGTTGCTCTTAGGAACTCCAGTGCCATACTGTTGAAATGAATGGTGTTTTTGCCAGAGTTTAGAAAATTAATTATTTTGGACTACAGGTTTCAGAATTTGGGACACTTGGGTGGATTACATCCTACTATGATAAGCAAAGGTATTTAACAGTGCCATTGAATGTCTGCCATAAAGTTCTTCAAACCAAGCCTATAGCAACTTCCTATGCCAAACTGTAATCTGCTTTTAAAGCATTTTAATGGTTTTCGGGGTTTGGCAGTGGGAGAGCTGCTGCAGAACAAATGGATGGAATAACCCTTTGTGCATCTGGCGTACACATGTTTTTGGATTGCGACCTGTGTCTGCATCCTTTTTTAAAAAAAATGTATGTTTTTTAGCATTTCTTCTCATACTGCAATCCTCCCACATGCCCAGTGGTGATTGTGAAGGAAAAGGTAGATAGATTTTTTATTTTTTAAAAATGTATACACAAGTCTAAGAGAAGGCTTTTATTTCATATCATGAATTGCTTATCTATATTTAATATTAAAAATACATATGTGTGTGTGAAATTTATTTGCATCTAGTTTGTATATATTTTTTTATTCATTAAATGTACACTTTTAAAATCTGGAGAGCCTTGCTAGGGATTTTATTCAATTTTGGGGGGTATAAATCTCTTTAGTGATTAATTTGATAAGTGAGGAAAAGTGTTATTTCCATTAATTTTCTTGCCTTTTCTACCAAGATGTGGAGTCAAGTTGGCTTACTAATTAAACTCCATTGAAAATATTCAGAGGATTATCTTTAAAATGATAAATTAAATTTAAATTTAGAAATTGGTCACTGATAGTAAAACAATTTAAAACATATGGCAAAATAACATACCATATTAAAGAGATTCAAATTTATCGTTACAGCATTGATTGTAATCATTGTGCACAAGATGGCACAAAAACAGCAGGCATCTCCATTTCCTTTAATCAATGCATTCTAACCTGTTCACTTTGATAGGACTTTGTTAAGTATGAATGTATTTTTACCATGAACCCATTTTTTCTTCAGCATACATCTTTTTGAACTTTGGGGGTCTTCTTCGGGAGATGTACAAAACTTTCTATACAAAAGTGGGTTCAAAAACCTTTGCCAGATTTATTGCATTTCAAATCTCAGTTGCACCCATATCAAGTGGAATGTAGTCAAAACTACAACATTGCCACAGTTGAGTGAGGAGAAAATATTTTAAATGCTAAATATACTCCAGCTTCTGGTTCTTTTCTTTTTTAAAATTTTTAAAGGCTTTTCGAGCATTTCCAAATGTTAGTTTTTCCACCCAAGGTCATTTCAGAATGATGAGATTTGCCATTTGGGGGTTTAAAAAGTGCAATTGTTGACATCTTACATTTGCAACCAAAACTGACTTGACTTTCAACCAAGTTGAGTCCATCTGTTTGTAGAACATTAGACCCCAGTACTTTACAGAGAATCTTCCATTAAGAATATTTGCATTGGATATGAACTCAAAACAGATGCGAATCGCCTTAGTGGAGTGGTGGGGTGCTATCTCATGAAATGACTATGGCACTGGTTCCAGAATATCAATATCTCAGAAAAGAGAACTGTACGTAAAAATCCTTTTAGGCTTTCAACACTTTGTGGGAGGGCACCTATCATAATAGGGATGCAAAATGTTAAGGGACATTGAGATCAAAGGAATGTGGGTTTCCCCCCTTCTTTGGCAGATGAAAAGCTTAGTAAGCTTCTTTGTAAGGCCAAATAAGAGAGTGGGCTCTTTATCTACCCATTAGATGATTTTAGGAGGTGAAGTGGTGCAATTTAATACCACTTATAACGTGTAGATGACCAGATCTTTTATGGAACATTTGTTTCTTGACTAGGTCACCTTTATAAGTAGTCTGAGCTAAAGGATTGGTAATGGTGCATTGTGTCAGTGGTCTTTCCAGTTCAGAATATATTCTAGCTCAAGAAACATCAATGGCAAATACTTAAAAGGTAAATGAAGCACACCCGAGCAAGTGGCAAGTAATGTGTGAGTCTCAGCTTTTCCTGGTGTTAGCATTTTAGGCACATGTCCAATATGAAGTTTAATCTGAAATGGGAAATGAGTTCAGTTTCCTAACTCCGTGCTTTTTCAAGTATATTTTTGAACTACACATGTAGGATATTGTCTTTTGAGCACTTACTTCTCTTGTTTCATTGCGTATCCTATGTACATGATATATCTGCACACAACAACTGTAAATATTTACTGAAGTGATTGGCTCAAGAAGGGTTTCTAACACCCAGACTTCCATCCCCACATTAGAGATACCTTTGGTCTCTGAAAAATGTTCAGAAATTAGACAAAAAAGGGGCCCTCTTAGATCAATGCTACTCAAAGTGGTGGCCTATGGACTGGTCCCGGTTTGCAAACCAATGACAAGTAAGTGGAGAGCTTCCTGGAGACAAAGAAACCATTGTAGCCAACGGCACAAATAAAGTAACAAACCCTGGCATGGTTCCTCACATCAGATAACATGAAAAGCAAAGCTCTAAATCCGTTGTGTCAAACCTTTGATCCTCTAGGTGTTTGGGACTCCAGCTTTTAGAAGCCCTGGCTAACTTGTCCAATGGTCAGGAATTCTGGGAGCCAGTCTGAGTCCCTCTACAGAGGTAGAGAAGATCGGGATACAAAAGTTATAAATAAATAAATAAATAAAGCCCAAGGCCCCTTCTACACTGCATATAATCCAGATTATCAAACCAGAGAAGCCACATTATCTGCTTTGAACTGAGTTATATGAGTCTACACTGCCATATCATCCAGTTCAAAGCAGATTTTATATGGCAGTGTGGAAGGGGCCCCAAGACACATGAGGGATCAAAGGTTGGATACCGCTGCTCTAGATGTTTGATTGCAACTCCATCAGCTGTAGGTAGTATGCTGTATGATGAAGCATCAAGAGGCTGGATGGCCATCTGTCAGGGGTGATTTGAATGCAATATTCCTGCTTCTTGGCAGGGGGTTGGACTGGATGGCCATGAGTTCGCTTCCAACATTCTGGTTGTTCTTCAACAACATCTCTAAAGTATAATTTTGTTTTTCACAATTTGAGATTTTTTTAAATTTATTAATACTGTAACAATTTGCTGTGATTTTTGGCTATAGAAGTAATACTGAAAGCTGATTAGCTGGCAACATAGTTAACATTTTTCATCCTAAATAATTTTTAAAAATGCATAATCTAGACTTATTTGCATCTGCGTGTGCGCACAGACAGGCACAAAATCTTTGTCTTTGTCACCCCAGAGAGTTAAGAACTATTGATCTCGCCTTACAGCCACAGTATGCCTACTGAAATCAGTAGAAACAGAGGTAGCAATAATTAACTCAAGTACATTTAAACCTGGATTCTATCATTTCATTCCAAAGTTAATTGCTATGTTGTATAGTAATGCTAGATGCAAGTTATTATCAGTGTACTGGCTATATTGTCAACTTTTTATTTAGAAACATGGAATTTTATATATATATCTATTTCTGTATGGTAAACTATCATTTTTGTGCAGTAGTGCATGGAAAACATACTGTTGCTCACTCTGATCATGTCAGATATGGTGTTGCATTAAAGTAAATATAACATTGCTATTGAAATAATTGAAAAGAAACAGTGAAAGTATTACTGATCTTTCCCCTTGATTAGAACTTGTTTTCCAGAAAATTTCAAAATGGAGACTAGATATACATTTATGAGTGTATGTGTCAAAATGTGTGTCTGTGCGTGAGTAAGAGAGAGAAAGATTGCTGAAGGAGAGAAAGAGGCAGGAAGGCCCCAGGAAGAAGGAAAGAAAACAATAGTTGTAATATACTACAAACTGCTTTCCAGTCATTGATTTTTCAACTATGCTTAGTGACCCAGTGAAGACATAATGACATGAGGCACCCATTGAAGGTTGTGTGGATCACGTCCTTTTATTTGAGGAGCGAATGTGTCCAGATGTGCAACAGCTAAAGCAGTTGGATTCCATAAGGTGATCACTATACTTAATATCTTCTGAAAAAAGCTCTGAATCCTATTTTCCCTTCAGCAAATGTGTAAAATTCTTGGAAATATAGTTGCTGTTCAAGCAATTCTTCTGAATTTGATGCCATGATTAAAGCATGCAAGTAGACAAATGTGAGATGTTATGCTATGGATTTCCAATTCCTTCAAAGTTCAAACAGGTCTTTGTTTTAAACAGAAGACATGACTTCTGAAAGGGTTTTCTGCAATTTCTGACAATTAACTAAGGTGTCCCCGCTCCTTCTGAATAATGTAATTCTGAGTGATACTCATTCGCTTTAAAAGGGGACCTGCTGTGGAAGTACAGCAACTTTCATAGGCACCCGCAGAGGAAGAAATAACTAGAGAGTTGCAAACCAATTTTACTGTGAGTGTCCAGAATAATCTCTAAAGTTGCCTCAAGCTGATTGTGTACTCTCCATACTGAAAAAGAAGGCAGATTCTGTGGGGAGGAAAGTGAAAACTTTGCTATATTTACTCTGCCAATTTCTGGTTAAGAGATGCCCCACCTTTCCTCCTCCTGTTTCATATGATACAGAAGAAGGGAAAAGGTGGGACATGTTTTGGGTGTATCTGTTGGCACAAGATAATGCATTTAGTAAGCAGAAACAGAGTTGTTTTTATAGGCCTGTCTTTTTTACTTCCTACCTCAGGAGGAATCTGTTCCAAATGTACACATCAGCATAAATATGTGTTATAAGTGAAAATAAAAATCTTAATCCGATAATGTGTAATGAAAATTAAGATACCTTTGTAGTATTCTGGTTTATCTAATTGAAATCTGTGCTTTTAAGTTTATTCCATACAGGCTAAGCTATTTCATAGCACACTTTTCTTCTTTCTCTTTTATCAACACTATAGATGCATTAAAAAGTCTGGGGCGGGGGCAGGCAGGTGGGTGGAATCCCATCCTATATAATTCATTTTAATTTTCTTCACTATTCCTTTGAATTTTCTCCAGGAGACAAATTCCAATGTTGGTTTCACTTCTGCAAAAATCCTGCTGTCTTTTCCCATCTCACCAGACTCTGCATGATTGGTGAAAGAGTTCCGCATGACAAACTTCAGAAAATCTAGACAATTAATGCTTTACCTGTTTAATTTCTGTCTGTTGTGTAGCTTTGAGAACACACAAATCCTATCACTTTAATTTAAAATGCACAGTTTAATCTGTTTTAGAAATAAAAATGAAAACTCTTTTTGTAAAAATCATGGAGGATACTGAGGGCCCTTTCACACAATCATATAACACAGAATATCAAGGCAGAAAATCCCACAAGATATGGTTTGAACTAACTGGGTTATCTGAGTCCACACTGCCATATATGCCATGTAAGTAAGCCATATAATCCAGTTCAAAGCAGAAAATGTGGGATTTATTCAGCTGTGTGGAAGGAGCCTGAGATACAGTATATCACAGTGATGGGAGCTGTGTATTGCATGAACTCTATGTGATGTTTGGGATGGTCCTGTCTGACCCCCCACCCCATTTTGGATGGATTGTTAAAATAGATTCTAGCCCCCAAACAGTCTCCTTGTCCCGTCACAGCAAATAACACCAACACCAAATATCAGAAAATTATTGCTGCCAGGCACACAGGGGTGGTCCATTATGGAACTTGATTTAATAAAATGGTCTCCTAACCATGGTTTAGCTTTCCATCTGAATCTATGCTGTGAACATAGAACAAGGTGAAAGCAATTGGAATGCATAGGAGGGAGAAAGGAAAAGGGGAGAATTAAAAAATAAATAAATGTGGCAGCACCTCTAAGACTAACTGCTTTTTATTGTTGCATGAGCTTTTATGGACATAAATCTATTTCTTTGGATGCAGTACAGAGTGGTATTAAAGTATATAAGCCTTAAGCTTATTTATACAGTTGTGGGATAGAATGTAATAGGATCTAAAAAGATGCAAATGCCTTAATGTTGAAAGGACTGGCAATCCATATGACTGACAGTATGAAAGAGAGAACAGAATCCGATGCAGGACTTTGGCTGATGGAACAGCAGAATCTGTGAAATGCAGGGCGATGGGTTGAGATAACCTCCTCCTCCCAACGCATCCCCTACCCTATATCTCAGGCATGGACAAACTTTCTGACTTTGGGGCCGCATGGTGTGCCGGAGCAGCGTGAGTGGGCTGGGAGGGAGGGGATTCTCTCCAAGTCTCCTCTCCTTGCCCTTTCCTCCCATTCTTCTTCTCTTTTGGAGGCAGAAAGTGAAGGAAAGATGGGAAACGTTTGGATCCCAAAAGGGTAGGCCTTGGTCAAGATAAGATGGTGGATGGGAGACAAAAATTCTATCCTGTATTGATTACTCCTGATACAGAATTCTAGAATCCTACACCTGGAAGCAACCCCAAAGGCCATCCAGTCCAACCCCCTGCCATGCAAGAAGGCACAATCAAAGCACTCCCGATAGACAGCCTCTGCGGAAAAGCCTCCAGAGAAGGATACACCACCACACTCTGAGACAGCCTATGCCATTCTCCAACAGCTCTTACTCTCAGGAAGTTCTTTCTAATCTTTTCAGTCACATTTCTTTCCCTACCATTTGAAGCCACTGCTCCCCGTGCCCTGGTCTCTAGAGCAGCAGAAAGTAAATCCCCCCACTCTTCAATGGGGCACCCTTTTGAGTCTTTAAACAGGGTTCTCATGTTCCCTTTCTAACCTCTCTTCTCATAGCAAAACATCCCCCAGGAGGAAAGAAAGAAAGAAAAAGAGAAGGGAGGGAGGAATAGGAGGGTGGAAGGGAATGGAGGGAGGGAGGAAAGAGAGAAGGAAGGAAAGACAAAAGGGAAGGAAGGAAAAAGAGAGAGAGGGAAGGAGGAAGGGAAGAGAGAAGGAAAGATGAAAGAGTAGAAAAGGAGGAAGGAGGGAAGGGAAGGAGGAAGGAAAGAGAGAAGGAAGGAAAGATAGGATGGTGAAAGAGATGAGGGTCTGAGAAAATTTATTTATTATTTATTTACAGCATTTCTACCCCACTCTTCTCACCCCCGCAGGGGGGCTCAGAGCGGCTAACAATGGCAATGATTCGATGCCGCAATAATTACAATTAGAAAAGCAAAATAAAATCTTACAATACAATACATTAAAACAACATTAGTTATCCAATCATAAAGGCATTTCCATTATACAACCATCTGGTCCAATTCACTGTTCAGGTGCCGTTATATCCATTAGCCAAAATCCTGGTTCCACAACCACGTCTTCAGTTTTCTTCTGAAAGAAAGGAGAGAGGACGCCGATCTAATTTTGCTGGGGAGCGAATTCCACAGGGAGGGGATCACCACCGAGAAGGCCCTGTCCCTTGTCCCCACCAGCCGCGTTTGCGAAGCTAGTGGGACTGAGAGCAGGGCCTCCCCGGCAGATCTTAAACTACGAGGCGGAACATAGAGGGAGATATGTTTGGACAAGTAAGCTGGGCTGGAGTTGTATAGGGCTTTATAGTCCAAGACCAGCACTTTGAATTGTGCTCGGAAATGGACTGGCAGCCAGTGGATTTGACGTAACGGGGGTAGTATGTTCCCTGTACAATGCTCCAGTGAGCAATCTGGCTGCCGCCTGTTGGACTAGTTGAACTTTCCGAACAGTCTTCAAAGACAACCCCATGTAGAGTGTGTTGCAGTAATCTATTCAGGATGTAACCAGGTGTGGACCACTGTGGCCAGATCAGACTTCCCAAGGTACGGGCGCAGCTGGCACACAAGCTTTAACTATGCAAAGGCTCTCCCGGCCACCACTGAGACCTGTGGTTCCAGGCTCAGCAATGAGTCCAGGTTCACTCCCAAGCTGCAAACCTGCATCTTTAGGGAGAGTGTAACCCTATCCAACACAGGCTGTAACCCTATGCCCTGTTCGGCCTTTCGACTGACCAGGAGGACCTCTGTCTTGTCTGGATTCAATTTTAATTTGTTAGTCCTCATCCAGTCCGACACAGTAGCCAAGCACCAGTTCAAGGTCTGAACAGCCTCCTTAATAACAGGTGGAAAGGAGTGACAGATTTAGACATCATCTGCGTACAGATAACACCTTACTCTGAAACTCCGGATGATCTCCCCCAGTGGCTTCATGTAGATGTTAAATAATAACAGGGACAGTACTGCACCCTGAGGGACTCCACAAGACAATGGTTGTGGAGTTGAACAGGTGTCACCCAGTAACACCTTCTGAGACCGACGCTCCAGGAAGGACTGGAGCCACTGCAGAGCAGTAGCTCCAAGTCCCATTTCTACGAAGCATCCCAGAAGGATACCATGGTCAATGATATAGGCTGCTGAGAGGTCCAGCAGAACCAACAGGGACACACTCCCCCTGTCTAGCTCCTGGCGTACTAAGGCAACCAAGGCTGTTTCAGTGCCATGTCCCAGCCTAAAGCCAGACTGTGCCAGATCTAGATAACCAGTGTCTACCAAGAACCCCTGGAGTTGTGAGGCCACCACACGTTCCATGACTTTGTCCAAGTAGGGAAGATTGGAAACTGGCCGAAAGTTGACTAATTGAGTGGGGTCTAGTGATGGTTTTTTCAACAGCGGTTTTATAACAGCCCGTTTTAGGCTGGCTGGAATCTTGTCCTCCTGGAAGGAGGCATTAACCACCACCGTAACCCACTCTGCCAAACCCCCTCTGGCTTCTTTGATCAGCCAGGATGGGCAGGGGTCTTGGATGCATGTGGTAGGCCTCACCTCTCCAAGGATCTTGTCCACATCCTCGAGCTGAACCAATTGAAATGAATCTATTAAAACCGGACAAGCAGATGTTCATGTTACAGTCTCAGAGACCGCTGTTAATGTGGCGTTGAAGTTGGAACAAATCAGCGCAAAAGAAAAGAGCCCAAGGGCTGCATCCAGCCCCCGGGCCTGGATTTGCCCATACCTGCTATATCTGAAAAACCTGCTTAAAAGGACTGTGAAGCCCTGTTGAGCTATTTTCCCAGTAGATCTGAGGGCTATATACATCTGGGAAAGGGACAAACAATGGTTTTCTAACGTCTGTACCATTTTTCAGATCACAGGTTGATGGAAGTCTGAAGTCAAGGCAAACAGTTTTTAGTTAAAAGAATGCCTTTAAATGCTTAGCTCTCACCCTATTTTGAATGCGTATGAACTGAAACTACACATCTTTCTTTATTCTGTTTACAGTTTTAAAAATGACGTTAGTAAAATCATTATACAAATAATTTGCCACATTGAGAAGGATTCCACACAGTACATTTAAAGGGGCCTTCTATGGAGTTGTTCTTTAATTGGACTCTGTATTTCACACACATGCAAAATATGTGACAGTTACTTGCCAAAACAAATAGATTACTAGACACCATCAATGTAACTCAACTCATGTTGTTGTGATGCCTTCCTATAGTGCTTTAAAAAAGGCAAAAAAGCAGTAATCTGAGTTGAATTTTCTCATTTTCTAAGGTACATGGAATGGGGAACAGAGGAAATATATTGGGTGTAGAAGGAAAGTTGAGGTTTCAGCACACATTATAATTATGACTTTAAAGCATTGTGAAAAGAGTTTGTGAAAGACTAATCTAGAATGCTACTATGTATTTCCTTGCAATATTGTTGCGAAAGACTTCTAACCCAGGCACAAAATGTACCAACTCCATTACATTATCTGATTCTAATTAAACTGAACAACAATTGCCTCAGGTATAATGTAACAATGCCTGTAATGAAGCATACCCAACTCCCAATGTGTTACTCAGAGTCTCTTTTAGTCAAGTGGAATTATTAAATGTTATCGAGAAAGGATCATGCTTTTTGGTAACTTTGAATCAGGATGGGGAAGCCATGGCCTGAAATGTGCCTGCCATAAATTCAATGAAATGTGTACCAGAATATGGGAAACACACACTATAAGTTGCCGTGAGTTTTCCGGGCTGTATGACCATGTTCCAGAAGCGTTCTTTCCTTAGGAGAGAATGTTTCTGGAATATGGCCATACAGCCCGGACAACTCACGGCATCCCAGTGATTCCAGCCATGAAAACCTTAGACAAGACACATTATATTCAGTCCTTGGAATGAGCTCTATATATTTCTTCCTCACTCCAACCACAGATGACTGGTGAAACCTCCTCTTGACAGAAGGGAAGCATGGTGACTTTGGGTTCATAAACGTTACCTAATTATAGCACTCCGATTTCACTTCAATTGCTATTGTTCCACCCTGTCGAAATCTAGGGTTCACTGTTTGCAGAGCAATACTTATAATTCTAGGCAAAAGCTCTCCAGTGTTTCTCCAAACTGCAAAGCCCAGGACAGTTAAAATGGAATCGTAATTCTACATTCGGAGGCCCCTTGGGGTCCGTTGATGGCACTGCCATGCCAGCCTGGCAGCGCCATCAACGGACCCCAAGGGGCTTCCAAAGCCAGGAGCAGCAGAGGCGGTGAGGAAGAGGAGGCTGCCACCGAGTCGGTTGAGCCTCCTCCTCCTTGCCGCCTCTGCTGCTCTGGCCTCGGAGGCCCTTTGGGCACTGTTGATGGCACTGCCAGGCTGGGCTGAGGCCTCAGTCCAACCTGGCAGCATCATCAATGGCGCCCAAGGGGCCTCCGAAACCTGCAGGAGCACAGGTGACAAGGAGGAGGAGGTCTGGCTTCCCCTCCCCTCCTTCTCTTCCTCCTCCTTCCTCCTCACCTCTCCCCCGCCGCAGCTCAGGGGTAGGGAGGAAAAACTGTGATATGGCGAGTCTGCATAAAACAAACCGCAAAGTGGAGAGGGAACACCGTATAGTGAAATTTATTTATTATAAAACACTGCTTTACAGAATTATCTAGATTTCCTCTTTATATGTTCCTTTATACACTGTGCTTCCTTTCTGTATCCATCTCAATATTTCAGTGAGTTCCAAATAATCTGATTTGTTTTACCAAGTTTATTTGTCTGCTTGTTCATTAAGGCTGGCAGCCATGCCTTCCCAGTTAAGTTCTTGCAGAGATTCTGTTGGTTTTCATTACTTTGCCACTTAACAGATAATCACCTCTACTGTACATGCTTTAGCTGCAAAAGAACGTGCTGATACTATAAAGAAAATGCTTCAAGACCTCTGTTAAATCGCATATTTCTTTTAATTAGCGTTCTAGACCTGCATATTCTTTCTGTTTTATAGACAACACTTACTAAAGTTACATTTCAGATAGACCTTTGATACAGAAATAGGACAGAGACAGGTATTCTTCCATTTCCTCAACAATCATAGCTGCTTATCATGTCTGGTCATGATGTTTGAGTCAGGAAAGTGGAAGAAAATATATTCCCCAAGGTATTCACAAGAGCAAGATAAAGCATGGTTTATTTCTCTCACACTCTCCTTGTTGCTGGGAACTCTTCCTCCTAGTGGCTGTAAAGGTAGGAATGAGACATTTGAGGAGATAACATTTGCTGACAAGTTTCTCTCTGTCCGTCGATCCATCCATTGTCCCATCTATTTTTTTCTTTTTTTCACCAAGTCAATCAAAGTGGTGCACTATATATATATATATATATATATATATATATATATATATATATGCTTTTTAAAAATATATATTAAATAAATAATTAACAACCAATTGAAACATTCCAGCAAAGTGCTAAAAAAAGGACAATAATTGCTTCCAGTCAACCCTCGGAGATGGGTTTTGATGAATATCTATGCTGTGGATACAGGTGATTGTCAAAGTTCCTCTCCCAGAAGGAGAGAAACTTAGACAATCACTTGCATCCACAGCATAGACATTAATCAAAACCCGTCTTTTCTAGAGTTCCTTTGTTCTCAGGATTGATTGGAAGATATTATGTCATTTTGTAGTACTTTGCATATGCTCATGCACAAATCATAAGATATTTGTAATACTGAGGCATAGGCAAGTGATAAGAGAAACCTGATGGTTTCAGTGACAACCGTCTGAAAAGAAGTGTCTGTAATAGTTTTTCACAATAAAGCAGGTCTTTATTGTGAAGGTCCTCCAAGTAATTTGGACAACAACTCACAGAAATCCTGGCCAGCTTTCTGTCTGTTAGGATTGTGGGAGTCCAAAATACGTGGAGGACAGAAGTTTGCCCATACCTGCTCTAGTGCATGCCTGAATAGTATTGTAAGTTCCTACTCCAGTTACAAATCATAGGATTCTGTTGGATGGAGTTGCAACAATGAAATAGATGTACACTAGATCAAAGGTGGGAATCATCTGAACTTCAAATATTGCTGAACTGCATTTCCCAGCATTCCTCTCCATTGGCGATGTGTCTGGGGTTTCTTAAAATTGCAGTTCAGAAACATCTGGAAGGCTACATGACTGCCATTCTTCCGTTAACAGTTAGTAAGAATAATAAATATATGGATAAAAATAGCTGTGAGAGTCTGTTCCAACATAAAAGGGGGAGGGAGGATGAGTGAAGAAATGCAGCAGCATTTTTCAAACTAGCTGATTTATTTAAGCTGTGAGGTTTCATTGACTTCTTTTCAGTGCATTATCTTACAATTCATTTAAAATGTTTCTGGGCAAGGAGGAACCACGCTAATCATGCTGGTCAGCTTCAGCATAAACAACCCAGGAATCTTGTGGCACCTTGAAGACTCATATTTTTCTAATTTTCTCCTGGCTTTCATTTCAGTGACTTGGAATTTTTTTTAGTGAGTAATGTTGCTCCTAATGTTCGAAGTATGATAGCCTTGAAAGTAAGCATGGCATCATGGCTTAAGCATTGGGCTGTGACTCTGGAGACCAGGTTTCAAATCCCCTGGTCAGCAGTGGAGATCCACTGGGTAACATTCTACAAGTTACTCCTTGACTACCTCTCCTGGACTACCCCTCTACTCCTCAATCCCTCTACTCTGCCTTGGCTAGACCACACCTGGAATACTGTGTCCAGTTCTGGACACCACAATTTTAGGGGAGGTATTGACAAGTTGGAATGTGTCCAGAAGAGGGCAACTAAAATGATCAAGGGTCTGGAGAACAAGGCCTATGAGGACTGTTTTAAAGCAATTTAAAGAGCTGGTCACGTTTAGGATGCAGGAGAAAAGGCTGAGAGGAGATATGATGCCCATGTATAAATATGTAAGAGGAAGTCATAGGTAGGAGGGAGCAAGCTTGTTTTCTGCTTTCCTGAAGACTAGGAAAGGAGATTCCACCTGAACATTAGGAAGAACTTCCTGATTGTTAGAGCTGTTCAGCAGTTGAACTCACTGCCCCAGAGTGTGGTGGAGGGCTCCTCCTTTGGAGGCTTTTAAATAGAAGCTAGATGACCATCTGTCGGAGGTGCTTTGAATGTAGTTTTCCTGTTGGACTGGATAGCCCACGAGGTCTCTTCCAACTCTATGATTCTATAATAAGTCACACTCTCTGTGCCTCAGGGGAAATAAAAGCAAAACCTCCTCTGAACAATTTTTTCCCAAAAAACAAAACAAAAACAAAACCCTAGGGCACATCTATACTGACCCATTTTTCTTAAGGGTGGATAAATCTGCTCTGTGACAGCCAAACGATGTACAGAATTGATTTGGGTTAACATGGCCTTTAACCCCATTAACCAAACTTATGCGTTGCTCTTAATTCTCCCTGAGAATTTGGACAAACTGCAACTTTGAACCCATGTAAGCAATTGGGGTGGTTTTAAGTTGGAATGACGGTGGCCGTTTACATAGCTGTTCCATATTTCCTGGGATCAGGTGGCCCTGGGACATGGAATGGCATCTACCCCCACCCCTCTTGTTCTTGCTGCAGGACATGACTAGTTTCAGTCAGTTGTCAGCTAGCCAGTAATGCTAGCCAGAGCAGGAGGCAATCAGAGAAGGGAGGGGGGAAAGAAGGATGTGATTCCCCCCCTGCATCATTCCAGTGCCCCAGCTAGCACCACTCCAGGCAACATGGGACACTAGGAAAGTCATGCCCACTGGTTGCTGCGACAACAGAAATGTGAGTCAGTAGAGGTGGCCACGTTCATCAGATCGGCTCTGAGATAAAGGATCAGTGCTGAGCCTCCCCCAGTGATTGATTTGTCTTAGGGTCTCCACAAGAAAGACCTCAACAATAATAGTATCACTTTCTATCCTCAATCCCATTACCATCACAAGCACAGTGGGTGGGGATACAACAGAGGTCTTCTCAGGGCTGCCCCAGGGCTCTGGAACTCCCTTCCCAAGGAGGTTAGAATGGTCCCCTCCTTGTCCTTCCAGTGGCAGACTAAAGCCTGTCTCAATAAAAGCTTAGCGGTGCTATGTTGTTTAAACTGTTTTTAGAAGTTTTTATATTTGAATCTTATTTTATTCTTGTATTGATGTGCTGAATTCTTTAATATTGTGAAAAGTTTAATTCTATTTTAATGTTTACCTTCTGGATGTTTTATTGTTCTTTTAAATTAGCCACTTTGAATCCCAGTTGTGGGGGGAAAGCGGATTATTATTACTTAGTCTTGATTTTCTCTAGAACCCATTTATTTGTCCTTTTGGTAGAATTTGGTATCCACAGAACTCTTCGCCAGCACCATATTTCAAATGACTTGATTCTCTTCCTGTCATCTTTCTTTACAGTGTCAGCTTTTCACAACCATACATAGAAATCAGAAATATGAGTATGGTTATGATAAATCTCTGGTCAATCTCTAGTAGAAAACCTCTCATCATCATATTGGGTATATCATTGACCATTGCTGGGTGGGTGGGGGGGATATTTTCCTGAACTAGGTACTGCCAGTTTAGTCAGAGCATTCATTGCTAGGTGGAACATCTAATCCTAAAATTACAGGCTAGCTGCTAGCAGGATCCATTGGGTGGGGCAAATAAAACATTAACTGTACAAAATTTAGTTCTGAGGTCTTGTTAGTTTAGAACAGTGTCTCCCAACTCAGGTTTTCCCAGATCAGCTGAACAGCCACTCCCAAAGCTGGCTTTCGTATTCTGGAAGTTAAAGTCCAACATATATGGAGGACATCATGCGCGTAGGAGGTTGTTTAGAAGACTGAGTACCATCTTTTCATGTATGTTGCTATCATGAGTTTTTACGCTTACCTTCTGGAATGGAAAAAAATATCGTAAACATTTCCTTTGTATAAATGAATGAATTGTACTGCCTTTGGATGACTCGCTTTCAAACAACTTGCTTTTTCACTGCTTGTAAATTACAAGCCAGTTCCATTAATTTGATGAGGTGTCTCCTTCTTTCATCAATTCTTTTTGTCTATGAAGCTTGCTTGGGACTGCTTGCCCGCATATGGTATTATTGATGTTTTTTGACAGCAAAAATGCATTTGCAATCTAAAAGAAAACCTAAGTTCTACTTTTCGACCAATTCCACTGTCCAGCAGAGCTGCAGTCCCTAATCCATCTGATATGCTTCCTATATTGATATGTCTGTTAATTTCCTTTCTTTTTTAAAACAAATGCTTCCACTCATAAATCGTTGCTTCCCATATCTCTGTTTCCTATGTTTTCTATACCTTTTGTGCATCATCTAAAATGAATAATTAGAATGATAATAGTAGAGTAGAACAACAATAACAACAGCATCACTACCAGAATGCATCCTGCCCAGATGGGAGTGGGTGAACCTGCTTTCAGTGGAAGCAATGAGTGTCTACCTAATACAAGAAATATGGCTTTCTTCTGTATGTCTGTTCTCTCCACCCCCATGAGATTTTTAAAAATTGGTATGTTGACATAACCTTTCTTGCATAGATGTCCTCCGTGCACAGTGACATATTGCATGCATTTATATGCTTACTGTTTTTCTGATTAGGGTAAATGTACCTGACAAAACATAAAAACATTGTTTTGATTTTTTTGAAAGAAATCTTACTCCATTGTCTGACAGATGCATTTTTTTAAAGAAAAACTCCTTCTCTATAAGTCAGAGAGAAATACAATTTCCATTCAACAGAGATGTTTCTTTTTCATCCTTAAAAGCTAATTTTTTTCCTTGCTGCAGTTTTGGTGGAAATTATGTATCACTTGTGATAATTCATTTTAAAAATTCCTGAGCTGTGTGGCATACTTTCATGAAAATTCATTTAGATAAAATTAGATATTATTGTTTAATGAGGTGGCATTTCAATTTAGACCTTGCATCATGCATATACCCCGAGTTTTTTATGGAATAGTTAGGTTCATTTGAGTAATAAAGGCTGAATCATGGGGGCTTTAATTCTTAATCGCTGTGAGGATTGTTATCTGTGGGATGTGAGCTGTCTTAGTGGTATTCAATCAAGTGTCCACTTAGCCGTGACCAGAAGTAATTGCTCCCAAGTGGGTTTCACAATGACCTGTTAATACTTGCTTTGACCCTGTGACCTTGTCTGCCCCATTGTTTAGGATTTTATAGCAAGCGAGTCTGCATTTCTGTGGGGTCAAGTAGATATCTAAGGTCAAACATTTTCTGATTACTACACAGTGTACACTGTAATGCTGCTTGATGCTGTTGCATAGAAAGAGTTTCTGCTTTGTAGTGTGCTCAAGGAAAACAGTTGAAATGTTCTCTACTACATGTAAACAGTTTAATATTTTACCAAAAGAAGTTCATCTTGTAAATTAGCTATGAATAATACATAGGTAATTACAGCTAAACACTTGTGCCTTAATTGGCTCGCGTATTTTTAAAAGATATTTGCATTTTGTTGGGAAGTTGATTTTCACTGGCATTGATTGGTTGGAAAGTTGTGTTTGTTAAGATGGAGTTTTTGAGGGCTTACTTTGTCACCTTGGGCCCCCTGCCGGTTAAACAACTAAGCTTCTGAACTTGCTGATCAGAAAGTTGGTGGTTTGAATCCGGGGAATGGGATGAGCTCCCACTGTTAGCCCCATCTTCTGCCAACCTAGCAGTTCAAAACATGCAAATGTGAGTAGATCAATAGGTACTGCTTCTGCGGAAAGGCAATAGTGCACCATGCAGTCATGCTGACCACATGATCTTGGAGGCATCTACGGACAACACCAGCTCTTTGGCTTAGAAATGGAGATGAGCACCCCCCCCCCCTCAGTCGGACATGACTAGACTTTATGTCAAGGGGAAACCTTTACCTTTACTTTGTCACCAGACTATACAAGAATTAAGGACAAAGTTTAACTGAGATTTGTTTCCCATTGAGTAATTCTAACTTCTTACCATCAAACCATCAGTAAAGCTTCACAACATATTTGTTGTTGTTGTTTCTTACATTCATAGCTCATACTGAACATGTAGACTTGACAAATATTTTGGAAAAACACTCTGAAAGCAGGCTGATGATTTTCTCTTTACTAAGTCTGACAAATAAAAGATTGCAAAACGAGGCCTTGGTATTGTTTGTATAGACTCCTCCCTGCTCCCTTTTTGTTTACTAAGTGCACTAGTCAAAACACTTTTTACGTATTTCTTAGCCTTGCACTAACAACTCCCCACTCCTTTGCCTTCTCCCGCCAAAAGAAACAACTCTGCAGCCATTTCTCTGTATTTCATCATTTGGAGGTTGCTTGGATATTTTCATCTCAGAGAGCTACTACTGATAGAGTTGTCAGACAAATAATTTAGACTGTGAAAACATTCTTCTATTTAGACAACAAAGTTAATGTGTTTTGAGAAATGAAGACTATTGTAAATTGAAAAAACAATGGCTGAACTGAACAGGCAAAAATGTAGCTTGAAGGAAAGAAAAGTATAATGTTAAATGAAAAAAAGGACCAAGTGCCATGTTCTCTGAGGGACGCATTTCGGTCAAATGTTAGAAGAAACTACTTGATAGTAAGAGCAGCTAAATTGTGATCTTCAAGGCTTAACGGTAATATTTTCAAGACATTTTAGTTCTGAGTGAATATTCATTTAGAATTTCTAGATGATCTCTAAGAGCTATTGCTAACTCTGCAATTCTAGGTTTTTCTCCTTTTTATAAAAAACATCACTGTCTTTTAAACCTTTTAAGCCACCAGTTACTGAAATTTTAATATGATAACATCCTCGAAACTTTCAATTTATAGATCAAAATTAATGCCTTTTTGGTGAACATCTTACATTATGCTCTGGGATATTATGAAGTGATGTTGGTATTAGAGCAAAAATGAATATTTACAATAATCTTGGGAATTGGTGATTTTTGTATGTTTAGCGGGTAAAAATATTATTTGTCAAAGAAAATAAAGTCATCTCCATTAAATATATATATTTACGTTACTGAATTTATGTCCTGACTTTCTCTCTTAAGTGAGATCTACTGAATATCATTTTAAAATATATATTCAATCAAAGGCATCATTTTTATTTATTTATTTATGTTATTACATGTTTATTACTTCCCCCAAGCAGTCTGAAATGTGCTTTCCTTCTAGGTGTAACCCAGGAGGTAGGTTAGGAAAGAAAAAAAGAGTCTAGCCCTTTACTAATGGGCAAATTTTATGGATCAAAATTGACTTGAAGTTAGATTTTTCTCATCCTAGAGCAGGGGTCCCCAAACTACGGCCCGCGGGCCGTATGCGGCCCGCCAAGGGCCTTTATCCGGCCCGCGCGGCCTGTCCTGGCCTGTCCAAAGCCCCTCGCCGCGCGGCCCGTCCAAAGCCCCTCGCCGCCGCCGCCGCCAATGGCGTCTGCTCTGCTGCACTGCTCCCTCCACAGGCTTCTCCTTCCACACGGGATGGAGGCGGCTGTGGAGGGAGAAGCGCTCTCTGCTCTCCCGCGGAGAACAGAGAGCGCAGCAGAGCGGGCGCCATTCCTCTGTAACAGAAAATCCCTGGTGGCGCGAATGGTGGAGGCGGCGCCGGGTGGGCGTGGCCAGGGAAGCCAGCATCGCTTGGCCACGCCCACCCGGCGCCGCCTCCACCATTCGCGCCACCAGGGATCGTCTGTTACAGAGGAATGACGCCCGCTCTGCTGCGCTTCTCCCTCCACAGGCTTCTCCATCCCGTGTGGAAGGAGAAGCCTGTGGAGGGAGAAGCGCAGCAGAGCGGACGCCATTCATTCCTCTATAACAGACGGTCCCTGGTGGCAAGGAAGGCGTGCGCGAATGGTGGAGGCGGCGCCGGGTGGGCGTGGCCAAGCGATGCTGGCATCCCTGGCCTGGAAGCCTGGCCACGCCCACCCGGCGCCGCCTCCACCATTTGCGCACGCCTTCCTTGCCACCAGGGACCGTCTGTTACAGAGGAATGAATGGCGCCCACTCTGCTGCGCTCTCTGTTCTCCGTGGGAGAGCAGAGAGCGCTTCTCCCTCCACAGGCTTCTCCATCCCGCGCTGCTCTGGAAAGGTTTGGCCCAATTCTATTGTTGATGAGGTTCAGAATGCTCTGTGATTGTAGGTGAACTACAAATCCCAGCAACTACAACTCGCAAATGTCAATATTCTATTTCCCCCATACTCCACCAGTGTTCACATCTGGGCATATGGAATATTCGTGCCAAGTTTGGGCCAGATCTTTCATTGAATCCACAGTGATTTATGGAGGCAGGTGAACTACAACTCCAAAACTCAAGGTCAATGCCCACCAAACCCTTCCAGTATTTTCTGTTGTTCATGGGAGTTCTGTGTACCAAGACTGGTTCAATTCCATCATTGGTGGAGTTTAGAATGCTCTTTGATTGCAGATGAACTATAAATCCCAGCAAATACAACCCCCAAATGCCACCAGTGTTCACATTTGGGCATATTGAGTATCAGTGCCAAGTTTGGTCCAGATCCATCCTTGTTTGAGTCCACAGTGATCTCTGGATGCAGGTGAACTACAACTCTAAAACCAAAGGACACTGCCTACCAAACCCTTCCAGTATTTTCTGTTGGTCATGGGAGAACTGTGTGCTAAGTTTGGTTCAATTCCATCGTTGATGGGGTTCAGAATGTTCTTTGATTATAGGTAAACTATAAATCCCAGCAACTACAACTCCCAAATAACAAAATCAATTTTTTTGAGTGGAGGACATACATTGGGTTGTTAGGTATCCAGTGGTTTTTGAGTTCTGTTAATCCCACAAACGAACATTACATTTTTATTTATATAGATTTATTTCCTATATTTATACCCTGCCCTTCTCCCCCTGAAAGGGGACTCATGCTTTCATATTCCAAAAACCACTTTCAAAAAGACAGAAAATAGAATGCTTTCCTCATTTTAATTGGAACTATTTTATCTCCAGAAATGCTAAAACCATGCTTTATGTTCAGATTGTAACAATAAAAATACATCATGCATATCAGATATTTACATTACAATTCATAACAGTAGCAAAATAGGACATATGCAATTTGGTCATCATTTTTAAAAAAAAACTATAGTCCGGCCCTCCAACGGTCTGGGGGACAGTAATTCGGCCCCCCGTTTAAAAAGTTTGAGGACCCCTGTCCTAGAGTGTCATTTTCATCAGTCTAGTTCTCAGATCTTTACTCTCACCTGTTTATCTCAGTATTTGGTGTGTCTGGGAAAGGGCAATATTGGGTGACATCAGAATTTTATTTTGTGATTCAAATGTAATAGATTCTGTAATACCTTAGCCAACCACCCTGATTCATCACATTTTTGTCCCAAGTTGAGCTGCTGATCAACTTTATTAGAAGTCACGAGGAAAAAAGACAGTAGGCCTCTGAATGTCAATAACGGGGGGAAACACTCAGAGAGACATACATTCAGAGTTCTACTTGTGGACTTCACATAAACCTCAATTTGTCCTTTGTGAGAAACAGGATGCTCGAGGAGATAAACAATTTGATCCAACAGATTTCTTCTGTTCTTTATTTGTTCTATGAGCACAGCTTGCTCTAGAGAATGTTTAACAAGGATGTGGCAAAAATGTGAGAATGTAGCTTTTTCTTAACATTTATCAGTGTGTAACATACTTTTTGTTTCAAATGTCTAAGGGTCAAATTATATCTTACTTTAACAGTCTATGTTTTTTGTTTCTTTTGTTTTGTGATTGGTATTGGAGACTGATTTCTATTGAAAGCATGGGTTTAACCATACCCTCCCCAGATGTGATTTTACCAGTATCCTCCCCCCCCCCCCCCCACATGCCCATGCAACACCAAGGTTTAAGGAAAAATCTCCCAAATATGCAAAGTCTCCTAAAAACCACAATTAGTAAAATGCAAATAAAAATAAGGAGAAATCACACCTTGAAAAAGCAAAGTGAAAAGATGTAGCTCCTGCTATATATTTAAATTATCATCTCATTCAATAGCCTGAGCAACACCAGTGGGTAATGAATAGATAAAAGTGAAATGGACTATCCCACTTTTCTTTTGAACAGAAGAGAAATAATCTGGAGGGTCTTTGTGGCTACATCTGTGTAGCAGGTGAAAGATGAAAGGTTGCAAACACATGTCTAATGTACCACTGACAACCAATTGGTGAAGTGATACGAAATTTGTTGAGCAGGAATCATTCCACTTCACCTTCCAAGAGTTTGGGAATAGGAAAAATCAGTGATTCATGCTGCCAGTCTGAAGTTCAAGGAATTTACCCACAGTATTGCATAATACGAGTATCTCAACAGTGCATCATCATGTTTTGGTCTTCAGATAGGTTCACAAACTTTCAGGTTGGTCCAGAGCTTAGCAGTTGTGAGAGTGGAGTTCAGTTGAGCTGGACCTGTCTCAGCTCCACTGGATGGTCACCGTTACTTTGGCTGTCCTGTGTTGCTATCCATTGTTGCTCCTGACAATCGCCGAGTACCTTTGCTGACATCACTAAAAGTGCCCGTGAGACCTGTCCTTTCTGTAGGTCAGACAGGCACCTTTCCACATCTGAACCCATTCCATTCTCAAGGTCACACACATGTCTTTGCTGACGTAGAGGTGCCCAGTGATAGTCAGGAAATCAAGGACAGCAAGCTTGGTTCCATCTCCTTTTTACTGTTGTACGACACTCTGGAGCTTTCTCCAACTTCTGTTAATGTGGAGTAAAACCAAGTTAACCAGTTTTACCCCACATTATGGGCTGGAAATTCCTGAATACTGTATGGATGTCCAGGATCGACTTCTCATCCAATTTGAGGTTTCTGCCAAATACAGACAAGCCCTAAATTTCAGGCTAAAATATGGACTGTCCCACTGGCATTGAAACTACCAGCTTTTAGATTTCTCATGCATTGTTTCATATTTTTAAAAAGCTTTTTTTCAAAAAGAGAAATGCCCTTTTAGATATGTTTGGTTTTTTCCTGACATTTTTAACAATGGTGGTTGACCTTTGGAAATTGGCCATTCCATGTTAAACATTCTGTAAAACTTTAGATAGCATGGTAAAGTGTTTGAAGAAGATATAAAAGCAGCACAATTTATTGTTTGATAAATGTTATATTTGAAACGGAAAGGGAAAATAAGCATTTACCCCAAGAGAGTGTTTTTTAAAATATAAAATTGTATTTTACAAACTTCACTTTGTACCATTGGTGTAGTGTAGCTTATTTCCAGCAGAGGGAATGTGGGACTTGTTAATGAAGCAGGGGGGAAATACCCGCCTCTTTGTGGGCATAGTACCAGGCAATGAGGAGTCCATATAGGTGGATTTAATTTCTTGTGAAGGTCCAAACGATGCAGCCTCATGACAGTTTCCTCATTAACGAGATGGATTAGAATGTGTATCATGACTGATGCCTACCCTGAGTAATATTTTAAGAGCTTATTCCGCTAGAGCTATTGGACACATCTTGGTGGAGGAGAGAAATTGGCGTCTATAGAGGATATTTGTAGAAAGTCACACTTCCACCATATGTTCATAGAAGTCTCTGGATGCAAATTTTGGAAAGATTTTTCAGTGTTGTTGTAGTCTGGTTCATCTTTTTTCTACTACCTATTCTGAATCATACCAACTCTTGGAATATTTGCTTTGCTTTTCATCTGCTAGAGTAAAAAGGCTTCTCCCCTCCTCTCCACAACTTAATTACACAACCGATTTGTTTGACCCTTGTCCCTTGCACTAGGTTGATATTGTGGCTGTGGGAAAACTGGTTGGATTAGAAACCTGAAGCTCTCACACAGTTCTAAATGGATGGAGATAGTAGTGAAGCTGAGGGCATTTACCATGTCCCATTCGTTTGGTACTTCTGCCTTGCAACAAATCATTTTGTAGGAAGGAAAGTGTCCTTTTAATTTTTAATAGCTTTGCCATGAACTTTTATGAGGTAATAATCTGGTTCCTGAGTGGATAAAGGATGAGGTTACAGGCCAAGTACCTTGTTTCCCTCAAGGGTAAAGGTGAAACTGATAACAAAGAAGTGAGAAAAAAGTACAGTGTTGTCATTTTATTCAACCATTGTTTAAATGATTGTTTCTAAAGAAGAATTTAGGAACATGAAATCAGGCATATCACATTGAAAATAATGATAGGCCTACATAGCTAAAGACAGAAGAGGAAGCTGTGTAAGGAGAGTAGGACTTGCTACTGAGTAAACACACCCAGCATTCTTCACATAAGCTTTATTGGTTGGGATTTTATCCTAAATGTTAGACCAGAAAAACAATGTCATCAATATAAATAACCCTTTTCTGTGCAAATCATAAATATGCCAGATAGTGCAATAGAAGTTATAAATTATCTATATTATAAAAGCAGAGCTACCACAAAGCAGTTTTGTCCCTAATATCAACCTGGTCAAGCATTCTTGGTCAGTGTTATGAAAAAGTCTAGAAAATTAGCAGGATAATGCTTGTAATGTTTCTCACTTGGCAAAGTGTGAGATCAAGTTTATTTCTGTCCCCAAACCAGTCTTGAAACTGATGTGAAATGGAGCTGCTGAACTTGCTGACTGAAAGGTTGGCAGTTTGAATCCAGGGAGTGAGGTGAGCACTTGCTGTTAGGCCCAGCTTCCAACCTAGATGTTTGAAAACATGCAAATGTGAGCAGATGAATAGGTACTGCTTATGTGGGAAGGTAACAGCATTCCATGCAGTCATGCTGGCCACATGACCATGGAGGTGTCTACGGGCGACACTGGCTCTTTGGCTTATAAATAGAGATGAGCACCAACCCCCAGAGTCAGACGCAACTAGACTTAATGTCAGGGAAAACATTTACTTTGCTAGAGTAAATATTGCTGTTTAAGTTGTCTTTCTCAAGCTTTGTATATCTGTAGTGCCTAGTGCAGACAAGCGCAGACAATCATTTTGGTGAGCACACATACACTTTCTCCATTTTTGGTGTTTGAGGTAGTATACAGGCAGTCGCATCTCACATGCTTGTGTCCTTTCCGTATCTAATAAGTTAATGTGTATCAAACTAATCACACAGCCAAGGGTGACTCCTCCCAACCCATACCATGTTTCCCTGTGTCAATGTCTTCCTTGAAAAAAAATGTTTTTGACAGATCTTGTGCAACCATACAAGTATGTGGCCTTTATCCCATCGGAGAAATAAAAAAACCCACATCTTTTTGTTCCTATGGACCTGCGCAGTTCTTTTTAATAAATAAATAAATAAATAAATAAATAAATAAATAAAGGAAATAATGATGGAAAAGCAGAAAACATTTATGGCTTTATTGATGGTTCTCTGACTGCCACTGGAAGTGTACTGATGGCCTTTTTGGCAAAGGAGAATCAAGTTGGATGAAAAGAGCACCCTCAAAACATGTCCAAAAGACACATCACTGGTACAGAAGATGCGATACAGATCACACATGAAAAAAACTATGCTTCTGACATGAATGGTAAAATCAAAGCCAATTGTTTCCCATTTTTCAAGAAGTACTTGCAGCACATTCTTTGCCTACAAGTGCCTCCGAGTTACTGATGAAAATGACCTTGTGTCTTGTGATAGGACTCGTTGGCACCAGTAGTCAAAGAGTGTCAGAAACAGGGTATAAATATGTGTAATATCCATAGTATTCTGATCAATACTATGAGAATGTGAGGGTTAATGTAAGAACATAAGAGCTTTCTACATCTCTAGTCGGTCTTAACAATGTCTATGAGAAACCCCAGACCAGGACATTAGGTCAATAGGCTGCTCCAGAAGACAGTATCTCCTACACAGATAAATAGGATGTTATTGTCCTGATGGATGGAAGGTAGCATATAATCATTTTGACTAATTGCTATTTGAAACTTTATTTTCTAGAAATCTGCTTTACTTTTTTTGGGTAATTTTACAAGTGGGTGACCAACACCGCATTTTAGAGTAGCAAATTACATATTTTCACTGTGTGTTGTTAAAAGAGCTTGCCTATGTTGAACCTTCCACCACTCAGCTTACAATTCTAGTATGTAGCAGAGAAGGAACACCATTCTCTATTTGTTTTCATTGCCTCATTTATAATTTTAAAAATTTATGTCACTTTTCCTCCTGGGATACTTTGCCCTGATAAATGTCCCTTTATATGAAATTACAATGAACTTTACACTTTAAAGTAATTACACTTTACAACTTTTCCATTTTGTTGACTATCCACCCAATTTGCAGAGATTGTCTTCAAAGTCTTCACTCTGTCTTTGTTTTTAACCATCCTGATTCATTTGGTGTGATCCTTAAAGTTGGCCATCTCATGGCTCATACTTAACTGAAGAGAATTTATGAACGAATATTATTTGCAGTGCATATCCTTGGGAAATGTTGCTGTTTTTTCTCCTCCATTGCCAGAACAGTTGATTTATTTCTGCTCGGCTTCCTGTTCTTTAAACAGCTACTGAGGGGCCTTATCAAA
Organism: Anolis sagrei; assembly: GCF_037176765.1. NCBI lineage: Eukaryota > Metazoa > Chordata > Lepidosauria > Squamata > Anolidae > Anolis > Anolis sagrei. The sequence continues at coordinate 39,657,870 of NC_090022.1, read as the reverse complement.
AACGTCTTTAAAATCTAAGTATATAGCATCTACCAGACGTTGTGAAAATCTCATGTATGCAACAGAGGTTTCCTTTCTTGTAGTAAAAAGAAAGGAAAAGAGGGGGCCTATAAACTAGTCTTACTTGGTTAATTTAAGTCTGAATTTTCTACTGCTTTCATCAAAATACTGTAAATAAAATAATACGCGCACTGTATGTATCATAGTTATTAATGGGTTCATTGCTAGTTTAGATGTTTTGTAAATGATGGAGTTGCATTTATTTTAGTCAGGAAGAGTGACTACATAGAAGAAAATGCTTCTGCTGCTGATCTCAGCTGAGTTATCAGAAGGGAAGATTGTCAAATAAGCAGAGAATTTCCCAAGAGCAAAATGGTGGAAGACCATCTTCATAATTTTCCACCTCTTTCAGAAGATTCAGAATCATGTGATCCACACACTGACCAGTAAAGAACAGTCTATGACAAAGTAATCACACAGCACTGTCCCCAAAGATTGTTTTCATTTTGTCCTAACAAGAAGATCAAATCACACAATGGTTGTCACAGTGGACATGCGTTTTTGAGCTATTCCAGACAACGAGTGTTTAGTTACAATGTTGAAATCCCTGAGAATTGAGGCTCTGGAAATCTTTTAACAGCAGAGCACACCTCCTTGAGCTTTTTCAGATTAACCATTAGACTGTAGTAGTGTGAATTCCTCAATCTGTCTTTGGATAGGTACAGATTTCTGGACTGAGTATCTGTGCAGTAAAATAGAACTTCAATGGAATACAGTAACTTCCCTGAGGACCTGAACTGTTTTTTGAAAGGCCACAAGACTGAAAGAATGTCTTAGGCTTTAGATTATGTTTACTTTAATACATAGCATGCATCTGTGGCTTTTTCATACAAAAAAACCCCCAGTCTGAAACATTACTCAGGTGTTAGGTTGCCTTTGACATGTTGCCCATATCATAGTCCCTAAGCTAAATGAGGCTCCTTCACCTGCAATTTGTTATTCTCATTTACAATGAGCAGAAAATCCCCATTCACATCATTTGCTGCTTTTTCTCCATGCAAATTACATGGAGCACAAAAAGTTAAAGACCCTCACCACTCTATATTTTGTGGATGTATTGAATACTGAACTTGAGATGTAGTTGACACTCCCTTCACTTGCTGATTCCCTTATCATTGGAGGAAGACCCTCAAACTACAACCTAATCTATTCAGTAATTCTGACATATCTGAATTCCTTGCCATGTACTAGTACCAGGAAAATTAATTTTAATGAGGCAAAATAATTTTTAAAAATACTGACCAATTTATTTTGCTATACATATCAGTTAGCTTCCAAGGCTATCTGATATGTAGGAACAGACCAGTGCTTATTTTTTCCCAGTATTCCAGGGACTGGAATGATTTTTCTGCCCTTTAGCTACAACAGCTTCTTCCTTTCCTGGAAATTTACCTGGGACCACCAGACAATGGGTCAGATACTAGCACTCTTTTATGATTCACCATTGAGTAGTACTACATTATGAAACACAGTTTCCTGATATATTTGCCTGGAGAAAATACTTCCCTTATCCAACCAGTAGTACCTCACCAGATCCACACTAAATGGTGCCATTGGTTAAATTTTTGAAGTCAATTATGTTACCATTCTACATTCACAAACCACTCTTTTATCATAATATATTATTGACTGTTACATTGTGATGATGAAGACATGATAGTCTGTGATATTATTTCTTTGATAGCACCAAAGATTTAACAACATATTATATGATATCTCGGACTGTGTTGGTGAATAAGATCAGTTTAGTCTAAGAGTTTGATATTTAACTTTCTTTTTTAAAGTATGTTATGTGTAATCAACTGACACACAATGCAATGCATGTTTCACTGACAGTTAATAAAATGGAATAGACTAGGGCATGATAATATAATCCTTATACAAGTTTGGTTGCTAAGCCTGCGAGACCCTCAGGCAATTGTGGACAAATACATTTTGCATTGTTACTTTATTTTGCTGTTGTCTCAGATGACTAGGCAGCATTTCCATCATTTCAAGGTACTGTACTCTGTTATTGCACTATTTGCTGTGACACAAATCTGCATAAAATTGTAAGACAGGCTGCGCTGTATACTGAATGAAAGAACACTTATTTGTTTGCGACATGCAGTTGTTTTTACAACACTGCTGAACAGGTCCATGAAAATCATAACAGTTTACCATCATGTCAGTGTGTGTGTAGGGGGAGTGTAATTACAGAAAAAAGTGGGGACATGGAGACAGAGGCATGGGGGGCGGAGGATGCAAGGCCATAAGATTCATACAGTCAGTTCTCTAGCAACCCCTACATTGATGTGGAAAGAAGTGAAAAGTTGCAATCTTGTATGTAGACAGCCAGTGACCAGGTTAGGATGAAGGCATCTGAGTCGAAGGCCAAACCGATAACTTTCCAAGCCCTGACTGGAAATGATTGACTGAATTGCCTGAACGTTAATGCACAGGAATCAGGAGGCAATACCTCCTGATGTATCCCAAGTAGTTCCTATGCTAGGAGATCATCCTTTTAGGCATCCATTTTGCATTGGAAAAAAGACGGAAAGATGATTTTAACCTTGTGATCCTTCTTCTCATTGCATAGTCAAGCCCTCTCACCTTCCCCATCAGAGAGGGGGAATGGAACAAGGCATATTGGCACCCTGTCCCCATCAGATGGAGGCCAAAAAAGTGGATAGCTCCGTCGGAACTACCCAAAACACAACTCACCTTGTGTTGGTGGCAAGGAAGTGTCTTGCGACACTTCCTCACCACTTTGGGAACCAGTGGGGCGGAGCCAAGGTAATGTTGTCTGATGGTCCTTAGCAGACCCTGTCCTAGAAGTGGAGAAAGGGGGCAAAATTCCCCAGTGTGACAAGGTGGGAAGTCTGTGGTATTATAGTAGATACGAATAGAATTCTCCTGATGTCTATTAGGAACTCATGTTCTGTTGTTATTGGAAAACTTCCAGTTTCTTTTTTAAAAATAGAAAGCTTACTAATTTTCCAGACCTCTCTCAACAATTTGTGTTTTCGTTTGGTTACTCTAGAATTCCTATAAAACGCTATTTTTATTACATTTCTTTTTGTTAGCATGCCAGGTAGACTTGACATGAACTTCAGTGTAAATCTGTTTAATTGCAACTCATCTGGCAAGTAGATAGTGACTATTTTTATCAGACACTATCACTTGATATGGATGGAAGAGGGTGGAATGACAGTGAAAGGGAGGAATGAATAAGCGTAATAAAGCTGAATTAACAGATATGTATTTACATTGGAATTTATTTCCTGTTATTTTGATTCTTACACATTACTTAGAGTGGCTTCTGCAATTAAGGATAACTGAAAAATACAACATTCCATTAAAAATAACAGTATGATGTAATGGAAAAAGATTCAGTAAATAACAGAAGCATCATAAGAAAGAAAATATGCTTGGATAACCGTAGGACTAAGACTCTGGATTGTAGCCTAAGACTCTGAGAGGCAGTGTCCCCAGTTTTGCACTGGGTGTAATTTCCCCCCTCAAATACCCGGAATGGTTTGGTACTGGCCATTTCAATGTACTTTTGGTGGTTGCCCCCAAAAGATATTGTTTTCCTAGGGAGTCAGATTAGCTGCCTCTCTTTTTGATGGCATTCCATTGGCAATAGACTTCTTTTTTACTTGGAATAGTTCCATTGTACCGCTCTGTGTTGGTTTTTCTCCTTGACTGACAGTTTATTTAAGATGAAAGGCCAGTTGATCATCCTGAAACTCTAAATGGCTTTTGATACCACTGGTTATGGAATCTTACTGGACCAATTCAGGGGGAATTCAGGGGAAAGGAAGTAGGAATGGGATGGGAGTAGGCCTGGTTCAGTAACCCCAACACCCACAACAGAGGGAGGAGAATGCCCATTATGTAGGGTACCAGTATGTGGGGATAAATAAAACTAGGAACATTCCAACATTGTATGTCATTGTAATGAAATTGTTCTTTTTTCACACTTTTCTAAATTAAATACCTGTCTGGTCATGGAAGCTAAGCAGCGTCAGCCTGGTTAGTATTTAGATAGCAGCAACTGAAGGTCCCAAAGGCTATATTTTGGACGAAGTAACTGGCAAAACCGCTTCTTAGTATTCCTTGCCATAGAAAACCTTATAAAATAAATGGGGATGCCATAGGCAACTCAAAAATCCCGTACATATGCTCACACATAAATTCAAATCCTAATTAGAACACCTTATATTTATATATATATATTTCTAATGTGACAGATAGATTATAACTACAGGCAAGATATGTTATAGGCAAGTATACAATTCTATATGAGTCATAATGGGATCTCAGCATAGTCTGCACTTATATTTGCACTGGATTATTTTGAATATATTTATAATGTAATGTCATGTTTTATTATGGAACTGACATGCTTCTTCTTTGTATTAGAGATACTTTTAATATTATATCAGTCTGCATTGTTCAGATTGCTTCATAATATTTCTGACCAACTCTTCTGACACTAAGATTCAATTTTTGTACCACAATTGTAGTAATGTAGATACGAACAAATGTTAATTCTTTAATGACGCATATAAAACTTGGATAGAAATATAATTTTGATTATCCAGCCAATTTTTAAAAAACTCTTGAAGCATAAAAAGAAGCTATCCAAAATGAAATAGAATCTGAAATTGACCTCCACCAACAGTAATACCATGATGATAATTTTCTTTTTCTAAGGAAACTGATGTATTATTGGATATGCTACTGCAGCTAGAGTGTACTCTCTGCAATACAGGCAATATGAACAGTAGCATACTCAATATACAGTGTTTGGCCCAACAGATATAAATATTGTATTTTTTCTAATACTGGAGTCAGAGGTGGGGTGAAGTTTTCATTGTGTCTTTTCACTGTTGAAATCACCAGATCAGGAGAATCAGAGAGAGGAACTTGTATGATTTGAAAGCTGGCAGAGATACAGTCAGATAAAGTTAGGTTAAGAAAAGAAGGTGCAGAACACCAGATTACTATGTGGCTAGAGTTCACTTGGGAGTACAGGCAGTCCATGAGTTACAAACATCTGACTTACAAACAACTCATAGTTAAAAACGGTTATGAGATAACAGGAAGTAGGAGAAATCTACCTTTCGGAAGGGAAATTGTCTCCTGAAAGAGTTATCAAGGGGTAGAAGTATCTCAACTGAAGCTTTATCACCAATCCTTGTTCCCACAAGCCATTTTTTTCAAAATTCAATTCTCATGGGGACACAAAGTACAGCTATCCTGTTTTAATGTATTGATTTCAATTGTTTTACAATAAAAATCAATTAAGTTTTAGGTTATTCTGTTTGTGAGCCACTTTGGATCCCACCCTGGGAGAAAGTTGGCATATAAATGAAAGGAAAAAAATAAACATACAAACACAGTCTGGACTTCTGGAGAACTGCTGGACTCACTGTAGAAGCTCAGTAATACCAATGGTCAGTATTACTTTGTGGCAGCATTTGTCTTCAGCAAGGAACTTTTCGTCCATTTTGAATTGGATAATGATGGTATCAACCTTTTGTCCTAATATCAGTGTTTTTTTGTGCATCCTATTCTGCTCTTATCCAGGTGTTTAAAAATAATGATTTACTACTCTGTCTACATCCAACGATCTGAGCATTTCAACTCAGGTGTATGATAGAATATGTAGATAATGATTAACAACTCATAATCTTGTAACCAAAAATATTCTTATCAGCAGCTTTTCAAATCTCACACTCGGCATGGAATGTGCCCATGGCAAAAACTTAATGCTTGACAAAGGCTGCTGCAGTCAGATTCCACACACATGAATTATGACAAGAAAGTTGACTGTTTTGTGGTTGTTGTGTCTGGTTTAATTCCTGCTTTTTAAGTTGCAGTTGCATTTGGTCATTTGAACCTTATTTTCCTAGTCTGACCAAACCAGCTGGATCCCCGTTCACTGCAGGGGAACATAAAACTTTCAGTCTTACAGCTAAAGTGCTCACTCAATAAGAAGATTCCTCTTACATCATGCACACTGTCATGTGGGGTTACAGTACTTTAGTGTACTCCATTTTATTTGATTGGATACTGAACAAGGCAAGGAAACACATTAATGGAAAGAAGAACACACTTTGGGCACAATCCAAGTCGATTATATCAGTGGAATTCTTGTCTTAACTTTAGTGAGAGGTATGGCACGCCCAATATGTCTGCATGCGGTAATTTTTTTATTAACTCCATGAAAGCTCAAGATTAGTAAGAAGTAACAAGGGAATCAGAGCATTAATTCCAAAAGAATTGTTTTGCTGCCGCAAGTAGGTGTGGTGCAAACTGCATGCCTCATTGTTCTCCAGCATCTTATGCCAGCTGGCTGAGATGTGAAATCCGGTCCTTTATACTGATGTGCCAGGAGTGAGCCAACAGTATCCCTGATATTTGGGCCTCATTGTAGAGTGATACATAGATGCAGTTGCTGGTTCCCAGCTAGAGTAGATTCACTGAATTCCTTTGTAAGCATTGGTTTGCCATTCATAAATTAATGAAATGGGTCTAGCACTTATAGTCCTATAGTCAGTAAAGGAATAAACTATATTGAACACAATGGGACTTACCGTAATTCTGTTTAAAAGCAATATTTTTGTGTTTGGAAAGATTAGCCATTTACAAGAAACATTGCCCAGGGGACATCTGGCTGTATTTACTCAGTCTTTGAGGAGGCTCTTTCCGTGACATTGCCCCCTCCCACCAATGTGTCGGGAAGTTGCTGCTAACTGTGAGAGAAATATGGTCGAACACCAGGAAGGCCACCCACTGCATGGCTATCAGCCTCCTTCCAGGAGACTCAAATGTTCTCCCAGCAACAGCAAGAGTATCCCTCTGGTCAGCTAAACCAGGAAATCCTGATTGGATCCCCCCCCCCCCCATGAGGGTCTGCCTCCAGGGGCAAACCAAGAATTGACAACTTGGAAGTTCCTGAACAGACTCAGAAGTGGAGTGGGCAGATTAAAACACAACCTGGCAAAATGGCACGACCTAAAATAATCCTCCACCTTGTGCTACTGTGGGGCAGAACAAACAACTCTGCATCTGTATGCTTGTTCACAATGTCCTGCCTCATGTGCAGAGGAAGAATTGTTTGAGGCTACAGACAATGTGGTCACTGTTGTCCATTTTTGGTCAAAAGATATTTAGCCACTTGTTCTCCTTCTGTTTTTATCAGTTTTATACTAATTTATGCAATGATTTTGATATGAAATAAATTAATTAAACTGTAATTCTGAGTGGAACATAACATGATACCATGACACTTGCACTGTAAAAAATAAAGTATTAATCTTCATAGCACTTTAAAGTGTTCAGAGTGTTTCATGTATGTTGTGTAATAATCCTTTTAATGACTGTATAAGGAAGGTCAGTATTTTCCCCTCATATTGCAGAAATGGCATTGAGGAAGAATATTGCTTAAAACTGCCCAGTGAGTTTATGTGATGAGTGAGATTTGAACCTTCTCTCAGTTTCTTAGCTGCTATGATATACTTTGTTCCCCTGGAAATGAGTGTGAAAGCACAATACCCAGCCAACGTGATATGAGAATATGCCCCCTTCACCTCCAATTTCTTATTCAAAGATGGTTAACCAATCAGTTTTTAATTCTTTCCAAGGGGAAGGTTATATAATTATTCCAACATTCCCATTTTCTACATCAGCTTGATTTTTTTCTTAATTTGCTAAATGTGAAGGATAAATAATTTAGCCTGGTGAAGAATGATAAATCTGGATATCAGAGGGAGAAGACATGGATGATAAATGGCTGACATCCCACTCCAGCTACCTAAAGCAGGATTGCCTGGACAAAGCATGAGGGAAAAAAGAGTTGGAAAGGATGTTCTCTCCAGTTATTTTGAATGTAGAATTTGTACCCCTATGGCTCTGACTGTTACTTCTGTTAACCAACATGTTGAAAGCATAACTTGTTAACTTCCTCAGCATATATCTTGTTTGTAGTGGCATCACTGGGAAATCAAATGGGAGGTAGAGGTGCTCTTTGGATGACTTTCCTTGGAGATAAAGAAAACCACAGGGACGTGGCATGCCTGTGTCGTATCCTGGGAATGCTGAATGTTTGGGAGGTTAGCCTTTGGTGGCATTGCTGTTGTCATTGGTTCTAAAGAACCTGACAAGTGACTGAGACAGGCTCACAATATAGATTAAAAGGATAAGGCGCTGAAAACCTGCTACAAAAGGTTTTACTGTTAACAACAATAAAAAAGAAGGATCTTGACGAGATGAGCAAAATGTTTCTTCGCTGTAGATTTAATGTGTTTTTAAGTTCTGAAATGACATTTACTTGTTTGGAAACATATTTTTACTCAGATGAATATCTAGAGACCATTCTTGTACTACCAAACCAATTGGTTCACACATCTATTGACTACCTCTGTTCCAAAAGATCCTTTTAAATGGCTGTAATAATGTGTTTAGTTGGTGTTATTAAAGTGGTTCACAAATATTATGCTATTTAAATCTATAACTATTTTGGAGAAATGGGCTGTTTTGCTTCTTTTTTGTAGGGTTGGGTAATACATAATCTATCTCAGTCCTCAGCATTACAAAGGTTTCAGTGTCCACAACTGGGAGGTTTACTGGAGGAAGAACTGCCCCAATCTTTTGGAAGGAAATCTAGAGTCAAGGAGTCTTTAAATAAAGGCTGAATCGAATATGCTTAATCCATATACCTTGAAAACCAAACATAGTTTTCCAGCAGTAAAGTTGATTGATGTTAGATTGCTTAAGATATCACTTAATCAGACTTACCCCCTGCTATGTAATGAACGTAGTTATGATTAGAGTTTAAGAACTCATGAGTTGTTTTAAAATGCAGAGCTAGAAGGAAGAAAATTGTGTTCATTCAATAATATATTTTTAAAAGATGCATTCAGAAAAGCCAAACTGAAATTGTAGAGAAAATAGCATACAGCAGCTGACAATTATATTGAAGGAGTATGAGTGAAATTATTTGTAGTTATGTAATAGCATAGTCTTCCCTTCAGAGAAGAATTTTTGTAAAGGAGCCATGTCTTGTGCCAGAGCTGTGTGTAGTTTCTGGTCTCTCCAAAGGTTCTTTCCATGGCAGAAAGCAACACAGGTTAATTCTGAAGTGCAAACTTAGTAAATGATTCAGCACATGGTTAAAAAGCAGCAAAGTATTCCAGTCTTTTTGCTGATAGGGTTCAGTAATCCCCTCCTACAGCCTTATCACATGGGGCAAAAAAAAAAAAAAAAGCATCCTGGGAAGCTTCTGCCCCATTTTACCCATGGAGCCCATGCTACCAATCAGATGACATAGAGTGACTTTGTGGGTGAACTGGGCTGGCAGAGTGGTGGGATTCTGCTGCCACCAACACGGAAGCTTCCCTGTGTTTTGTAAAGAACAACAGGGCTGTGGTGAAATCAAGCCATGCGGTGATGCTTTTCCATGTGGGATGGGGAAGCATTAACTGGTGGCCGGGGTGCTGACATTGCCCTACTGCGGCCCTGCTGCCACCCAGATTTACCAAGGAGGCTGGCGGATCATAACGCTGAACATCATCCATGTGATGAGGTCCTTAGTGGTAAAACTGGACCCTCAAACTCTACTCAGACCATCCCTCAGCTGGCATTCAAATTCAGTCCCCATTGTTGGATATATGAGGAGACCCGTGGAAAATGAACTCCCAACGTTCATATACAGGCAGTCCTCAAGTTAGGTATGTTCTTTAGTTGAATTTGTATGTAAGTCAGAACAGGTACTTTTTAAAGTATAACTCCAGTCAAAAATAAATGAATGAATGAATGAATGAATGAATGAATGAATAAATTTTGGGTATCATAGAGAAGGGTTAACACCCCTGTAATTTTTGGTTTACTGTCCATTCTCCTATTCAGAGGATTTCCCCTCACTTTCTGTCCCTGTGATACTTGAATTTTGAAAAAATTACCATGTTGTGAGAACAAGGATTGGTGATAAAGCTTCAGTGAAGACATCTTTCCCCCATGATAACCCTTTCAGGAGTGAATTTCCCTTCTGAGGGGTAGATTGCTCTCACTTCCTGTAGTCTCACCCCAGTTCTTAACTATGAGTCATTTTGTAAGTTGGATGTTTGTAACTTGGGGACTACCTGTAGTACCAAAAAAGCCTCCCAGATAAAATCAATTTGTGCAAGTACAACCTGTCCCCCTTGACTATTAGCTATGATAAATGTATCAGCAGGTAAGTAACATTGAAGAAATTCACTCCCTCAGTCCATTCCCAACATTTATATCTTTTCCCAGTGTCAAACTGTAAAGCCAAATGCAAGACTTACCCAACTAGGTTCACTAATATGAACAAACCCTTTCATGTTACTGGACAGCTATTCACGTTCGGCCATGATGCTAAAAAGTACTCCAGGACCCATCTTCCAGCAGGAGAGGTCCAGGTATTGAGGTTCTTTTGCCCCTGTACTTTGGGAAACCCATTTAGGTTTTAATAGGAAGAGGAAAGATAAGTGGATAACATTCTGAATACTTGTGAAATCATTGTTTCAGCACTTTTCTGTTTTACCACTTAATGTTTATGAAGCTAATTTCTCCCTTTCAAGTTTTTGATACTAGGAATAAAATGTCGGCTAATAATAACAATAACATAAAAAGCAGAGTTGTAATCTGCATTAAAACCTGATATACTTATTTATAATTAATAGCTTTTTCTATCAGTCTGTTATTCAAACTTTAAGTAGGCAAGAGATATCACATTTTAATGGCTTATTTCTTTCTAATTTTTTTTGGTCTCTTTTGAGTGGCTGTCTTGGAATCATTTACCTATCAGTTTTCTACTGAATGTGTTTCTCAGTGAAAATAATAGTGATGCAATTAAATCATGTTAAGCATGAAATGCTGATATCAGAAAAACACATTGTACTTTAAAAGGTTTATGGAATTTCCAGTATTAGCTGTTCTAGGCCAGTTTCACACTTATTGAGAGCAGCAATCCCTCAGGCAATATGCTGCGTAGGTTTTGATTTGATAACCTTTGTCACCCACCCTTGATAACTGTGGATTGATTAGCAACGGCTGGTTGAATACAGACTTTGAGTTTGTCAGAGGGTGGCTATTTATAGGCATTATCAAATTGGTCATGTTCAGCCATGTTTATTTCAGAGGTAACCTAACTGAGCATGTGTTACATTGTCCTATAAAGTATTTACCAGCTGTGTTTTTGGGAACACTGGTCTGCATGCAGTTATTATTTCCAATAGGAGGCACTTTGACTTCTGCTTTTGTGGAAAAGTTGGGGTATAAATAAGTTGATTGATTGATCAAGAAATCAATGGAACTGAGACAAATGTTGACTTACCATGTTTCTCTTAATTTAATGAGCCTGATGGTTGCATTCCATGGGCAAAACTTAATTCACTGTTGTCTTGATTGCTTTTTTAAATTGTATCTGAGAACCTCACAATGTCATTGAATTTGTTTTTAATCATATAAAGAATGCTCTGCAGCAACTTCCACATTGATTTAGTGTAATATTTGGGATTATTCCTCCCCTTAGGATTCAGCTGCACTGTAGAATTAATGCAGTTTGACATTACTTTTAACTGCCAATGCTCAATGCTATAGAATCATGAGAATTGTAGTTTGGTGAGGCACCAGCACACTTTGATAGATCTGGAAAAACTACAACTCCTATGATTCCATATCATTGAGCCATGGCGGTGGTGCCACACTGCATTCATTCTGCAGTGTAGATGCATCCTTAACCTCCTTGCCTGGCCATAGAAACTACATGAATGGTGCAAGCAAAACCTTGTAATATACATCAATACGGATTTCTTCAGAGTAGTACAGTTCCTATGCCTCCTCAACTCAGATGTTGGCCCTTCAATGTAATACTCCCATTTAGGAGTATTACATGAAGTGTGGATGTTTTCCTATCCTTCCTTTGTCCAAAACCATCTTTGCATTCTTTTTTAATGGAAAAGAAAGAAAGTTTTAGTGATAATAGAAATTATCTTATGCATCTTTGTAGAAAACTGTAGATAAAAGAGCATCATGAGGTTTTAGGTGTACTTTAATTTCCAAACTATTGTGCTATAAGTAGGAGCTATTTGGCAATGAAATGTGCTGTCTTGGAGTGTGGTGGAGTCTCCTTCTTCGGAGGTTTTTAAAATAGAGACTGGGTGGCCATCAGTCGGGAGTGCTTTGATGGTGCATTTCTCCATGGTAGGGGATTGGACTGGATGGCTCTTGGGGTCTCTTCCAACTCCATGATTCCAGGAAATCATTGTTTCAGATTCCTATAAGCAACAAGGTACTAGAAGGGTTAAATTCCCTACCAGGCACTTAAAGCTTTTTTCAAAAACAATATTCAAGTTTGTTTATGTACAGGCAGTGCCACTAATGGGCAGTGACTAAAAATAATTTGCATATGCATAAGGTTTAAATGCAGGGTTGACTTTTGTAGAAGGAGCAGGTGCAAAAAGTTGTACTGTAATGTTTTGTTTTGTTGCCTGATGGTAGGGCTGTTTTGTAAACAACCTGATGCATCGACCTCGGGGAACTGCCAGCTGCTCTGCTCAGGTTCCCTGTAGACATTTTGACAAAGTGGGGATTGTTGAAAATGGCAAGTAAACAAGAAAATAAGCTATATTTGATCATCTCCTAACATGTTTGAACGCACTTGTTGTTTTTGAGGACTGATTCCCAGACATGCACTTAAATCTGATTTGGGATTCCACCTGCTCCATTTAGTTGCCTGTTGTTTTAAACAAACTTTCAGAATTGACAAGATGAATTGTATTTATCAAGTAGGTAGGCCTACTTTTTGTATGTAAATCAGAAGTTTGCCCTGTGATATAGAAACTGGCAATACTATGTTTCCAGTCATTTTGAGGACAGAATGTCTAATTTCCTTTCTACTTGTTTGTTGGAGCTGATTTTGGAGGGGACTGGCATTGTTTTATGCTTATAGAGAAAATCACCTTGTAGTCCCACTTGTGTTTATGCCTCTTAATGAATGATAAAATTCTATTGATAACATACTGAAGTGATCACTTTTCCTATGGATAGGAAAGAAAGTAAAGTGTTACTATGATTTATTTATACTTGTTGGTACATTTTAAAGGGAAAACAGCAAAGTTAGTGCAACCGGGGTGTGGTTTGTAATATATAGGGAGTGGACGATGTCTCTGTTTAAACATCGTCACAGGCACGGCTGGTGGGGACAAGGGAGAGGTCTTTCTTGGTGGTGGCCCCCTGACTTTGGAACGTCCTCCCTAGAGAGATTAGGTAGGCCTCCACACTATCCTCCTTCTGGAAGGAATTGAAAACCTGAATGCATGGACAAACCTTTGCAAATGTCTAGCCCAATGGTCTGCAATTAACGACACAGCACTGCACTTTTGTCCCATGCCCTACTTTATGAGCGACAACTTGCACTATCCTATTCCCTTGTTCCTGTATACAGTTGGCCATTTTTATGACAGTTCTCTCCATAAGTTATTGGGTCCTGTTTTAAGCTTAAACTATTGTTTTATATGCTGTTGGTTTAATCTTTTATTGCATTGTATGTTTATGTGTTGTTTTGGACACATTATGCCATATGTAAGCCACGCGGAGTCCCTTCGCGGAGATGGAGGCAGGGCACAAAAATAAAATTGTTATTATTATTTTACTGACACAAAAACACAGTATGTCATAGCAAACGAGAAATATATGCCAGATTTCATATTACAAAATCTGTGATGTATTTTCGAATAATGCGCACAGATCCAAGTAAGGTGGCCTTTTGCAATTGACAGATCGTGATTTTGTCAATGTATTATTATTATTACTATTATTATTACTATTATTATTATTTAATAGGTTTAAATTTATTTTAACTATTTTAAAGTAATGTTTTAAAGTGGATTGCTATTTAAGGCCTTTTTAATTGTTGTATGTTAGCCCCTTGGGCTCACAAATTGGAGAAAAGTGGGATATAAATGAAATAAATACATGCATAAAATAGTACAGATCTGAATCTGTATTTTGTTGGTTGAACACTTGCTTTTGAAGCACTTTTAAATAAATTGTTATGTGTAATCTTTTCTTCAAAGGTTTAGTGAGCCAACATTTTTTCAGTATATGGTTCAGTATACACATATACAAAATGGTTAACAACAATGTATAAAATTACATTTAGTTTATGTGTACAAATTGAACATGAATCATCAATGAATTTTGTATTTAGAGTTAGGTCACATCTCCAGGATATCTAATCTGAAATCCAAAACACCTCTGGTCCCAAACATTTCTGATAAGGAATATTCATTGTATATTGGATTCTATCCAGACTTCGCTCCCATGGAAATCACTGTTTGGCCTTTTCATATTGGCTTCTGTGGCAGCCAATTTAATCTGGACCTGGCCTATATATAGGGTGGGTGATTTTGAAGTCATTTTAGACACTAGTTCCGTTTATAATAATACTATAATGGTTATTTTGCCCTGTCTTTGAGAACTATTGACTTCTTATGAAGGAAACCAATCCATGAAACACTATGACAGAGAGGTTTTTTTTTTTTCTCATTTCAGCAGTCTGCAGCCCTGCTTGTGAATATGCCAGAGATGAAACAGGGTTAGTCCCTTGCAAGACTTCACCAGCCATGAAGGAAAATGTGTAATACCTGCAACTGAACCTGGTGAGTCAAGAATGTATGTGTGTGACCTCATTTAAGAATCTTTTCCTAGGAACTCACAATAATTCTTGCAAAAGAATTTTTTTCTGTTTGTTTTTTAAGAATTTAGAACATTTGCCATTTAAATTAAATTAAGTTAAATTACATTAAATGTAGCCAAAATGTAATTTGACATCTCATAGATTTGTGGATGGAGAGGTAGTGTGGTCCAGTGATTTAAGCATCGGACTATTTATTTATTTTTTTTTTCACAGCATCTGCATTTGATTCACAAACCATTTCATTCTATCTATAGACCAAGTGGTCATTTCTTCATGTAAGGAACTGCGAGGGAGCCTAGAAGGAGATGACAGGTCAAATAAAGTAACCTTCACCCATGGCTGGCAATCTGAATTAATTAGAAAAGGCATCCCACTTATCAATTTTTATATACCGCCACTCCCCGAAGGCTCAGAGCGGTTTACAATATACATATGCAATACATTACATTTAAATATTCATGTGCACATTACATTTAAAACTTTACATTACATACCTTACACTTAAAACTTAAAAGTCAAGAATCTCATCCTCATACAGCCATAGAAATCAATTGGGAGTTATTAGGGCCTTTCTACATGACCAATAATTCGAGCTTCATCTGACATCAGGGGCACTGGGTTGGACGTGCATGGTGGCAACACAGAATATCCCGGAACCACCTCAGAAGCATTCCTAACATGGTTTCACTGAGCAACCAACCTGGAGGTCCCTCCCCAGTGACATGCTCTCCAAGTAGTTTTCGGCACTGTTGCCGCCTTACTAAGGAAACTGGGAGTAAAGTGTGGGGAAAGGGCTCTTATTGAATGCAGCAATGCCATTATGGAATTTTGTGGGTTCAAATTTGGATTTTTAAAAAAATAGTAGTTGAGTTTTTAAAAGTAGTCACTCTTTCTCCTAGTTTTTGTGTTATGAATCGTGATCATATGTCTTGCCGCCACTGTGATTTACTGCAAAAGAAACTTAATTCTGAATATAATTCCAGAGCACATCCTAGTGGCCTCATGCCAGTAAACATGAATAACAAATTGCATGGAAGTAATAGAAAATAATCAGTACTATTTTAGTAAAAGTAGAAGACACGTACTCCCCTGCTGCAAATAAATTTTAAAAATAGACAAGACAAAAATAGACTATATTCTCTATATTTTTTTTTTTACTAATGAATAGGAAGTCCATATCTATCAAGTCTGCATCTGTAGATCTCATCCTTCCATGTTTCCCTCCATTCCCTCCTCCATGTTTGATCTGTGCCTTCTTCTATGGGATGGATGTTGCTTTCATAGGATGGTGTTCATCACCACTTTGCTCATTTCCCCCTGATCTGAACATTTGTGTGCCCACAGCAATTGAACACATTGCTTGAATGCAGTACCCAAAGCACAAATTGTGTCCAGACCACAGATAGTAAAACAGAATAATGTCTCACACTTCCTTTGAAAAACACATATAAACATCATGTATTAACTCTTTTCAGCTTTCCTCTAGTACAGTGGTTCTCAACCTGCAGATCACCAGATGTTTTGGCCTTCAACTCCCAGAAATTCTAACAGCTGGTAAATTGGCTGGGGTTTCTGGGCGTTGTAGGCCAAAACACCTGGGGACCCACAGGTTGAGAACCACTGTTCTAATACTAAGTAGTAAAAAGTTATGTAAAAACTAAAAGAAGCATTAGACCTGAAATGAGTCTTCTTTTCATGTATTTTTCGCATGAAAAATAGACTTAACCTATTTTCTTATATTGTCATATGAATATTTGTGATAGAAACACAAATCTGTGCCCTAATACAATATCTACAGTGGATATCACAAACAAGAGACAGATTCTTTGTTCTGGATTGTGTAAATGCCGATCACTTTTGCGCTGGTAATTGGGAAGCAGTTAGTGGTCTCCTGTTTCTTTGGACAATGAGAGTAATAAAAGTAAATTTTGTTCATTTTAAAACTTCTTCCTAAAACTTTTTTCAGGCGAAAGATGCAATTTTAACAATTTAATATATACTGGCTTATGTGTTTTATACGCTTGGTGTGCTTGATCCTAGCTATTGTGATTTCACTCCTAATACAATGAACCAAATACTGGGGCGGGTGTGTGTGTGTGGAAATACTGATCTAGCTGCAATAATAAAAAAAGGGAGATTTCATACATAGTTATCAATGTTGGCAGCTGCCTATCATATTGTATAATGTCCTGCATTGCACATGGAGACAATGTCAATTTAGATTGTATATCTGAAGTAGTTTCAAAGCATTTATTTGCTTTCTCTTGAGCCCTTAACCTAATTCAAGTAACATAATTGGCTGAATATTTTCCCACATAACTAATTGGCTAGTTGCCAGTGTGGAAACCATTGTCTGACTTGATGATGATCAGAAATTAACATGACATTTGCGTGGTGGTAATGGAATATATTAGTAATGTAATTCTTGACTGTAAGAAAGAGTCCATCATCTCTCTTAACCTATGATCAGCAGGACGGGCTGAAAGAATGATGAAACGTTCCCAGCAGGCAGTTCTCAGCAGTGGCTAGCCAATCTCTATGTCAAATTTTGTTTTAAATTCTTCAGACAAAGCTGTAATGCTTACCAATTAATTACCACAAATGTCAATTAAAAATCTACCAAATAATGCAGTAAGATTAAATTTCAATTAAAAGAATTACATTAAGAAAGGGAAATAGAACATTATTTTAATGAATTCTGCTGAAGGTGACAGATTCTATAGATAAGTTTGTGCACTGTAGGTGGATCTGGATTCATTGGGCAGTGTGAAGTGTGCAACCTCGTACATAGATTAACTGTGAGAATTGTTTCCACAACACTCATGTCTTTAAGGAGTTGAAAGTCCCAAAGTGTCACATGTAATCAAACAAAAGAAATCTTTTGTACTCTTTCAGCATTTCTTTTTCATGTGTAGAAGTGTATTTCATATCTTTGTGCAAAATATGTTTACATATTTTTTCAGAAGCTGTAACAGGAGGCTTGTTGGTTTCATAGGGACTGGGAGGATGCTCCCATTAATTACAGATTGTAATTACCGCTCCCCTTCCCCTTTTCTCTCTTTCTCTTATTCATCTCCCAAAGTAACCAATTATTTTACATTTGTTCGATAATGTTCCTAATGGAATTGTACAGTACTAAAGATAGGCAAAATAAAAACTAACCTGTGGGGTTTCCTGCAGTGTGGGGAGGAAATACAGTAGATCTTGCTCCTCCCTTGCACTTCAAAGGTAGGATTTAAGACCTGTCAATCAATTTCTCCACACTAAGTGGGGGAGCTAGCCCTCCATGTCTCACAGAAGAGGGCAGCACTTTTGCCTGCCACAGCCAAACCTACCCTTATTGTGGATCACATGTGGGGGCCCCTTATGTGTAGAGGCAGCATGGGCCTGCAGTAATGCTTCACTTGGTAGAGCCAAGCACACATGAGTTTTGGAAACAAGAAGCTTTGGCTGTGGTGATGAGTATCTCTGACCATGGTCTAAATTTCCTTAATTGCCTACCAGGAAGTGGACGTTCGGGATTTTGGGATTTTAGGATTATTTCATTCCTATGGTGAATTCAACCTTTCATTGATCTCAGGAACATGTTCCTTTTTAGCCATGATCACTAAAAGAGAAAAATATTGCATAGGTTGGATGTGTGTATTTTATATGGAAAGGTTAAGGGATTTTAATTAGTCATATTTCCTTTTTTTATCATTTCTCAAACTTACATACTAAAGGACAGTGGAGGTTGTCTTCTACAGTGGTTCTCAACCTGTGGGCCCCCAGGTGTTTTGGCCTACAACTCCCAGAAATCCCAGCCAGTTTTCCAGCTGTTAGGATTTCTGGGAGTTGAAGGCCAAAACATCTGGAGACCCACAGGTTGAGAACCACTGGTCTACTAGATGATTAGAATAATAATAATAATAATAATAATAATAATAATAATAATAATAATAATTTTATTATTATTGACACAAAAGCACAGTATGTCACAGCAAACGAGTTCTATATGCTGGTGATATGAAATCCAGCATATAGATCTCGTTTGCTGTGACATACTGTGCTTTTGTGTCAATAAATAATAATAATAATAATAATAATAATAATAAGATTGCGCAGATAGACTACAAGCAGAGGCATAACACCGCTGCTCAGATGATTCATTGGAACCTGTGCCACAAATACCATCTGCCTGCGACAAAGAACTGGTGGGATCACAAGCCAGAAAAAGTTACAGAAAATGAACACGTCAAACTCCTCTGGGACTTTTGAATTCAGACAGACAGAGTTTTGGAGCACAGTACTCCTGACCTCACGATCATGTTGAAAAACAAAGTATGGATTGTCAGTGTTGCAATCCCAGGTGACAGCAGGATTGAAGAGAAACAACAGGAAAAGCTGACATAATATGAGGATTTAAAGATCGAACTGCAAAGACCGGCACAAGCCAGTCAAGGTGGTTCCAGTGGTGATTGGCACACTGGGTGCAGTGCCTAAAGACCTTGGTCTGCACTTAAACACAACTGGCACTGATAAAATTAACATCTGCCAGCTGCAAAAGGCCACCTTACTGGGATCTGCATGCATTATGCACCGATACATCACACAGTCCTAGATACTTGGGAAGTGTCCAACGTGTGATCGAATACAACAGCCAGCAGAGTGATCTTGTCTTTTGTGGACTCATCTTGTTGTGTTTCAAATCATCATCATCATCATCATCATCATCATCATCATCATCTTTATTTATTTTTCACCCGCTCTCTACAAAGGGATTCGAGGCAGTTTACAACCAAAAAATACAGTATACATACTACTACTACTAATAATAATGCATTGGTGTATTATTATTTGGAACACACTCCCAAATGAGGTAAGATCTGCTACCTCCCTCATGGCTTTTAGAAAGAAATTAAAATCATGGTTTTGGGACCAGGCCTTCGGACAGTAGATGTATGTAGAGTTTTAGAGGGACATTGACTGGAATGGCAATACGACTGGCGAGACAGTTTTTTTTATTATTTATTGTTTTAATGATTGCTTATGTACTGTTTAATTATGATTTATGCTTATTGTTGGTTTTCTTATTGTAACTGTTACGGATTGGCATCGTGTCAGTGTCCAATGTAAGGCAATGAATTTTGCCAGCTATGTGTAAACCGCTTTGAGTCCCACTAGGGATGAGAAAAGCGGTATATGAATACTGTAAATAAATAAATAAATAAATACTCAACCAATCAAGACAACAAAATTCATCAACCAACAAATCAGCAAATCATGATACATAAACAAAAAGAAAACAGCAATAGACATATTAATTATAACAACAAAAACACAATAAATATTGTGTATGTTCATAGTTCTTTGACTGTTCTTAAAGGGATTGAGGCACACTCCACTCAGTGTGGGTATGCTTTCAGTACAGCAGCGATGTTTTGCAGATGGCCAATTTTTTCTAGAGTACTTCCTCTCTGTGAGATAGATAGATCAGTGACAATACCTTTTTGCTTTAAGACATTTGTTGTCTTAAATGCTTAATGCTTCTGGAATATGGCTGTATAGCCCAGAAAACTCATAGCAACCCAGTTATTGTCTTTCTCCCTCTTTAATAGGGTGTAAAGTCCTGATTACATGAGCTAGTACTTGATACATTCAGGTGCAAAAGCCATATGATTTTGTGCTGACATTATACTGACTATAAAATATAGAAAGTAAAAATTTACTGGTGGGAAAATGTGAGTATGAGACTTGAGATAATATTGCTGGAAAAGAAAGTGGGAAAAAACAGTACAGATGTGATGAGGAGCTTCTTTACACCACCTTCCAGTGACATTCCAGCCACTGTACCTCCAAGACCACAAAATAAGGTTAAATGTTACTGAAAATATAAAATTGCATAGCTGAATGAATCCAGGACTATGATCTGAGTTAAGACGTTTGAATGCTTTTACATGCAGAAATATGATGGACATATGGAAGGCCAAACGGTTGGCACATTATTAAAGAAGAGTGATCTTTGTATTAGGGTGCAACCTGGGACTCCTTTTAATGTTACTTTAATAGAATTGTGTATTAGTCACCTGTAATGTATCGTGGATGCTTTCAGTATATGATTATATGCATCAGGTTAAGCTTTAAATGAAACGTGTTTTAAATGAAGTATGTTTTAAATGCATTATCAGAATGTTACATTTAACTAATTGTTCTGAACCTCAGCAGCTGAGTTTAAAAGGCAGTAAGTATCTGCCTGTATAAAAATGCATGCATTCTCTTTAGAGGAAAGGGTGTTGCAGTCACAAGCTTTCAACTGATACTAATGAAGGAACACACATTTTTTGTCAAATCTCAGAATTGCTATGTGACCCAGAATCTTTTAAGAAGAAACAAGTCTGTTTACTTGAGATTTTTCTTTACTTCTGTTTAGGTTTTTTAATTTTGTATTGTCGTAGCTGAAAGGGAACAACAGGAGAGAGGGAAAAGCTTGCTTACTGCCATTAACATGTAGTATTTTATCAGTGGCAGTAGAATTAACCTATAGGACTCCCACTGCCCCCCCCCCCCCCCTTTCTATGCCCTGCTTGACTGTACTCCCAACAGTCAAGCAGGAAGAAGGGAAAGTGAATTGTCGAAGGCTTTCATGGTTGGAATCACTGGGTTGTTGTAGGTTTTTCGGGCAATATGGCCATGTTCTAGAAGCATTCTCTTCTGACATTTTGCCTGCATCTATGGAAAGAATCCTTAGAGGTTGTAAGGACAATTTCAACAGAAAGGAAGAAGCTATGAAAATGAACAAAATCTGGCTACCAGTATTAAAAAAAACTCTAAAATTCAAACAGTAAATAAAGAAAAAGACTCAAACGCGGGGGAACTCCAGACAAGAAACAATCAGGAACAGCTAATCACCTCTCAACAAAAGATTCCCCCAGGCAGTAACACACCACACCTAAAAACTGTCAGGCCATCAAATGCTAATCAGGGTGGCCAATTGAAACATTCACACCTAGCTCCAACAGACAACAGTTCTTTCTCCCAACCTGAACTTTCCAGAGATATATAAACCCAATTTTCCTAGTTTCTAACAGACCTCACAACCTCTGAGGATGCCTGCCATAAATGTGGACAAAACATCAGGAGAGAATGCTTCTAGAACATGGCCATATAGCCTGAAAAACCTACAACAAGCCAAGGGAAAGTGAATTTTTGCCAGCCTTGAAGTACCAGGAGGAAGTGAATATCAAGGAAATGACATATTAGAAATGGTCTCTTCTGGCAACCAGATGGAAACATGGCAGCCAGGATCGACATAGTCCCCTGAAGTCAGTCTACCTCCAAAGAACACTTTTACAAAAGGATTAAGCCCTCAAACAATGTTCAAGTAATAATTCAGAGTCCTGACACACCTCCACCCCAGGTTTATTGCTTTTTTAGAAGCAGTGGGTCATAATAAAAGACAGCACTTAGGAAACTCTGAGGAACATGCATTCATTTTAGGTGGGCATGGGTTATCCTTTGCCATATAGGTAGCTATAATCAGAGGAAGGAATGTAATTCCCAAACAGGTTTTAAAAGAATACATCCAGTAGTAATAACTACTATGATCGAAATACAGTGCCACTTCTTTTAGGCGCTGAAATTACAGGTATCAGTTTGGGGAATCCCTGCTGTCTGTGTTTAGGTTCAACTTGGTTAGTTTATCCAGGTGAGTATTGCCTAAGGATGTTCATGGAGAAGAAAAGATCCACGTGGCCAGAGTAAAAGTCATAGAAGCTATGTTTTCTGTCCCTGAAGAAGGCAGCATATGTTTTGATTCTCCTATTTCTATCAAATGTGTTCCTTGGCAATGTGTGTTTTTGGCTTCCACTATCCAGAAGTGGCCCTTTTCATCCAAGTTATATAATAAACTCTCAGATGGATGTTCTAAAGATCTACATAACTAGGAAAGCATGGGTTGTAAATGTATAATGTTCGTACAAGGCCACATTCATTAAACCTTGACAGCAGTATTACATCCTGGGTGGAGGGAAATGCAGAGTCTTCCCCATTACCTTCCATTAATACTCCCTTCTTGAAGAGCTTTAAGTATTGCTTATAATCCATGTGGAAAGAGTTAGCTCTGGACTGTTTGCCAGCAAAACCTTTGTTAATACTGGCTGTAATGCCTTCCATGTTATTTGCACAGAAACATTACATGCTCTTCCAACAATTGAAAGAGTTTTAAGATTCTTGAGCTATCATGGGCACTTGCCATATAGCATTCAAGTATGAATGTGTCATCAGTGCTACTTCTGAAGGTGGGTAATCTACAAATTTGTGGTCTGACATTTCATAAACTAGGAATATGGAACTATGCTTTGAATTAGAAGGTAATAACCCTTACCAAAAGTTTTCAGCATAGTCAGCCCTTTTGGTATCCATTCCATGTTCACAGAACTGGTCTTCTTTTAGAAGATACTCTTAAATCAAAATCGCATGCTAGAATTGGAAAGCAATTGTAAAAACCAAGCAGGAGCTGACATATATAGAAATATGAATCCTTGTGGACTGACTGAAGAAGTTTTTCCAAAACCTGTCATACTGTTTGGAGTCACACTTATAGACCTCGTGAACTTGGGGAGCTCCCCTAGATCATCGCTTTCAAATCTTGCTTTTTGGGGTTGTGGGTCCTGGAATGTACCAGACAGCTTTGCCATGTCTAGCT
The DNA here is from genome assembly GCF_037176765.1 of Anolis sagrei. NCBI lineage: Eukaryota > Metazoa > Chordata > Lepidosauria > Squamata > Anolidae > Anolis > Anolis sagrei. The sequence goes on along the minus strand of NC_090022.1, from coordinate 39,634,411 downwards.
GGACAATTCTGGAAGCCACTGTCCCAGAAAGTAATGTTTCAAAGCTGTCCGCTAGAAGTATCTATATTGACACTTTTAGGCTTTCAGATTTATTTCATAGAATCATAGAATAATAGTTGGAAGAAACACATGGGTCATCTAGTCCAATCCCCTGCCACACATGAAAAGCACAATAAAAGAAGTCCTGAAAGATGGCTATCCAGCCTCTGTTTAAAATCCTCCAAGGAAGGAGCTTCCACCAGACTACGAGGCAAAGAGTTCCACTGCTGAACAGTTTGTACGGCCAGGAAGTTCTTCCAATGTTCAGGTGGAATCTCCTTTCCTGTAATTTGAACCCATTGCTCCAAGTCCTAGTCTCCATGGTAACAGAAAACAAGCCTACTCCCTCCTTTTTATGACATCCTTTCACATATTTATACATGGGCATCATGTCTCCTCTCAGCCTTCTCTTCTGCAGCCTAAACATGCCCAGCTCTTTAAGCCGCTTCTCATAGGCCAAGTTCTCCAGACGTTTGATCATTTTGGTTGTCCTCCTCTGGACACTTTCCAGCTTGTCAATATCTCTTTTAAACGGTGATGCTCAGAATTGGATACAGTATTCCAGGTGTGGATCAAAGAAGACTAGAGAGCCACCATAGCTTCCCTTGATCTAGACACTGATCTAGACACTCCTTTTGAGGCAGTAAAGCTGTCCAAAATGTACAATGTGCCCAAAAAATATACCTTGTAAAAATGTAAAGACCTCCTTTCTTTATCGATTTGGCCTTAAATGTAGAATTTCATAATTTTATATGGTAGACAAATGCATACTTTTCCCCGCATTTCAATACAATATCATATACTGTAGTTGTTTGTTCTTATGGGATTTTTTTTACTGCATTTCTTTTAAATTCTGTCACTGAAGTGTATGAGAGCTGACATGTGTAAATATGTAGTTAGACAACTGCAAAAGTATATTATTTGCTGATCGACCATAATGGTTGCACAGAAGCCATTATACTCAATCATATCATGTCAATCTGTGGTAGTTATTATGATGGTAATGCAGATACACATTCTTTTTTACTTTAAAAAAATAAAAAAAAACATTATTGTACATGTGCAGTAGCAGCTTGTAATTGTCAGTATTATTGTCATTCCTGTAGTAATAAATTAACCTATAAGACTGTGGGAGTTAGAGTAATACATTTTAAATATTCTGAGGAGCAATATGAAAAATAAAAATACAGTATAGGAGTTTCTGTTAGCTGTGACTAGGCAAGGCACACATTTGATGTTTCAATAAACGCTTGAGCTATATTACACCCTTACACGTGCACAAATTATAGATATAACTGGACTTCATCCTCAGATTCTAGATGAGAGAAGTTGTGTCTGAACATTGAACTGCAGCTACCTTGGACCCAAATTAGTCAAATTTTAGAATAGTGTTACTGTATGTCATGAATGGTGTAGACTATTATTGTATTCAGTTTTCTCATTATGGGACCAACATGGCTGAAGAGGTAGCCTCTCTCTAAGCCAATATGTGTTAAGGAGGTCTGGGGTTACACTCTAATAGGTGTTGTTGCATCCCTATCAACTTGTACTTCAGCTTTAAGTTGAATATAACATATTACTTGTTCAGTTACATCCAAAATTTTGTGTTAGTTAGGACAACAGTCGGGGGGGGGGGGTGTTGCATCTATTTTCTGATGAAATATCAATATGCACATTTAATGTTCTTGCCCGAAGAATACAAATTGCCTAGAAATCTGCCAAACAGTTTACTTCTTTGTGTCCACCTTTCCGACATGGACATTTGTGGCTGTATATTAGTGTCAGGGATTTAATTTTACATTTATTGAAGAAACTTGGCCAGGAAACACCAACTCTTTTAAGAGTGCTTTGTCTTCTTATTATAATCTGAATGACTTTCCATGCTGCAATTAAAGTCTATTTTTTGGAGGTAGCTATTTAAATATTTATTAGCATCAGAATATTGAGTTTTCTAAATAACTCCCAAAGCATTTGCATGCACACACAAAAACTGTTGACAATTATGTAGTGGAATAGACTTAATTCATTTTTATTTTTTTGGACTCACTCAAGTGTGATTGGCTTAGTTGCAGAAGAATTTATTTTAGGGAAAAATCAGTGTCAACTGAAAAATGGTTCCATTCTGAAAAGACAAAAATTCCCTTACTTGTGAAAATGTGTCTTGGCAGCCGATCTGACTTCTGATACAAGATTTAACACTTCTCTTGAAAAATGAATATTTACCATGGCAACCGCATCATTGTACGCCACATGTTGGAGATTTGTTTTCTTTGCCTTTTTGGATTGTGTTGGTGGCATGGACTTTTGGTAGCTGCCCCTTTGTAATGAGTGTTTAATCAACAGTTGCTCAGAAGTTGGTGAGCCTGTACCACAGTTGTAAGATCCCGGGTTTCAGAGACACATGCCATGTACTATATTGAGGTGGTATACATGGCTAATGTCTTGAATTTACTTCAAACAGCCCAAATGAAGGTTTGAATCTAATTTCTGTGCTTGCTTTTTAAATGTTAAATGGTAGAAAATCCAGGTGGTGAAGTAATATGCTTCAGATTATGGGCAAGTCTATAGTGTCTACTTAATGTGGGATGAAAGCAGCCGAGTAGGAAGCCAATTGAATCCGGATCCAATCACTTGACAACCTCACGAACCAGATTGATGCCTGAGCTGTGCTCATACACACAAGAGAGGATGACTCCAACCTGGTTCTAGGATCTGTAATATTCATGGTTTCATGGTCACAGCTTCCAAAACCTTCCAAAAATGTAAACAAGGTAGAAAACCGGATGAAAATGGAATAGAAATGACATCATGTGATTTCTGATTTTGGTTTTTGCATGGTTTATGGCCTAGTGGGGTAGTGTTGAATACCCTAGCCCAATTTCCCATCCCTGATATCAGTTATTTTCTGGAAACTGGCCTAGAATGGAAAGAAATTCTTACATTCCTGAAGTATAAAAATGGTTAGCAAGGAACTTTTGCAGTGCATTGTCTATCAGTATTTATCTTAAGTTTGCTACATTGATTAGAAAGGAAGAAAATGACTGGCCCAGTCTTTTAGGTAGAAACAGTTTCTGTGCAGATAAAGATGCCAAATTCTGTCTGATCTTGGAAGCTAAGCAAAGTCAGCCCAGGTTAGTAATTGAATGGGACACTATCAATATCAGTTACGGCATTTCAGAATTCACCGTAGTCACCTACGGATGTGAGAGCTAGACTATAGGGAAGGCTGAGTGAAGGAAGATAGATGCTTTTGAACTTTGGTGCTGGAGGAAAGTTCTGAGGGTGCCTTGGACTGCGGGAAGATCCAACCAGTCCATACTTCAGGAAATAAAGCCCAACTGCTCGTTGGAGGGAAGGATAGTAGAGGCAGAGATGAAGTACTTTGGCCACATCATGAGAAGAAAGGAAAGCTTAGAGAAGACAATTATGCTGGGGAAAAAGGAAGGAAAAAGGAAGAGGGGCCGACCAAGGGCAAGATGAATGAATGGCATCTTTGAAGTGACTGGACTGACCTTGAAGGAGCTGGGGGTGGTGACGGCCGACAGGGAGCTCTGGCGTGGGCTGGTCCATGAGGTCACAAAGAGTCGGAAATGACTGAACAAATGAACACATTTCAGAAGAAGAAATTGGTAAAAACCACATTTAAATATTTATTGCCTAAGAAAACCCAATGGAAAAAAATAATGGAGCAGCTACAAGTGAATGGCACATACACACATGCTGTGGCTCCCTGTCCAACCAACAGATGTAGTTGAATAAATGCACCAATTCAGCCTTTCTGATCTAGTTAGAATGGGCTGATATATTCAGTTTACTTTCTGCAATGTGTCTGTATATGCACTTTCCCCGTTCCTCACCAAATGAATAAAAAATAAAAAATAAATTTAACAAAGACAAACATGAAAAAGAAGCTGTTGACCTCACTGCCAAAAGAGCCTCTGAAGATGCCAGCCAAGCGAAACGTTAGGAGAGAATGCCGCTGGAACATGGCCATACAGCCCGAAAAACTCACAGCAACCCATTGATTCTGGCCATGAAAACCTTCGACAATACAGCTTCCAATTTCATCTGCACATAATCCATATAATGACAACTGTTTACCTGTGCTGCACTGATTAATTTATGTCACACAGATAGAACAGTCTTTAAAACTTGATAACATATTTCTGATTCCATTATAATTTGAACAAAATTTCTAACGCTAAAACTTTTTGTTCTGGCTTTTCTATTTTCCAAGATTTAAATTTTAAGCACAATGTAAGTTATGATCTTGTTTTAGCAATGTGTAATTCTCAAGTTTTGCACAGTGCTTAGGAAAATTACTTCGTTAACTGTATAGTATCCTTAGAATTGTAGGATCCTTAGAATTGTAATACAAAAAACATTTTAAGTGCATAGATCCTAGATATTATCAAAGTGAAATACTATCTATTTAAATTCCTTTTAACTTACCTATGTATTAAATCAGATATCCTACTGGGATTTCAGTTATGCATGACTATGTTTGTTAGTAAGGTGATTGGATGTCAAGGTTATGTTAATGATTTACTGTTCTAAATGCCGTAATACCAACAGAAAAAGCATATGATGGTTAAAAGCATTACGTTCTTATAAAATAAAGTTTAAAGAGCTTCATTCAGTTTATATGTAGTTCTGTGAAATTACCTATTTAATAGTTTGAATCCAGTGTTATTTTTATGTTCTATTGCAAATGTATCACTGGGAGGCTATTTTAAGATATATTTATTAAGGAAATGGGTACAGTTAGACAAGTCATTGCAGCCCACATATACTTCCTTGGCTTTTATGACGTTTCAATTGAATCTACATTTCTGAATTTTACAGGGGTATATTAGAGGAGCATTTTTAGCAAGACAAATGGAATATGAAGATATTCTAACAATGGTAAACAGGGTGGAAGTCAAATGTCTGTGAATGGATTGGTTCCTTAGAAAAAAAGTGCAGCTTTGTTGAGAAGTACCATTTTAGAATGCAAGTAGAGCCTCTCTCGAGAAGCACAACTAGCACACACTGCTATGAAGAGAATGTGTTTTTATTTTAAAACAAATAACAAAAGAATTCCAGATAAAAAATTAACCTTTTCTTGTGTTACTATGCAGAGAGTGGTTACTGGCAATGGGATAGAGGTTAAGAGGAGCCTTATTAACCGACTAATATTCTTGCTTTCGCTTGAGTGAGTTTCAATCAGTTCTGGAACTTTTTGTAAGCTTTATATCTTTTACACAGTACGCTACTACTTTGTTATTGGAGTTTTAAAAAGTCAGCTTCATTGAATTGTCTATTTACTGATTAATGTAAGAGGCTAACTGACTCTTTTGGAAGCCCCTTGGAGTGGCAATTTGTGGTTTTAGCCTGCCCACCACACAGTTCATCTTGTTCAGAACTGGAAATGGACTTCAAGTCACAACTAACATGCTTATTGTTTTTATTGTTTGGCAGAAAAGATGCCTCCAAACTTGCCAGAACTGCTAGACTAGACTAGATATGGTTCTTTTTGGCTTTGAAATAAAGGGGCAGTGCTTTAGCACAGCTGGTTAATCACCAGCAGCAATAGATCTTAGCAACTGAAAGGTTGGCAGTTTGAAGTCCGGGTCGGAGTGAGCACCCGACTTTCAGCTCAGCTTACTGTCCACCTAAGCAGTTCAAAAACAGCTGTGAGCTGTGAGTAGAGAAATTAGGCACCGCTTAAGCAGGGGGGTATTTTATGCACCATAAAAGAAATACCAGAAAAAATGCCAGCGATCAAAGGAAGTCTGGGATCCCTTCTTCGTCATAGAGGATGGAGCGACAGCCCCTCCCCCTTCTCACAGGGTGAGAAGTACAGCATACATTCTGTAAATAAATAAATAAATAAACTTCCAGCAAGCCTTTCAGGAGGTGTCCTTTCAATTACATAACTTAAGAGGGGATATGGAAGGGAGAATCTGAAGAAGACTGGCAAGGTAGAAGCTGACTTGTGTGTTAGTATTTAAAATCCCTAGTCCCAAGGCTGTTTAAGGTTTTTTTTTTAATGTTGTAACTAGAAATCAATGAGCAGTATAACCTTGAAGAAATATAGTCCATGTACCAGTTTCACTCAATAACTCAACTGATGTTTCTGGGAAATTCTGTACCTTGTCCAAGTTGAGTGTTAATCTGTTGTAGACGTTACAGAGGCACATGTGTTAGAGGCAAGCTACATCTGTCCAAGAAAGGTTGTAAGTGCTGTCCAGCTTCTCAAATGCAGTCACCTGTAATGAAAATGGCTTCAGTAGCTGATGACAATCCCCCTTGGTGTTAGATTTTCAGAGAGCTCATTCCAGAACAGTATAACTCCTCCTCTCCACAGTCTAGGCCAGGGGTCCTCAAACTTTTTAAACAGAGGGCCAGGTCACGGCCCCTCAAACTGTTGGAGGGCCGGATTATAATTTGAAAAAAAATATGAATTAATTCCTATGCACACTGCACATATCTTATTTGTGGTGCAAAACCAATTTAAAACAATACAATAATTAAAATGAACAATTTTAGCAAATATAAACTTATTAGTATTTCAATGGGAAGTGTGGGCCGGCTTTTGGCTGATGAGATAGGATTGTTGTTGTTGTTGTTGTGTGCTTTCAAGACATTTCAGACTTAGGTTGACCCTGAGCGAGGGCCGGGTAAAAGACCTTGGAGGGCCTTAGTTTGAGGACCCCTGGTCTAGGCTTTAGGAGAGGATGGCCAGTTGTTGCTTTTGCTTCCTTCTTTCACAACTGATGGAATGGTCTTCCTCCAAGATCAGTCAAAACTATTGCAGTTCCTCAGAATCTTTGCAAACAAATCACCGAGTATTAGTTTTACTAGTGGATAGTAAATTACATTTTTGGATTTGAATGGAAGATCTTGCAGAATAACATGTGTTACAAGAGTGCTTGTCATAAATATTTTTGAATCTCACCATAGGACCTTATCACATAGTAAAATATTCCTTTGCATGTCGGTTCCTATGGGTCCCATCAAATAACGCATGGTCCATTTCATTAGGAAATCATAGGCAAAGAATCTGCAGACAATACCTTTTGTGAGGAAGGTGGGAATCGACTCCAACTTTTGTGAGAAAGGTGGGAATTGACTCTAGGTACTGTATTTGACATGAGATGGTACACCTGTCTACAGGTGTACCATCTGTTAAAAGATTGTGGGTTTCCCACTGAAAGAAGTGAATTAACATATCGTGGTTTTGCATAACTTGAAGTGGTTTAGCAGACCATGAGTTTCCCATTTTTAAAAGTGCTTTAAAGACCACAAAGAGACTGTGCTTCCCATTTGTTGTGGTTCCTGTATTGAATTTGTTTTAGTACTATAATGGCAGATTCCCCCCCCCCCCCTAAATTTTGCTTCCCTATGATTGGTTCCATTTAAAACATATTTTTGAAGATTCAGACCTGCACAGTTCTGCCGCTCCAAAAATACGTTTTTATATTTCTCCATTGGGACATCTTGCATCATTGTGAAAGATCTATAAAAAAGGGGGGGGGGTATAGTGGGAAAACATCAGTTTGATAAGTCAAAGGTGCATTATTTTATTAGATACATGAAGAAGAGATCTAGTATCTAATGAAATAATGCACCTTTGACTTACCAAAATAATGTACCTTTGACTCATTTATTAGATACATGAAGAAAAAATGTGGTGAGTCCACAGGAGACTTCCCAGTAACTGTCAGGGTGAGCTTAACATCGATACTTAGGCGACAGGCCTATTTATGTGAAGGGCCGGCTGATGCAGGACCATCAATGTTACATCACATGGTCATAGTTTTAAAATCATCTACAATGGGAGCACAAGGACCACAAGCTGTGTGGGAATAACTGTTCTGCAGGCATTCCACAACTTTATAGCTGAAGTGCAGTGGTATGACGACCAATTTATGTTATCGTCACTGAAGAACGGCCGTGTGACATCTTTTTGGCCTATGCTCCTCAGACTGGATGTACTGAACAGGTTAAGGACAATTTCTGGACACTGCTGCATGAGAAGATCACAGATGTACCACCAGGAGACATTGTTGTTGGGAGACTTAAATGGTCATGTCGGCTCGAGGTGGAATGGATACAACTGTCATGGTGGCTTTGGGTATAGGATGTCCAACATCAATTATTTGAACGTCACGTGCAAGCATGGTGTGACCAGTTGGTGCAATTCAGTCTTCTCAATGTCATAAAGACGGAGTACCTCACAACCAACGAGGAGAAGACTGGTACCATCCAAACGGACAGTGTGGATCCCCCAAAAGTCAACACCTTCAAGTACCTCAGATCAGTGATAACTTCAGATGGCAGCCTTTTTGATGAAGTCACTGCATAGATTAATGGGGCTTAGGTGAATTGGTATTTGGTAACAGGTGTACTCTGCAGCAGGAAAATGCCTGATCACCTGAAATCAAAAATCTATCAAACTGTTGCAATGCCTGCCGCAATATAGGGAGCCAAATGTTGGCTGGCAACAAAGGAAGCAGAAAGCTGCCTCGATGTTACAGAGATGAGAATGCTACGATTTACAGCTAGTGTCACACACCTTGATCACATCTGCAATGATGACATCCAGCAATGCTTTGGCATTGCCCTAATTGCTGACAAACTACAAGACTGATGCCTCAGATGGTATGGTTACACTCTCCAAGGTGAAGACAAATCAATTCACAAGATTGCTCTTGACTTAGAAGTACCTGGGAAGAGACCAAAGAGATGACTGAAGCAACGCTGGCTGAACACATTGCATGACGATCTGAAGATTACTGGCATACACCCTGATCAGGCGCATGACCAGGTGAAATGGTGGCAACAAACCCGTAAAGTGGAGAAACGCCTAAAAAGAAGAGGAGGTCACATTGTGATGAGGTGGGTAGGTATTCTGTATGTATCAAGTTAAACCAGGTGTTTCCTCTGGTGTGTGTGATAAGGTCCTTGGTCAAAATATGCATGCAAAGCATACTGTTTGCTCCCTGTCTCTATATGGCTGAAGAAAACAGTGCAATTTTTGTGATCTTTGCCTGTGGAGTTCTAAACAGTTCTAAACAGCAATGTCAGGTGGTTTTATGGAATTGCGCTTTTGCAACAACAGTACAGCTGTTTGTTTGTTTTTGTAAACTAGGGCTCAAGTGGCATTTTTTCTGATCATTCATTTCACATTCATAAACAAGGAAAACATTACATTACTATAAGGATGAATGAGGTTAGGATTTAAAAGAAGAAGAAAAAGCAATGAAAAGCTCACATTTCTGTGTGTAGTCAAACCTCAAGGGCTTTCCATGTTCTTTGATAGGCTTTAAGTCAATAATGATCATCTTTTTTATTTACCACAAATAGCATATTTTCTTTTGCCTTTGTTTTCTAATATAACAGCTATAAAAGAAGGTTTTCTTGGGTTGTTTTGGACAGTACAATGTTCAATATAAAGGCACGGCCAAATCTTATACCCGGACAAGTGGTTTATCCAAAGTTATAACACCTCCCACAATAAGGAAAAATGAGTCAAAAAGCAACGAAGCACACAATTACATGATGAAAAACAATAAAAGGTACCTGCAAACACACACCTCCAGTGATTGTATGGGTTTATTATAAAATTAAATGTAATTACATTTAATCTCATCTATGAAAAACACCTTACAGGGAAAAGTCTTTGTTTAGTTCTGGATGGTCTAGATATTCACTTTCTATGTGCATGTCACTTCCTGAATAGGATTTGGAAATTGTCTGTTAAAATGATGGCAGCTCTAAATTTTATAAAACAATATGCATTAGATTTCTTGAGGTATTTTTTATCTTTTGTTTAATATGAAAGGGTACAGGAAGAAGCATGGGCAAGTGTATGAAAGAGAGAAACTAAACTGAAATGTAGTGTACACGGGAAGCATCTTTGTCTGCCCCATGTTTCTAGATGTCCACTCTTTATTGCTCTTGATAAATGTAGATTTTTTAAATGTGTCATCTCCATTTAAAGCTGTAAGGTGTGCAAGTTGCTCCTTCATTTGGAATCCATGCAGATCGGGAGACAGAATGTGTGAATTATGTTCCAGTTGTTACAAAGTCATGTGGTAAACCATACATGTTAATCACTGGTGTTTTCTGTTCTTCATGCATATAGTAATATCTCTGTTAACTTGAAAAGAAGGTGAAGGTGAAGAATAAAATAATTAAGCATAACCTCTCTACTTTGATTGATTAGATAGGAGGAAACTGCCAAGTGCAAAGGAGGAGGATTGTTGTTGTTTGCCATTTAGTTATTTCCATCTGATGACAACCCTGAGGCCTTCTATTATGAGTTTTTCTTGGCATGAGTTTTTTTTTTTCAAAGTTGATTTGCCTTTGCCTTCCTCTGAGGCTGAGAGAGCACGACTTTGCCAAAATCATACAATGTGTTTCGATAGCCAAGTTGGGATCTGGATCCAGGGTGCACCTTCTGTACTGTACATGAATTTTACCTGACACTACTCAATGTTATGGAATTGTAGGAGTTGTAATTTTACAATGTCTTTGGCCTTCTTTGACAAAGAGTGCTGGTGATCCACTCCCATAATTCCATACCATTGAGCTATGACACTTACAGTCGTTCAAACTGCATTAATTTTTACTGTAGAGCCAACCGTGATCTCCCAAATTCCAAGTCCAGCACTCAAATTACTACACCATGCTTGCTCCAAAGAAGGAAGATGAATGGCCAGAAAATGGATTTGGATGCTCCAAAGATAAGGATCAGCTGAATGTCAAAATATAGTCTTGAAGTTCCAGGGAAAAGAATTTGTGTATGACTATGTGGAGGTTAAGCAAAGGGGAGGTTGTAAATGAAATTGTAGAAAGCAAGAAGAAAGGCGGGGAGTTGCTGTGATACTAGAATCCATGGTTCAAGGTTAAATAAAAGATTTTGCTGTTTCAACCTGGGAATTACTCTGATGTTGTAGCAGGAGACATAGTGGCTGGCATTCTGCCATTCTCTTGTACAAAATATCCATCCTACATTCACAGACTAGGAAAATAAGTCACAACAACATATATTCTAGTTTTGTTTCCATTTCTATTGCCAAGATACCTTGCTTCCCCATGGACTTTCTCAATCTTCATTTCCTGTTAGCAAGCCAAAATGTTTAATCTAATCCTTATCCTATCTCCTTTCAATTGATACACTCCTTGCAAATTAGCCTCTCCAAGATGCCGTTTCTTCTGCTTTTCTCTGAGATATATAACTTTGGACATGATCTGTAATTTACTACTTATTCTGCAAGTACTAGCAAAATGAATATGAGCTAAATATCAGAGTAGGCATCAAAACTGAAAGTGAATCATTACATTTTAATGATGAGTCTTAATAAACGTTTTAGAGTTGCATATAGAGAAAGGTTCTCAGTGGATGGCTCATACCTGGCTTCTAGGTGACTGAGGGTAGGTCAGGCACAAAAAGGAAGTAGGGAAGGAGAGAAAGCCAAAGGCACTTTTCAACTAGCATGAGTTGCACAGAAAAGTTACATTTTTGGATGACAACTCTGAGCATCTTCCAGCCAACATGGATACAGACCATGACAGGTTGGGGGTTTGTTGTTCAGAAAGCAGCTCCTTTGAGAACTGACTTGGATCAGTAATGAGGCACTCTGACCATTAGCTTTTGGAGGTCAGTAGGCCTTCTTTGGCCTATTAGTTCCATAGCAGATTCTTCATTAAGAAGTTGAATTTGCAAGGATTTAAGATAGGCATGTAGCTTACCAAACTATGGTACATAATAGTCTTCTGCAATCCTTTGAGTTACGTTCTTTGTGATTTCTGTTGATTGTGGATTGAGTTCACCATGCTTATTAGCTATTATTATTATTATTATGTTTATTTATACCCTGCATTTTCTCCCCACAAGGAGACTTAATAATGATTTATATGTAACATATTCACCCAGTCTGCAGGATTAGAAGTTATACTATACTCGAGGCACTTCTAAATAACCCTTTGTGTGTCCACAAGTGTTTATAGTTCTGTAATACATATTTCATCTTTGTGATAGATTTCTAGTTGAATAATATTTGATAGCTCAGGAATTGAAGCTTTGTCTCTTTTGAAGCAAGTCTATACTTTTTTGTGCCATTTCTGATACAGCATTGTATCAAAAATGGAAAGCAATGGCTATGTCTTCATGGTAAAAAAATGGACTAACCACTCAGCTTCTGTGGGGAATCCACATGTTGCATGGCTAGATTTGAAACAGAACCACTCCACCCCTAGCTGTTAATGTGGGTTAACAGAACCCACTGTCTACATCTCCAATTGACACACTACTATGTCATCACCAGCAAGCAGCTCTCTGTCAGAGGTTAGTTGGTGGTGTCACATTTCTGGCGATGTCACACAAGAGTAAACAGTAAACCTCTGGGAGGGAGCTGCTTTCTGTTGGTTATGTGATGGTGGCCCCAGTTAACCTGGTCATGTGAATAGTCAAGGGACTTTGGAGACACTTTCATCTTGCACTGAATTTTAATTTGGATTACGTTGTTAAGTATAGAAATGGTCTATTTCTGTGCACATCTTTAAAGATATAGGAAGCAGAAAGAACCTCAAAAAGCCATTTTGTTCATTCTTTTGCACTGCAGAACCTTAATGAACTGATCTTTTGTTGTTTGAACATCTCAGTTTTTATGGCCTATGGATATGTACAAATGGTAAAAGATAATAATTTTCAGAAACCTTTGCAAACATATTGATAAAGTCAATCAGTTCTTTCTAAAACTTTGAGCAGGTTTTGTGCATCAAAGCGATCTAAATATGTTAATATGTTGTCTGGTGTAGTCCAGGAAACCACTCTCACCTTACCCATTATAGAATTAGGATAGTTAATTTAGACCTTTTGAAACTGATATTTACACGATCCATTTTAGAGTATAGTGTTAAACAGCATTTTCGGTCTCCCTTTTTAACTTACTGTATACACTCGAGTATAAACCGACCCGAATATAAACCGAGCCACCTAATTTTACCACAAAAAACGGGGAAAACGTATTGACTCGAGTATAAGCCAAGGGTGGGAAAAGCAGCAGCTACTGGTCAATTTCAAAATAAAAAATAGATATAAATAAAATAACATTAATTGAGGCAGAAGGTTCAATGTTTTTGAATATTACATAAAACTGTAACTTAAAATTGACCCTGTCCAACCGTGATTATGCCATTATTTTAACCTCCTTCAGTGCCAGTGTGCTTACATACATATCCTTCCAATAATAAGAAAGAGAATAAAATAATAACTGTAGTATAAATCATAATAATAATACTGTAAAATAATGGAAATGTAATAACAGTTATAATAGAGTAAAATAATAAATGTAATATTAAAAATATAGTGAAATAGTAAATGCAATAATAATTCATGGAGTAAAATAATAAATGTAATAACAACAATAATAGAGTAAAATAATGTAAATGTAACAATAAGAGTAAAATAATAAATGTAATAGCAATAATAATAGAGTAAAATAATAGATGTAATAATACAAATAAATAGAGAAAAATAATAAATGAAATAATAGCAATAAATAAGAGTAAAATAATAAATGTAAACAAAATAATAAGAATAAAACAATGTAAATGTAATAATAATAATAAATAGAGAAAATAATAAATGTAGTAAAATAATAAAATAATAAATAATCTTGACTCGAGTACAAGCTGAGGGGAGCTTTTTCAACCTAAAAAAGGAGCTGAAAAACTAGGCTTATACTCGAGTATCTACAGTAATTCTTAGATTGATTTCTTCATTTACCAGTATTCCCCTATTATATATAAACTTCTGTTATGTGAATTAAGGCTTTTCCCCAGTTGTCTCCTCTAACATCTCTCCTTTCTATAACCGTTTTTGTAATGGAATGTGGGGTCCACCTACTATTTTGGCTTTCCTAAGTCAGGAACATTGTGGATTCAGTCCATATTTAAACTTGACTCGAAGGTCCTCTGCAATGAGAGGAACAATTTAGTCATGGCTTGATTTCAAACTCATTGTAGTAATTTGGTGCAACTCACTTATAGTACAACCTTATACACATCTATACAAAAATAAATGTTATTTTATTTATTCATGGTTATCCTCAGGTAATGGACATAGGATTAAAGCCGTACGCATGCATACTTGGAAATAAGTGTAAGTGAAGACAAACTTACTCCTAAAGAAATATTTATAGATTTGTGTTATGTTAGTCTGGATCAACTTTTCAGAAGTAAAAATATTTTAAAAGGAGAATTTTATGTTGAAAAGGAAACAAGTAAAAAAATCAAACGGAAAAGTGAAGAAATCCGGTCAGCATAGCAATGGTAAAACAAACACTGTTATATAAGTGTGGTCTATGTAATTCAGTCAGCACTGTGAATGCCTCCTAATTTTTACTCTTCTGTTGTCAGGTAATGCTTAGAGTCCAGGAAAGAAGCAAAATTGGATTAGTATTGATAATACATTAGACCAGCCTATTAATATTGACAAGCTGTCAGTGTTGTTATAATACTGTTGTAGTCACCCAAGTAAAATGGTAACTCTTTGTACAACAACATAGTAATCGCAAAATTATCAGCCCGCAGAGGTGATCTGCACTTTGATCCTTCCATTGCCACCCAATTTGTTTTCTCGCAGTGTGCACACATTTGTTACAGTCCTTCCACTGCTTCTGTAACCTGGAACAGCAGTAGTTAGTGTTTTATTGTGCTGCTTAGGAAGTGTTTCACAAATGCAAGCACGCAGTGCCATTCCTACTGTGGAATTGTGTCCCAAGAGTGTTGCTAGGTGCTGAAAACAGCCATAGCCCACTTGAACTAATAGCAAGCCTTTGCAAAAACAAATGAAAGAAAGAAAAAAAGAAACAAATATCCTTGGTGATTACAGTTGCAAAAGGAGGACACACTTTACCGCACGTCATAGGATTATATAATTTTAAAATAGGAAGATTTCAAAGAACAGGCTAGCCCAGTGGTTCTCATCCTGTGGGTCCCCAGATGTTTTGGTCTTCAACTCACAGAAATCTTAAAAGTTGGTAAACTGGCTGGGATTTCTGGGAGTTTCAGGCCAAAACACCTGGGGACCTACAGGTTGAGAGCCACTGGGCTAGAGGATCCTAAATTGATTTAATGAATTGTTTTTCAAGTATTTTATTTATTTATTTAAATTACACAACATTTTATTATGATCCAAAGATCCTTATTATACTGCATTTAAATTGAATTTTAATTGGTTTGTTTTAAGAATTGTACAGGTTTTCTTCCATTTTAATGTTTACCTGTTATACATTTTAATTGTATTACTATGAAGTAATATAATTTTGGGTCTTAATTCTCAGGGAAAAGTGGGATAAAAATAAATATAAAAGCAGAATTATATTTGTGGCAATGACTCCAACTACCATTCATTAGCAGGAATTCACAACTACGAGGGTTATCCAGAAAGTAATGTTACAAGGTATGTAGGTCTCATGGGGAATTTTTGCAGGGGAAGTTGGTATCACTGCCATGTAGTGGGAAGTCAGTAGCTCATCGACTGGCGCTGGGGTAAAGATTAGAGATGAGTGTTCTCATTCTGTTTCCCTCCAAGTGCAAAGTTTGTGCTGTAATATGCTAAGGGCTTGAATACTGCTGCGATTCATCAGGAAATCATTTCTGTTTATTAGGAGGATTTAATATCAAGACAGCATGTGGGAAAATGGGTGTGAAAAATATTGTTAGACAATGAAGAAACTTCACAGAGCCATCTAAAACAAATGTTGTGGGATGCTGATGGCGGGAGTCTGTCTCCTTCATGACAATACGCATCCTCACACCACTCATGCAACACAAGAGTTGTTGACTTCATTTGGTTGAGATTTTTTAAGCTGCCCCTCTCACATCCTTGATCCCTCATCCAGTGACTATCATCTGTTCACTAAATTGAAGGGACACCTTGGTGGAAAACACTTTTCTGATGACGAGGAAGTGAAAATCAAAGTGACAAACTGGCTAAAAAAGGCAGAGAAATCAAAAACCCGTCTCACGGATGACAAAATGTATTGAAATGAATGGTGATTTTGTAATACCTATGCTATAATCCATGTAAGTTTTATTAAAATATATTTATTCTTTGCATTAAAAAAATATTGTAATCTTACTTTCCGGATAACCTTCGTAAATCATCCTTAAAAAATCACTACTCAGTCTCTGCTTAAACGTCTCAAATGGGAGTGTCTTCAAAGATAATTCCTTCCATTGTTGATATTCTTTCTCATGTGTTTAGTTGCAATCTCCTTTCTCAAAGTTTGAATGCAGTGCTTTGGGTCCTATCCTCTTAAATATCAGAAGACAAGCTCATGTTATATTCGATGTGACCAACAGATATTTGAAGGTGACCATCATTCTTAGTAATTTTCTCCTCTTGTCCCTCAACCAAATATAAGTTCAATCTTCAAGGAACACCCCCCCCCCCCACACACACACACACACACAATTCAGAGAAGTAGCTGGACCCACATGCTTCAGCCAAGCACTAATCAAAAAGGCATTTTCTGTTTCTTCTGAGGACACTTTCCCCTTCCCTGTTGCAATTAGATACTTGTTTCTTCATCATATGGTTAACAATCATTTTCTTATTGATCCTTGTAGCAGAGAGTGACTTGACCAAGGTCACTGAGCAAAATTCCTGACTGATCAAGATTTGACCTTTGTTGTGCTCTTCTTCTTTGTTTCCTATGATACTGTTTGCTAGACTGACAATCACAGAATTAACTGGAGACTGACACAGGATACAAATAAGTGAATGGGATGCGGAGAAGATTTGGAACCAGGCCGTCAGTATAGTTTTTTTTTTTTGTGTGAAAATTGTTTGTAGATTAAAAATGTGTCTGTGCATTGTAAAACTTATAAACTACTGTCCTTCATAGCTACAGAAGGATCACAGTGATGAAGAGATTGCTTACTGTAGTGAAACTCACACAAAAGTAGATCAGGAATAAAAAATAAAATAAGTAAGAAGCAATGCTTCATTAACTATTTTTGCAACCATTTTCAAAGAAGGATGTAAGTGGAACATAGCAAGTTCAGTCCTTTAGCTCACTGGAGCTAGAGATATTTGTTTAATGGTGCACAAACTATTAATTATATAATTACAAGTGCTTCGCAATTATAGGTATACTGGATATTATGCAGCTGATTTTATTAATATCTGTATGCAATTTACTCCGTTTATTTTGTTTAATTTTAAACCTATTCTACGTCCAAGGTGTCAGGGCTAGAAACAGCATTTGAAGGATGCAGTTCAGTTTCAGTGCAAGGCATATTTGAGCCAATAGGATAGGACTGTACTGTTTGACATTTTAGTAAGATGAAACAAATATAAAATATGTTAAAATATGGCTAACAATGTAGTTGTCAGCTACAACATATAAATCAAATTGCTGATGTGTTTAATAGTATACAAAAATTAGGGAAATAATTAGAGGTCTAGGGGAGTGTTTGTGCCTCCAGATATTTTGGAACAAATTTCCTATAATAATTTACCATTGGTCATACTTCCTTGGGTTTCTAAAACTTAGAAACTTTAATTATTGGAAGGGCCAACAGCTTTTCTTCCCTGCTGTTGGTATTGTGAATGGGTTTTCTTGCCACCTCATGTACTCATTTCATCCTGTACATAGATTATTGAAGTCTATGGAACAGGTAATCATCATTTGTTTATGGTGGAAAAAGTTTTTTTATACTACTAGGTTTGCCTGGACTGCTGTAGAGTTGAGGACAAGGCACGCATATGATGGAAAAAAATATATTTCTGTTGCTGTTGCTGTTGTTGTTGTTGTTGAGTACCTTCAAGTTTCCGACTTATGGTGAAACAATTACAGGGAATTATATTAAATATAACTGGGAGAGAAAGGACTGTATGTATACATACCACCTTCCTAAAACAAGTTTAGTTATACTAGTCTTGCCTGAAATATCCCAGAAATGCTTCTATTAGTATTTTTGCTAAGCATTCAGTAACTTATAGACACATGTGTAAGTTGAGGGCAGGTTTTGGGGGCCTAATTATGGATTTTGATATGAACCATAGATAAGTTGAGGGTAATTCTGCAAATGGGAAAACTCCAAAGTTTTCCCTGGCTGCCACCATTTTCCTGCCCAGGCTAACAAAAAGGCCAGAAGTGATGCCATGTCAGAGAGAACAGAGGGATGCCAGTAGTTCTTTTGGGTTCTCCCAGGCCTGACTAAACTCTTGCCTTTCATCTATTCCTTTTTGAGAACAATTAAGGTACAGTACTCCTATTGACCCATGGATAAACCGACTCAGGTTTTTAGGGTTGATTTTTTGATTAAAATTTATAGACTTATACATGAGTATATAGGGTACCTGGGTCTTCCAAGTTATTTCTGACTCAAATGTGACCTTATCACAGGCTTTTTTGGCAGAAGTTTTGAGAGTGGTTTTGCCCTTGCCTTTCCCAGAAGCTGGGAGGGTGTGACTAGTCCAAGGTCAGCCAATGAGTTTAATTAGTCCAGTTGCTAATTCAAAATGAATTGTCAGTTGATACAAGAATCAAACGTTGAATGCACATATACACATAAGTATATACCACTGCTTCAGTGGGTCTGCTGGAATCGGGACCATTAACTACATTTAGGCATTTTAAGTCTCATGGTGTTTACTTGGACACACACAACTAGTTGTACTCAGAAATTTAGCTTTTAGGGTGGGGAAAAGGCAATTGTCCTTGATTAGAGAATTGTTTGTACAAGTACCTTTTGTGCCTCTGTAGCTACTTAGCGGATATCCACAGAATAGTTATCCAGATCATAATGAGGACCTCACCTGAATTCTTCAACTCATCAGAACAGAACATCGTAAATCACTAAAAATAGAGCACACACTAAACATTCCTACTTTCAAATGACTAATAAGGAATGCAGACTTGTGAATATATGTCTCCTACTTATATTTATAGGGCTTTAGAGTCTGATCTAATAAATGTGTCCTTGTCTTTAATACACACCTTTCTTACTAACACCCAGGACATTAGGAGACCTTTTCCAAGCTATAAATATATTTATCCAATTTTTCACTCATTAGAAATGTCACATGAGTAACTGGGTCTTGTTGTGTGTGCAGGGCTGAATAAATAAATAAATAAATAGTCCAGTCTTATCTCCTGGTTGCATTTATGCCCCACGTGAGGGTAATATCACGACTGCTGCAATTTGTTCATTTGTGGAGGAGGAGAATACGACTGCAGCGCTTGCTTCTTTTTCATAGGACTCGTACATGATCCAAAATGCTTTAATTCTTTTTAATTTTTTCCTCTATAGACTTTCCAATCATTCTTTCCTATTTAACTCTACACCACCTCATTTCTTTGCTAAGCCTTCTCCTTCATTATTTTTCTCAGAGCTTTTAACACATCCTAAACAAATTTAAATTTGTTTGATGTAGTCTTGTGGGAAATCTTGTATATGAAACATACGTTTGATGTATAAAGTATAACATTATAGTACATTATTTTTAAGTAGCAATACTATGTGCTATTATATACCTATATGTATATATCCCTCAACAAGATACTTGGGGAAAATTTTCCTCTGGGATTCCAAAGAATGGAGGAAATATTTAATGTTATTTATTACCTGCTGCTAACATGAAGTGATATCTTCTTTTTGAATGAGCTTCAAAGCTTATACTATTTCAATTATTTAATAGTTTAGTGCATGGCTTTTAGAACGGGAAATTCTAGGTGCTTATCCCCTTGCTACTCTGTCTTGTATTTTCTCTAATGTTTACTTTTACCAATAACTTCAATTTTGTAAAGAAAATCTGTAATGGACAGATACATAATGGAAAGTTATCTCTATAAGTTAACAAACAGTTCTGTTTTACCCCAATTTTCATTTATTGGGTAACAACAACAACAACATTGATATTAATGATAATATGAAAATTAGTGAGTTTAAAAATTCAGGAAGGAGAGATGTAAGACCTCAAAGCGGAGGACACACCAAACAGGTGGAATTCTTGAAAATTATTTTAAACTCTTGATCAATTTTTTAAAAATTACAAGTTCTTACCATTTGGTTATGTTTGAAATGAAATCTTGCATGAAAGTTAAAAATAAGCAGGATATCAAATCATTGAAATCCAATCTTTGAACTTACATTCATTGTTTTACAGTATACTCGGAACAAATGTTCCCCTGTAGCTTAGCAGGCCACATTTAACCTATAAAATAAAAATGCACACCAGCCCACCTGCTATAACATATATGTGGGGGGGGGGGGGGTGGCATAGTGCCATATGGTCCATGTTCGAGGTCCACCAAAATACACATCAGCTCTAGTTTCTGATACAGAACATATGCCATCCAGTAGTTGTCATCTGCTTGCCCATAGAAAACCATATTTAATGATTTAGAGCCGCAGTGGGCTCTAGGTTGGGCCAATGTGATGTCTGAACTAGACCCTCATAACTATTTTGCATGCATGAAGTTTTAATTGACAGAAATCATGTTCAGAAGTATTTAATAATTCATCAACAATTTCAGGAAAGTATAGATGGAGGTTTCAAATTGACAGATGAAGTATAAATGCATACTGCATATGAAATAATATGTAGGTGTATTTTTTAAAAAAAGAAAAAGCTTATATATGTGTGATATATAGTGTCGGGAGAGACTTGAGAAACAGCAACTCGCTTCTGGTGTGAGAGAATTGGCTGTCTGAAAAAACATTGCCTGGGGGACGCCTGGATGTTTTTTGAAATTTTATTATCCTTGTGGAGAGGCTTCTCTCATATTCTCACATGAGGAGCTGGAGCGGACAGAGAGAGCTCATCCGCGCTCTCCCCGGATTTGAATCTGCGACCTATTGGTCTTCAGTCCTGCCTGTTTAACCCATTGCGCCACCAGGGACTCCCTAACAAAAAGGTTTAAATCCAACAATATCTTTGAAATTTATTTTACCCAAGGCTAATGCAATCTTTAATGTGTATATGTGTATGGTGGGTTTGCCGTTTGAAATAGTCTTTGACTCCATTGTTGTTAATTGCTATCAGGTTGGCCTTGACTTATGGTGACCCCATGAATGTGAGACTTCAAAAACACCCTGTCATCAGTAGCCCTGCACAGGTCCTGCTAATTCACTTTAGCCCATGCATGGCTGTAAAAAGGGAAAGATATTGCTGACATGTGAATCTCATCTAAGCACACATGTTTGACAGCAGTTGAGATCCACGAGTAAACAAATCTCACAATCTGTTTTAGCACTTACATAGAAATGAGAATAATGTGTCTGAGATAATTGTTAAAAATAAAATCTAAGGTATTTCAGTTTGTGCAGTTTCAAGTCTATACAATAGATTTTTCTACAAGGTTGTGAGAAAGTGTGTTTTTAAAATTATGGACAAACAAATAACACCTTCTTATCTGCACAGACAAAAACTGAGGAAATCTGGAGTATTTTGCTGGAAAAGTTTCAAAATAATATTGATGCTAAGGTTGATATCCATCTGCTTCCAACCAGAATAGGCCCACTGTATTAGTTGCTGAGTCAATTATGTATTCAAATCTATGGTTATGTATTCAGATCTCTATGGCACTAGTTGGGTTTACAAATCAAGCAATTGTAATTAGTCTTGAATTTTGTCTTATGTGTTTTAGCCATCTACCTACAAGGGGGTAGATAAGAAAGCATATTTAAAGAAGGGTTGCTTCTTTGGGTTGGAATATCTACTCTAAACCAGCTCCTATGTTTATTTGGGCCTATGGTTTGATCCGGTTACCTACAGGATTGCCTTCTTCCATGCAATCCACCCTGAACACTTAGGTCCTCTGGGGGGCAGCTACTCCAGACTGCCAGAACCCAATTGGCGACTGTCACCCAGAGGACCCTTTCATTAGCCGCCCTAAGACTGTGGAATGACCTGCCGGAAGAGCTCCAACAGCTGTCAGAATTTAAAACACATTTGAAGAGCTATCTCTTCTGGCAGGCCTACCCAACCAGTTTTAAATATGAATTCTAAACTTGCATCTTATGTTTTATCTTCTGGATGTTTTAATATGTATTTTGTAGAAATGCATTTTAATATGTGCATTGTAGCCCACCTTGAGTGATGAAGAGAGGTGGGTAATAAATAAAATTATTGTTGTTGTTATTATTATTACTATTAATATCTACATAGGGTTGTTGTAGGTTTTTCCGGGCTATATGGCCATGTTCTAGAGGCATTTTTCTCCTGACGTTTCGCCTGCATCTATGGAAAGCATCCTCAGAGGTAGTGAGGTCTGTTGGAAGTTGGAAGTAGGAAAAATATCTACATAGGTTGCAAAATCCATGGTTGGTGCAAAGCTTTGCTGTAGCACGAGTAATGTCCTGATTGTAGGGCTGAACTTGGTTTGGCCTTGCTGTACAGTGTACAGTGTACTGGACTTCCAGACTGACTTCAGGTTGAACTGGCTTAGCCTAAGGCATTGTGTGGAAGCCTCAGGTGAATCTGTTTCCCAGCCCACATATTAGGGCCTAAGTTTAACTAAATCATCTCTTTCTTATTGTAAGAGGTAAGTGTTATTTTTGAAAACTACAATTGACAATCATGTCAATGGAGAAATCATTGAGACCCTAAAGTTCTGCCTATGGTTTCCCGTATTGAATCAAAATGTTGAATCAATCCAAATGTTCTTAACTAGCAAACATTCTGATCCTCGTTTGCTTATTTATATCTAGCCTTTAGAATTTTTTTCTTTTGTGTGTATGTGGTATTTTTACAAAAAGGTGAAAAAAATCTGGGTTGAAAACATGTCCAGAGAAATAAGAATGCATCTAGAAGTGCCAAGGTTTTCAGGACAGTGTTGTTTGAAATTAACATTTTTTATTTTCACAAGCAATCTTTGAGTCAGAATTTATATAGTTACAGTGATGGATACATCTAAATATTGTTATCATATTAGTGAAATTGGTATTCTCTTCTCTCTTTCTCTCATGCAGTAAAACTCAAAATAATTCAGCTGCTTAGCTAATAAAATTCACATTTCTTTTATGGACTTGGCTTATTTTAATGAACATTTTACATTTACCATGCTGCATTAGCAAAGTGTATTTTGATTTTATGTTACAAAGGTTTACACAGTGGTTTTGAGTGGACTTAACTTCTATTATAGTTTTTCACGTTGTCTCTTAAAATACAATATTTCAGTCAACATCTGTCAGCCAAAGAATGGTGATACTACTGCTGTATTCTTCCCCACAATTACAAAGACAGAAGAGTGTAGGTATCTGTAAGAAAGCTGTAATATAATGTAATTGTTGAGAGAAAGTTAGTTCTTACAAGAAGAGAAAATGAGGAATTCCTATCAGGTCATCACCTTGAATTATTTTATTGTAGTTGCAGTAGATGCTTGCTTTTTAAAACACAATTGGAGTTAGTGAAGTTGGCTATACAATGTTTTATTGATGACTAATGGTCCTTATTTGACCACTGGAGGAAGTCTGAAAGATTAAAAGTTAGTTGCTGTACTAAAGCTTTTGTCTTAAAACAGAAGGATGTTCTGATATCCTCTCAAAGATTTGGTCTCAGTTCATGTTTTGGATTACATTCCTCTGCAACACAACGGCTCTACTCTGCCATTATTTTTAGATACATTTCTGGTGATCACCCATATCAAAATGATTGCTACGCACATGAAGACACACACTACTATTCTTTACATGTCCTTTCCCATCTTCAAATCATTTTTGTTCTCTTTGCTTGTTCTTCCAAAATATTTGTAACTCAAATTTCTTAATACACATTATTTTCTTCCATATTTTTCATAAGGCTTTCTAAACCGCTTCTTCCTTGCTAGGTTCATTCTTATATAACAACACTTTTTAACAAATAAAAAAAAACCCCTTCCCTCCCTTTTTACTCACCTCTCAATTTATTAGTCTGGTTGAATTAAAACTGTAAATTAATATAGAATTCATTTAGAAGTAAATTAATATAGTAGGGGCAATGTTTTTTTCTTTATATATTTATTTATTTACAGTATTTATACCCCGCCCTTCTCACCCCAAAGGGGACTCAGAGCAGCTTACAGAGTACACACATACAGCAAACATTCAATGCCAATTATACATTTAACAAGGACAGACAAACGCAAACATTTCCGACATCCTGGAGGCTATTCTCAACTTTGGCCACGGAGGAGGCTGTTGCTCCATCTTCCATGCCGAGGAGCTTTCTTCCGGTCGATCGATATCCTTAAGGGTGCCTTTATTACCTCCCTGCTAAAAGCGATACCTATTTATCTACTCACATTTCTGCTTTCGGCCTTTTAGGTGGAGAGATGAACTGGGGCTAATGGCGGTGCCACCCTGACGGGATCAAACTGCTGACCTTTCAAATGGCAGGATTTTTCTGCAGCATAGCGGTTTATCAAAGCTGGAGAGGCTAGGTATTGAGCTTCTTCCCCACAATTACAATATCAGTGGATACTACTCTTTGAGACCACTTTTCCCCAGTCAGTACACTAATTTTGAATTTAACATGATTTTAGCAGTAGTCATAGCCTTTGTCTTCATTATGCTAGAGCAACACTTTTCCTGCTGTTTGAAACTGTAATTTTGGATAAAAAGATATATAATAACTCCAGGAAAAAATGTGAAAAGACCTGCTTTTAATTCTGGATAAGCCCCTTTTAACTTCAGGAAGCTTAAAAGCCCAATTTGGTAGAGCTTATAAGGATGGTGAACATAGAAAGTTGGATGTAGTAACAACTAATATATCTGGAGTGTGAGTGAATATATAGAATGGGACTTTTGATTACCTTCCATGTCCACTGTGTGATTGACTGGGACATACAAGGGAAAAGTTGCTCAGGAGTTATTTTATTCAGTGAGCTCCAGTATGTGATTTTGATATTTTACAGCCTCAAACTCTACTTCTTCGTCCAGCTCTGTCTGCAGTGATGTGAAATGTTCTTCTCAAGAACTCTAGCTTAATGAGTGTATTTTAAGGCAGGATCACACAAACATAAGACAAAAAGCTACTATTTATTAATGTCATTTTCTGCTCCCCCACTCCAATAAGCCACAGCAGTAAAGTAGATAACATAATGCCTATGTGAATAGTGATTCACCTAATTGTCTTTTATTTTATTTTTAATGCATATGTATCAGTTAAAAACAATAAAAGGGAGCAATTACTTTAAAAAAAAATCTGCTGGGAGCTGATTTTGAATTCTTTTAAAACAAACTAATTGGTATTACTTTGTAAATTAGAATAAAACGCACCCACAATGGAGGTTTTTGTGATCTATAGTAAGATTGCATAAGGACTGAGAATGAGGCATCTGATTAATTATGTTTTTCCCCCTTTTGGCATTCTGTTTATGACAATTACACGACTCTTTATTAACACTCCCTGGAAGAAAGCACTGTTACAGGATGAGAAGAGATTTCCTTCATCTGTTACCCTGTAGGTAATTTTTGTGCTTTTTCCAGTATTTAAGTGCCTCTTAACTGCTTGCTGTCCATCTGTATCCCGTTCATAGTACTGTAAACTAGTATATGTAGCATGACCTTGTAACTTGCTTTGTTTGTGCATCTGCCAGGACAATATGTTGCCTTTCCTTAAAATGCAAATATGCTGCATACGGCAGAGAGCTCCTTAGTCAATAAATAAATTGAGGTTAGGGGAGGAAAAAAGCCCTGTACCTAATACCCATTTAATTTAAATTCATTTTATAAACATAAAGACGCCTTTTAAGAGAAGCTTTAATTCAGACTAGCACCTTGATTTGTGGTTGCCATGGAGAATCAAATCTGTCATTTGACAAGAAAAGTCACCCATTTATGACAGCACTTTATCTTGTCTCTCCAGGGGAAGAAAATGTCAAAAGTGAGAGCAGGAGAAAAAAAATAAAGCCTTGAAACACCAGAATTTCTTGATTTCATTTTTATTATTCAGCTATCATATCCTTTCTGATAATGGCAACTTGGTAAAAATAAATAATGTCCCTACAGTAAAATCAAATATTTCCTATTGGAATGGACAGGGCTCTTTGTGACTGTCAGCGCTGTGAAGTCTGGCAAGAAATAGTGTTATTAGATAAACCCACAGTGCCCAAATCCCATTTTCTTTTCATTACAGTGTCAAAATAATTATACCTGTGTAATTTGGGTAAGAAATTGTAGAATAAGTAAAATGGTCCGTCGGAACAGATTGCTTTAAGGCTGTGTTATTACGGGGTGGGGTTTACGGCAGGCTGTACGGAAAGGAAACGGCGTTGTAAAAAGTGTTCAAAATTTCATTAGAATAAAGATATGTGGCTAGCCTTTCATGTTATTTTCAGGGGCATTAGAAGGCAAATGCTAAATTCCGATTAGATTTTATAAGTGTGTGTGTACATACATACACACACACACACACACACAGAAAAGAGTTTAAAGGCAAAGGTCTCCCTCCTTTCTTTTAACACTTCAAAGATTTTGACCTGTGATTCATCAAAAGGATTCCAGAGGTATTGCGTGAAATCTAGTGCGATCAAGGACTCTTGGAAAGTGATTGTATTTCGAAAGGCTTAAGAGTAATAAGAATGGAGTCATTCTTAGAATGTGACCAGAAGTTGTAACTGTTTATGTTTAGTGCATTTAAGTACGAAATGTATCCTAGGGGAAGAAATTGGAATTCTCGCTCTCTCTCTCTCTTCCGTTCCCTCTTTTTTGCTTTTTCTTTCTGAATCCGAAAATGCTCTTCAAGTGTCCAGACTAAAATAATCCACACTGTGCTTCTTTTCTTGAGAAAGCGTTTTTCCCTCCTAGCCTGTTAATGCATTGTGCGGTTGGTTGTGGTTCAAATGTAATCTTGTATCATGCGATAGTATTATAATAAAGTCCTTTAGCGAGGGTTTAGTGTAAATATAAGAGAGAGCTTGGGGACTTCTTCCTAGAAGAGTTGTGCCTAGGCTAGAAGAGATTATAGCCTCCTCTTCCCCCCCCCCCCCCTAAAGAAAAAGGAAATGAGTTAAATAGTTAAACTCCTTCTCCCTCTCCCCCTTTGGAAATAGGTTTGCACAGTTGCATCCATAGCCAATACCATTTCTGCTAGAAGGAAACAGGCAGTAGATTTATTCGTGCGCTCTACCCTTCTTAAGTCAGCGTATGGCAAGCCTTTAGAGCAGGGATGAAGCAAGGTAAAGTTTCAGCTTTGGGAACAGACTCTGCAAATATATACCTGTTCGGCTCTTTAAAAAATCCTCCCTTCAAAGACACTTATGGTCATGTGCTCCTTATATTCTCTCTATGAATTCATTTCAGTGTATGATTAGTAAAAATGATGATGAAGATAGTAATAATAATTCTTTCCCATTTCTTCTCAAGGCTTGAGGCAGGGTACAAGATAGTTAAAACACAGATAAAAATGCATCTATTAGAACACATATATTGAAAAACAGAGAGATGAGATTAAGACACAGTAAAATCAAAATAAAACCAATTAAAACTGACTGGGTACGAATCTTAGCAATATACAGTTATTTCATGATAGTCTGTTAATAATTAAATTAGAACTGTTTATTTATTCTAAACTTGAATTTTATATAGAGTTTGAATGTTTTCATCATGAGAAGGTTTCACGCGTCTCTTTGCTGAACCAAATATCATTACTTTTCTTGCTTCTACGAGGGCTGAATGAAAAGTAATGCCTCCACCTTCGTAACTCCCCAACAGATGGCAGTACTGGTATGCGGCAGGTACTGGCTTGTTCAGTAGACTCTCCTCTACAGTTCAGTTTTGGCGGGAAGCCTTAGCATTGAACGGTTGTGTTGTTAAAGTGTGAAGTGTGGAACCCTGTGCAGACAGTTAGTCAATGCGACTTAAGCAACGTGCAGTCATTGAGTTCTTGACAGTAGAAGGTGTCGCCTCAACATCTTTAAACTTACTTGCCCAACGATGCACAGTACTCACATCAACACAAGCACCATAAACAGCTTGCATTCTCTGATGAATCTCATTTGGGATTATTACAATGCAGTTTCATGTTGGAAAATAGATTAATCTCAGCTAGATTAACTGAGTTTAATATGTTCCAAAAGGCAAGAGGGGGGACACAATGGAGAACGTAACTCTCTGACACCCTCCCTTTGGGATTAGTCAATTGAGATAAGCCATAAGGAAATGTAAATAATAATAATAATAATAATAATAATAATAATAATAATAATAATATAATTTATTTGTATCCCGCTTCATCTCCCCAAGGGGACTTGGAGCAGGTTACAGCAGTTTAACAGTGCAAACAATGTGAACAGTAATAAACATCTAACCAATATTAACATTAAATCAAACAAATAATAACAAAGCGAAATCAATATAAACAGAACAAATTAAGTTGACAATGAGAAACATCATCAATAAATAAAAATAAACAGTGGTTTCATTATGTAATGCAGTTACAATATCCCAACCACTGCTCTGGTTAATAAGAGCTATCCAATTAGAAATTAATTCCATTTAAATTCTCCAAATGCTGGGTAGCATTACATTTATCCATGATCAAAAGCCTATTTCCATAGCCAGGTTTTCAGTTCCTTCCAAAAAATGGATAGTGTGGGAGCCTGTCTAATTTCTCTGGGGGGTATTCCAGAGCCTGGGGGCCACTACCAAGAAGGTTTGTGACAGAGGTGGGACCATGAGGAGCCCCCCCCCCCCCCGGCAGATCTTACAGTCTGGACACCTCCATAGTGGAATATGCAGTTGCATAATGGGCTGGACTCGAACCATATAGACCTTTGTAGGTAATTACCTGCACTTTGAATTGGGTCTGGAAACACATAGACAGCCAATGGAGCTACTTTAGTAGGGGAGTGGTATGCTTCCTTTAATTAGCTCCAGTCAACAACCTGGCTGCAGATCTTTGTACTAATTGTACTAGTTTCCAAGTCTTCTTCAGAGGCAGCCCCATGTAGAGTGCATTGCAGCAATCCAATGCATGTGAGATATAACTAAGGCATGGACTACCCTGGCCAAGTCTCCAAGTAAATGGCCTTGTCTCCTCTTGGGCCTTCTGAGACTGGATCTACATTGCCATATAATGCAGTTTCAAAATTCAGTTTTAACTGCATTGAACTGGATTATATGCCAGTGTGGACCCAGCGTGAACTGGGAAGAGAAAAGGATAACTCTTTGAAGGGAAGAATGTAAATGGAGAAGAGGGACACAAAGGGCAACATACATTAATTAGTTCTGACTACAGTAGGCTCATTTAACCTGTGGGAATTTAGTAAGTCAAAGCTTATATGGGTTCTCTTGATTCAGTGGGTCATCTCTAGTTGAAGCTAATAATCCAATTAAGGGTACTGTAGAATTGCTGCAGTTTGGCACCAATTTAACTGACATGGCTCAGTGCTATGGAATCATTGAAACTAAAGTCTATTAAGACACCTGTACTTTTTGGTAGACTAGGTTAAAGACTGTGTAAAACTATAGCTCACAGGATTCCATTGCTTGGGCTATGGCAGTTCAAGTGGTGGTGAACTGCATTCACTCTAAAGAGAAGATGTATCCAAATAAAGAAATTGAGAGCAAGCTGCCTTCCTTTATTATGCAAGATATGATTTTGCTTTCTTTAAGGATGCACATATCTTAACTGAAGGTCAGTGAGGAGAGGAAAGTGAGTTGTTGTTGTTGTTGTTGAAGCAGGTTGCAACATAACTAAAAATACTTAATCATGATATATAAGATACACATATTAAAATGTATGTATACAAAGCACACATACTAAAATACACAGGACAAAGATCAAAATATAGCAAATACAAGTTTAAAATTCATGCTGAAAACTGGCTGGGTAGGTCTGCCAGAAGAGATTGGTCTTTAGATGGTTTTTAAATTCCGATAGCTCATTTAGCTGTTGGAGCTGTTCCAGCAGGTTGTTCCACAGTCTTGAGGCAGCCAATGAAAAGTCCTCTGGGGGATGGTTGCTAGTCGGGTTCTGACTGGTTGGAGTAGCTGCTCCCCAAAGGACCTAAGTGTTCAGGGTGGATTATATTGGAGAAGGCAATTCTGCAGGTAACCTGGACCCAAACCATGTAGGGCTTTAAAGGACAAAACCAAACCCATAAACTAATTGACAGTTGGTGGAGTAACTTTAGTATAGGTGTAATATGTTCACTCTTGGGTGTTCCTGGCGGCTGTATTTTGAAACAATTGGAGTTTCTGAACTTGTCACAAAGGTAGCCCAGTATAAAGCGCATTGCAGAAGTCCAACCTTGAGGTTTACAGCGCATGCACTATCTTTAGGTCCTTCAAATCTAGGAAGGGGCGCTGCTACCGTATCAGCTGAAGCTGATAGTAAGCACACCCACAGACATATTTTTCAGTGATGTGAGAGCCATGGGAGGAAACATGAGAGAAAATGTGCAGGATGCTCTGGTAAGGGTTAAAAAGGTAAAAACTTATTTTATTGTTGCAGGTAATACATTGCAAATAATAGCGTAGATAGACAAATGAAGTTGACGAACTTTGGTAGAAGAGTCCCTAATGCTGACTCTCATGTCTCTATACAAGACATCTTGAAACAGGAGTATCACAATGTTCCCTCCTCAAACTTTCAGTTTGGGAGAGATACCTCTTAGCCAGAGAACTCTAATACCTTGTGAAACTACAAATTCCAGGATATAGCTAAGATGGTTATAAGATGGTGTCACAAGTGAACAGTGAAGCGACAGCTCCCCTGGTGGCCGGAATTCGAGCATACCCTCATGAAGCTGGACTGTTAAATTGCCTCTGTGTTTGTCTTTATATGTTGTGTGTCTATGGCATTGAATGTTTGCCTTGTATATGTGCATTGCAATCCGCCCTGAGTCTATTGTGGGGTGGGAAGAGCAGAATATAAGTACTGTAAATAAATAATAAATCAATAATTATAGTGGAATTATAGCACTGAATCATATAATATGAAAGGGAAATGTTATCCATTCTACTGGATAACATTACTTCTACCAGCTTTGACAATGGAATATAAAGTCAAAATAATGTTTTCAGTATGAGTTGAGAATTGGAACCAACTCAGTCATTATTAATAGAAATATTTGTTTAATTATGTAAAGTTTGCGGGTCTCAAATTTATACCAATTAGTTCAGTTCCTCCATGCTAGGAAATCCCATTAAACATGACTGCAAAGGAAATGGAAAAGCTTCCTGATTGTTTATGTATTGGAAAAGCATGGTTTACATGGCAGCAATTCTTCCAAACCTAAATCTTTAACAGATATTGCCAGAGCTCCTGCTGAGCAAGTATGTCAAACATAAATTATGTGGGAAATAAAATAATGTATTCATTTTTATTTGTCGGCATTTCAGTGGCACTGCAATACTTGAGCAATTCACAACATCTGTGAGGTTGGAAACGCTTGTGCCCATCATAAAATTGGGAGAACCGAGACATGTGGGGGTGAGATAATCTGTCTGTGGCTGGGAATACAACTTCAATCTCTTGAATCCCAATCCAGTGTCTAGCCACAGGGCTCTCCTTTAGGGCAAATGGGCAAAGCAATGTGATTTTCATCTTCCTTGATCTCCTGTTTATAAGCCTGGGAAGTACAAGAATAAACGCTGTTTGGAAAGAGTTAGTGTTATTTTACCATTTTGAAAGGCTCCCAAGATATACATTATTCCTTTTTATTATTTATTTTACTAACCCAAAAACCTCCCAAGATAGACATTTTTTATTTCTTTCCTTTTTTAAGATAGTGTCATCAACAATGCATAGACTATTTCATGGTAATATTAAAAAAATAAGTCTCGGTTGGAAAGAGTTTACATCCTAAATTCTGACACTGGGGAAGGGAATGCCAAGACAGGGTGGATGTCAATGGATGGAGCACATATGTTTCAGTTTGGTCTTTTTATTGCAGTGATGCCTAAAGTAGTTAAGGGCATGGGCCAGTTTTGCAAAACTAGTTCAGAAATATGAAAAGTTGGCCATTATGCAACAATTTAGACCTATAGCTAGATTTTAGTGTGAGAAATTAGCATGACCCCAGTTTCCATGGGAAATAGGTCTAAGCCTCCCCATGGATACCTGAAATGGTATAATAGTAAACTCTATACTATAATACAAATTCAACTTAAGAACAGTTCTACAAAATATACCTTGACTGTGATTTGTAGGACTTACATAGGGCCATAAACACTTCTGGGGAGAATACATCTTGAAAAACTGGTATGTCAAAAACCGTGGCTATTGAATCCCTGGATAATGGGGTCAGATTTTCTAAGAACTTTTAGAGTTGTGTATCCGACATGCCAGTTAAACAATTAGGCCTGTAAATCAAATAGACACTTGCTTCCCCTGTTTTAAACCTTCGGGTAACCGTTTCATCACATTTTAATGTACAATCAGTCCCCAAGTTATGAACAAGATAGGTTCTGTAGGTTTGTTCTTAAGGTAAATTTGTATGTGAGTCAATACAGGTAATTTTTTTAAAGTGTAACTCCAGCCAAATATCTATCTATCTATCTATCTTTGGATAACATGAAGAAGGGTTAACACCCTTGTGACATTTGTTTTGCTATCAGTGCCTCTGTTCAGAAGATTTCATCTCACTTTCTGTCCCTTTGACAATTGGATTTTGGAAATGTTGGGCTGTTGTGAAAACAAGGATTGATGTGGAGACACCTTTTCCCTATGATAAATGTAGTAATGTAGTGGATTGAGTTCTGAATTTGAACTCTGATAGTCTAGGGTTCCAATTTCCATTTGGCCATGGAAACCTGGTGGGAAAACTTGGGCAAGTCACACTCTCTTAGCCTCAGAGGAAGGCCATGTAAATCCAATTAAAATAAATCTTGTCAAGAAATCTTTATAGAATAAACGTAAGGGTCGTTCATTACTGAAATGTTAGAGGCTTAATTTTTTAATCTATTTCCAGAATTGGGACACTTGAGAATGCCACATTATGTTAGAGTGTTAGGAATGACTTCTAAGGGTTCTTGAGTCCATAGTTCGCCATGTAGGGGAGGCTGGTTAGGAATAAGGAATCCCTAAGACCAGTGGTTCTCAACCTGTGGGTTGTCAGATGTTTTGACCTTCAACTCCCAGAAATCCTAACAGCTGGTAAACTGGCTGGGGTTTCTAAGAGTTGTAGGCCAAAACACCTGGGGAACCACAAGTTGAGAACTACTTCCTAAGATGATTGTGATATATAGCGGATGAAAGGATCAATCTAGGCTACGACTGCTCTGAAAAAGGCAAATTGCATATTGAGTATCATTTGGAAAAGAATTAGAAATAAAAATGCCAGTGCAGTAATTATTATGTGCCTTCAAGCTGACTCCAATTTAGGCTTTTCTTGACAAAGTTAATTATTCTGAATGAGTTTGCTGCCGCTTCCTCCAAGAATGAGAGAGGGTGACTTGCCCAAGGTCACCCAGTTGGTTTCCATGGCTGACCAGGGTTTCAGACCTAGTCTCTCAAAGTCCTTCCAAACTTTGCTGTACTAAACTCACTCATGCTCTATACTGCAGCTGCTATTATTATTATTATTATTATTATTAATAATAATAATAATAATAGAGTCCAGAGTTAAAACGTAATGTAATAAAATAAAAACAAAAGAAAACCAAATAGAAACATATCACAATAAAACATAACATCATGAAAACACTACCAAGGGAGCAATAAAAGTGCTGAGTTCAGAGACCTCTGAGTTTGTGCAAAATTCCTAGATAGGGAAAGTGCAAAATTCAGTGGCAGGGATGGGAGAGTAATGTCCTTGGGCTTTATAATATCAGGATTGTAGAGCAGAGGGCCATGATAAAGTGCCGGAACTTAGGTATTAAAGGGCCAATTCTTTGGAACTGCTTAATTAAAGGCACAATGGAACATCCATGTTTTTAGGTTCTTGCGGAAGGAGGATCTCCCGAGGAAGAGAATTCCAGAGCCAGGGGGCCACCACCGAGAAGGCCTTCTCCCTCATCCCCACCAACCGTGCCAGAGATTATCTTAGGGCTCATGTTGGTTCATAGGGGAAGATGTGATCGCGAAGATAGGCAGATCCCGAATGGTTTAGGGCTTTGTAGGTAATCACCTGCACCTTGAATTGAGACTGGAAACTCGTTGTCAGCCAGTGGAGCTGTTTAAACAGGTTTGACCGCTCCCTGTAACTTGCTCCATTTAGTAATGTGGCCGCAGATCTTTGCATCAGTTGCAATATCTGGGCCATCTTCAAGGCAGCTCCATGTAGAGTGCATTGCAGTAATCCAATCTGGAGGTAACTAGGGCATGGACCACTATGAAATACAGTACAGTGTTTGCAAAGGTGTACAAATGGAAGAGGGAGAAAGGTGATATAATGAAAATGTATAAAATGATGCCTGATGTTAGTAGAGAATGGCTTGATAAAAGTTTTTCTTCCTCTCTCCTATTACTAGAACCTGGGGTGATCCTGGTGAAACTGAATGATTAGAGTTTTATGTCAGATAAAGAGAAGTGCTTGAAAACACAGTATTTCATCGAACTATAGAAAGTACTACTGCCAGGCATAGTAATGGCTGCCAATTTAGATGACTTTAAAGAGACACATTTATGGAAGGGGCAGTTACTAGTCACAATGGCAATATAGTGTATTATCTTATATAGCCAGTGACAGTATAGCTCTTAATATCAATAGCTGGGGAACATAAGCACTATGTTGGTATCATTGATGTGATGTTTCTGAGCCTCCAATAGACAATGTTTTGGGTATTATGACAGAATGCTGAATTAGTTAAAGTTGTTGAGTTATCTAATCCAGCTTGTGTCCATTGAACATCCGTTCCTGTATTTATTATTAAAACTCATTATGTGCAGCTTTACAGGAAAGTTGTATGAGTTAAATTTCTGCCTGTAAATCTGTTAAAAGGAACAAAACATCTGTCAGACAATGGGTGCATTAATGCATTTTGATATCACCTTAACTGCCATGGTTTAGTACCATGGGATCATGCAAACTGTAGTTTTACAAGGTTTAGCCTTCCCTACCAAAGAGTTCTGGTATCTCACAATTCCTTAGTATTGAGCCATGACAGTTAAAGTGGTGTCAAATGGTATTAATTACTAAATGCAGAACCTACCGAAGACAGACCATCACAGTGAAATCTATATTGAGCCAATCCCTAGAATGTATTCATTGCGCTAAGAAGCCCCTGGTGGCGCAATGGGGTGAACCTTTGTGCCGGCAGAACTGAAGACTGACAGGTCAGAGGTTCGAATCTGGGAAGAGCACAGATGAGTTCCCTCTGTCAGCTCCAGCTCCCCTTGCAGGGTCATGACAGCAGCCTCCCACAAGGATGGTAAAATATCAAAACATTGGGGCATCCCCTGGGCAACGTCTTTGCAGGCAGCCAATTCTCTCACACCAGAAGCGACTTGCAGTTTCTCAAGTTGCTTCTGACATGAAAAAAAATTCATTGCACTGCTCCATAATTAAAACACAACAGGTTCCGCATGTTCTTTTCAGGAAAACTGTATGTGTTGAATTTCTGCCTGTGCAGCTGTTAAAAGGCACAGAACATCTGCCAGACAAAGACATACCAATGCAGTGCAACCTATATTAGGCTATTGACTGACTAGCGGATTTGCAATAAGTTAATTTAGTTTACTTAATATTTATATCCTTATACCTTATTAACCCCCTACCTCCTAATTAGGCTCTTTCCCCTAAATTCGCTCACACTGTTTTCTCACATTTGTGATTTTGGCAAGTGAAGGGGGAGCTTTTTGACACATTCTTTACCCCTGTAAGTGTCAGCTTGAAACACTTCATTACTGATGCTATCTCTCCCCCCCCCCTTTCCTTGTATTGCAACTATCAGCCGCGTAAGAGTTTTAAGCTTCTGGATTTTGAATTGCCTCATTGTTCATCTGATTAAATGGTATTTAATTAGCTTTGTGTTTAGTCCTTTTGTTTCAGGGAAAGATTACAGAGAGGGGAATGAGATTTTATTTAAAAAAATTTAAGGCTGGTTAAATGGAGCTTCATCATTTAAAACACATATAAAAACTCCACGAGATGCCTTTTATACTCGGGTCCTTTATCTTCCCTTCGCAAGCTTTTCTGAGAATGAGTAGTGCATGTTGGGGTTTATCTGGGCTTTTATGTGCGCTAGCCACATGCTTAACATCGAGCACATTTGAGTTGCATTTCATAGGGCTTTCGCAATCCTTTTATAAAGGGACTGATCTGTTAACATCACCCTCTTTAGATCTCACAGGCAGGATGTTCTTCCATACAAAGAAGTGCTCACAGTCTTTCTTTGCCAGACCAGTAAGTGAATGATTTCAAGCCTGGTGGGCAATAGTTGTGTCCATGCGTAACACAGACAGACCACAGTAGTAGGCAGCTGCATGTAATTTTGAACTCCACTCATTGAACTGTAATAAAACAATATAAGCACTGCTTGGGGGGAAAGATTGGATGCAGTTATCCTTACACAAGGCTCAGGCATATGAAAGCAGTGCTGGCTGACAAGAGGATTTTGAGATTTGATTTTGATTGAATTGCAGAACTGAACGGGCCAGGAATGTCAGCGGAAGGCTAAATGCCTGTAGTGCCATAAAGTTTTATTCATGTGAGGCTTTCCAATATAAAGTAGATGGATTCTTCGAAAAGGTGTCAAGGGACATGAAATAGAAGTGCCCAAAACTTAAAAATGAGGCTCGATGGGTAATAATATTTCTTGCTTTAGAACATACTTAGCCTGTAGATGGGCAAAAAAAGTATTTTGGATAATTGTTTATTAGCCCAATGACATTTGAGTAATTCACCACAGGATTCTTGTTCTGTTGTACAGTGCGGTTTTAGATAAAGGATATTGTCAACAAGCATCTGAGCGCACAGCTTCGAATATGCATTACAGATCTCTTTCTTTTAAAATCCACAGGAAATGAACATTTAGCAGACACTGACAACTATTATACTCAAAAAACAAGAGCTGGATGTGTCTTCACATACCCTCATACACTGACTTATTTCATAGCTCAGTAATGCATACCCAATTAGAGGCACATTTGCATAGGGCAGCTGATACCCCCAGATTTCTTCTCTATCAGAGACATTTTTCTTTCATGTGCAGGGAGCAAGGCGCTGCAAATACATTTGCACAGATGACTGTATGTGAGTAAGGGAACGGCTAATTTTTTTGGGTGTGGGTGGGTTTCTTTCTTTCTAATTTATTGTGTTAGTTACTCATTTGAAAAAATATCCCTGCATACAGTGATGGAGAAAATTTAGAATTGAGTATGCTTGCTATATACAGTAGAGTCTCACTTATCCAACATAAACGGGCCAGCAGAACATTGTATTAGCGAAAATATTGGATAATAAGGAGGTATTAAACATCAAATTACATTATGATTTTACAAATTAAGCACCAAAACATCATGTTTTACTACAAATTGACAGAAAAAGCAGTTCAATACACAGTAACTTTATGTAGTAATTATTGTATTTACGAATTTAGCACCAATACATCTATTGAAACAGGTGTGGCTCCGGGCTGGAGGCAGAACATTGGATAAGCAAAGGTTGGATAAGCATGACTCTGCTGTGTGTGTGTGTGGGGATATATATATATATATATATATATATATATATATATGAATGATTCTTGTAAATGTAAAACAAGCTTCTTCATCCTAAATAGTTATACTCTGTACTCTGTAATTTTCAGTGAGTTGGTTCTCCCGCCTTAAGAGGCACTCAAGTCATACTTCTCATATATGTGCATTGCATGCATTCCTCTGCCTTAGGCAGCAAAAGAATCCTAATTTATCCTACCTTGTTCTTCATCGGAAGATCAAACACCCTGAAATGGTATCACAGTCTTACATGTATCACAATGAGCAGTTATTTTAACAGTGTGCGCTGCCACGCTATGTTGTGGTGTGGTGGAGTGTGAATACATTTAGCTTCTCTTTGTTTCTAGTTGCCCTTTACAAGCTGAAAAGAAATACCCAAAAGGTGTATTATTCACTATATGGGTTTTAATTATTGTTGTTAAAATGTGCAATTGAAAAGTCTGAGGTTGTCAACATATAGAGGAAGAAATGCTACATTCTTTGCCAGCGGAAGCCCTCTGGGATGATATAAAACTTTTATTCAGCACATGTTTCAACAGCCGTTTTATTCACATTTTGCTTCAGTTTCTTATTTTTGTTTATTTTGCTATGCCAAAA
The DNA here is from genome assembly GCF_037176765.1 of Anolis sagrei. NCBI lineage: Eukaryota > Metazoa > Chordata > Lepidosauria > Squamata > Anolidae > Anolis > Anolis sagrei. Next base: position 39,596,178 of record NC_090022.1, on the reverse strand, counting down.
ACAAACTACATGGATGTTTATCTAATCAAATAGCTCATTTATAGAAGAACAATGTGTTGTAGTTCTTAAATAACATGTTGTGCAGACTGCATGACCAATTCAAATAACTTTTACAACTTCTAAGAAAGCGGTATTGAGTTCTCAGCCAAATGTAACTTGGACCAATAGCTTCATGTAGTATTGGCTAAGAATGTTCCAGTTTGTTTTAATAAGCCTTCTGAGGCATAGAGAGCAAGATCCATACACTTCCCTTCCCTTCCTGCTTCTCTTCCTTCTTTAGTATATTTAATATATGAATGTCAAAAGTTTCCCATTCCCAATGTAATTGAGTTTGTCTGAATTCCACTTGTATTTATTGCTTCATAGCTTGTATTTTATTGATGCAGTTTACCTAAATTTCCCTATTAACTAAAGTATATTTTTGCATTTTCCCCACCACAACATGAGGAACTGTATTAAGGGGTCGTGGCATTAGGAAGGTTGAGAACCAGTGTTCTACACAATGTGGCATCGAGACTCATTCCTAGATATAATTGAGCATTTCCAAAAAAATAAATGCACACCTTTTAAGAGCTAATAGTTACCATGTTGGTTATTTGAAGGCTACATGCAAATACATTTATATTGAAGAATATATGGTTTATATTGGAGAATATAAGTTATAATAATGATTTAATTAGTGTGATGAATTTCATTATAAATTACAATTTTATGTAACGTGTACAGCAGTGCACTGTTCGCATTGTCAAAGTATAGAAAAACAAACCTTACTTAAGGTTCTCTTGTAATTCCCTATCACTTCTCCTCTGTTGTTAATCCTGTTAAGAATATATACATTCTTTGAAGAAAAAATGTAGAATTATTAGCTGTTATAAGTGTATTCAATTTTGCAGGAGGATGGGAGGTATCTTGTACATAGCCAGCATGACTAGTAGCCATTGATAGCCCTATATGCCATGAATTTGACCGTTCTTCTTTTAGAGCTACCCACATTAGCCATAACTGCATTTTGTGGAATCAAATTCTATGGTGACAATGCACTGTGAGAATAAGCACTTTCTCTGTCTGTCCTGAGTCTCCTACTGTTTAAAAGCATTGGATGACCTCGAGTTCGAGAAGTGTGGGATCATATCATTAGAGCTTACTAATGTGATTAATAGTTTTCATTTTCTCCATGCACTGCTTTCGCCTTTGGAGCCAACTTGGAGCCTCTTGGTTTCAAAGCAAAAAAGTGATGCACTATTGTCTCATGTTTGTCCAGATTTTAAGACCTTGGTTATGCGGTATGTCATGAATGAGGAGTTAATAGCGTCTTTTAAAATATTTGTAAGTGGGAATATTAACTCTCTGCTCAAGTCAGTACAAGTTACAGCCCCCTAGCAAATCCATGACATTCTAAAGAATCCTTCACAAATAGTAAGCTGTTTTTATTCTGAGCAAGTTAGAAGGCAAGTTTTGCTAGATGCTCTGAAGTCTAGACTGTTCCTGATTAGTGTCACTTAAATCCGTGGCTAAAGTTTGAAAATTCTATTAAAGGTGGTATCCTTAACATGCTGCTTTCAATAAAGCAAAGCTTGGAAGTAATGACTTATAAATAATTAGTTAATTTGAATGAATTCACCTCTGTGATATCAAAGGTATAACTTAATGAGACATACATTCATCTCAATTTGGGGGAACAAAATAAATTAATTCAATTTTTGTAGTTTTTGCCTGTGTCCTCATTGAATGGCATAGGAGAAATATAACCTGGTTGAGGTACTGGCTTTCATGTTCCACTGTGGGCATTTGAAAGGAAGTATGTTTTGTGCCACACACAGCAATTTCTATTATTCATACAAACACCAATGTAGTGCTCTTTGGTTACTTTTGAGAAATGGTAATGCTAAGATATACTTGTAGAAACATCTGCATTTGAAGAAGTAGTTTCAGTCTATGAAAGTTTATAATACAACTTCGTTCTCTCTGTCTCTAAGGTGCCACAAGATCTATTTGAAAAAAACATGAACCCAAATGGAAGCTGAGCGGGATTCTCTTGCCTCTATAACTGTAATTAATTACCTTTAAAAAGTAATTTCTCAAGCTCTATAACAAAGGTACTACTCTTTGAGGATTCAAATCTTCAGCATATTGTGGGTTGTTCGAATGCTATGAAACCTTAGGAATGGTTCCTTTGAATTGTTTCTGGATTGGAGTCCTGAAGATTGGGAGGCACTGTGCTCATCTGAGGTTGTACAACATATAACTTGGGTAATGTTCTGGGAAAGATAATCATAGCCAAGAAATACAGTGCAAGTATACATTTAACTCACTGGAAAGATCTACTTGGTTGAAATAAAATCTTCAGCCGAATTAGTTCAAAATATTAAAACTGCTTTCCAAGCCACTGGAGCTTTTGTTTGCTGTATAAGCACTGCATGGGCAAAGATTCTTATGTGGGTTTTAACATGCTTAAATTGATTTCTGATTTGGTAGCTCACATCTGCGAACCATTACTTAACCAATGATGGTGGGTGTTTTGTTTTGGGGTGGTTTTTTTAAAACTTGACCACCCTGTAAGTATAATGCCAAACTGCACATATTTTTAATGCCATGGTCAGCAACTAGATCATTTTTGAGGAAGAAGTGAAAGTTAGTGGAGCAACCTTTTATTACAAGGGAAGCTTATTGGCCTGTTTCCCCGCAGTCCTTCTGCCCTTCCAGGAGCTATTTTGTAGATCCTGGAAAGTTACTTATAAGAGTAATTACAGTTGTTTTGCAAAGGCACAAAAGCTGTTAATTGTTATTATAAATAAAGCTAAAGGTTTTCCCTGAAATTAAGTCTAGCTGTGCCCGCCTCTGGGGGGTGGTGCACATCTCCATTTCTAAGCCAAAGAGCCATTGTTTTCTGTAGACATCTCCAAGGCCATGTGGCCAGCGTGCCTGCATGGAGTGCCATTACCTTCCCACCAAAATAGTACCTATTGATCCACTCACATTTGCATGTTTTTGAACTGCTAGGTTGGTAGAAGCTGGGGCTAACACCGGGAGCTCACCCCACTCCCCGGATTCAAACCACTGACCTTTCTGTCAGCAAGTTCAGCAGGTCAGTGGTTTAACCTGCTGTGCCACCAGAGGCTCCTTAATTTTTTGAGAAGTAATGATTTGAAGCCCCGTTTCTTACAAGCAGCTAGAATAGTTAATCTCTAGTTACTTCCAAAATATACCTGAATGTTTCTACAGGTTGCAGGTATAAAAGAAACACTTCTTCTATCCACTATATGACAACTAGAAGAAAAGCAGAGGCAGTGTCAGGAAGGCTCAGGAATATTGAGATTCTTCCTCTTCCAATTTTTGAGGCAACATTCTCATAACTGTAAAGGTAGGTTACATGTCAAGAAAGTAGCATTATCTATTGATAAGCTGTGGCCATAACATAGTTTAGTTATACTTTTATGATATTGTAACAAGGGCATTTATTACAGGTAATTAGCTACTTCCAAGCCTTGCCATAACTAACCATTATCCTTCTTCTCCCTCTTTCTTTCACACTTCACTGTCTTTTCCTGTTTAATCTCTCTTTTTCTTTCTAAAACTTTGTTTGCTCCTGGAAAATGGAGGGGAGGTTGGTATGTTTAGTGTACATATATTGGGGCTATTCTATGCTAGGAAGTCCTTGTGTTAATAATTAGAAAAGGGAGGGAAGAACAAAAAGGAAGGTGTTCCATAGGTACATACTTGAAAGTAAGGAGGGACAAACAGGGCTGCCCATTATAATTTGTTATAATTCATATTAAACAGATAACCTTGTATCTTCTCTTTAAAAATCCTCAGTGATAGCTGGTGATTTCCATGCCAGTGGTTTCTATGTGTGTGTGAGAGAGAGTTAGAGAGACAGAATTGATCCTGAATTTTAGTTCAGAGTCGCTATTCAGGTATTTAAACTTATTTTGGAGATAGGATTCAGCCCCTTTAAAGTTCAGACTAAAAGTGGAAATCAACTCATTACCTTTCTTCCCTGGAATCCACCAGCCACCACTGATTATAATAAGTTCTTGGATTTATTGTTAACTAAGAGGGAGCCTCGGTAGTTTAAAATAATGGACAAGCATCCAAGACTAAAAAAGATTGGATTCAAAGAATCAGGAAGAATTTGTTAGGTCTGTATGTTCCACCGTCTGCCATAGCACAAGTTATATGCACTGCTTAAACCATACTGTACTGGATTAAATTTAGATTGCTTCCTTGTGTATGTTCTGACTATGCTCTCTGGAAATATTTCATGGAAACATTTGTTCTGAGGCTCTTCTTTCTCAAGGTTAGAGTTTCCCGTGATGGTTTCTGTTTTTGTAAACAGCTCAATGCTTTTAAATATATACTGTGGCAATTGTTCTTTGGCTAGCTAAACAGGTATCTCAGGTAACCTGTGTACCACAATTTTACACAGTAGTCCTTCAATCTCCCTCCAACCAGTGAACACATTGGAATCAAAATGGAGCGAATTGGTATGGGAAGCAGTATCTTGTTGGAAATGCAAACTAGAAAACTAAGGTGGAGAAAATGGAATGAGACTGGTATATCTTGGTTAGAAAAGGCATCACTGACTCTATAGAATCTTGTATCAGTCTTGAGCATATGCTGGAAATTTTTGGTACTAGTCTAGACTTTCTTCCCATGACATGCTCATCATCTAGAGCAGTGTTTCTCAACCTTCCTAATGCCGCGACCCCTTAATACAATTCCTCATGTTGGGGTGATTCCCAACCATAAAATTGTTTTTGTTGCTACTTCATAACTGTAACTTTTCTACTGTTATGAATCATAATGTAAATATCTTATTTGCAGGATGCATTTCCATTCACTGGACCGAATTTGGCACGAATACCCCATAGACCCAAATTTGAATACTGGTGGGCTTGGGGGGGGGGGGGGGGGTTGAATTTGTCATTTGGGAGTTGTAGTTGCTGGCATTTATAGTTCACCCACACTCAAAGAGCGTTCAGAACTCCACCAGAGATGGAATTGAACCAAACTTGGCACACAGAACTCCTGTAACCAACAGAAAATATTGGAAGATTTGGTGGACATTGACCTTGAGTTTTGGAGTTGTAGTTCACCTACATCAAGAGAGCACTGTGAATTCAAACAATGATGGATGTGGACCAAACTTGGCACAAATATTCAATATGCCCAAATGTGAGCACTGGTGGAGTTTGGGGAAAATAGGCCTTGACATTTGGGAGTCGTAGTTGTTCAGATTTATAGTTCACCTATAATCAAAGAACATTCTGAACCACACCAGTGATAGAATTGGGCCAAACTTCACACACGAAACCCTCATGCCCAACAGAAAAGATTGTGTTTTCTGATGGTCTTTGGTGACACCTCTGACACCCCCTTGTAGCCCTCCCCCCCCCAGAGGTCCCGACCCACAGGTTAAGAAACACTGATCTAGAGGCAACTTTAAATCATCCTATGCCATGGCTGCAGGAAGCTATTTGACTGAAGGAACCAAACTTTATCTTCTACCTTTTATAGTAGGAAGTTTAAAAAATATTAGTAAGGAGACAGTTGTCTGGTATTTGCTGAATGTACCCATGTGAGAATACAGTGAGTATATGGAACATTTAAAATTATCTTTGTGTTGTTCCTGTGGTTTTGTCTTTAAAGTGTACACTGATAAATGTAGTAGTAGAGATATCTTTATACATGTGTGTACATATCCAGCTAGTATAGACGCCACCTCATATCGATTTTTTCTTCTCTAACATTCTGAAGGTAATGGCGTCAGACACAATAGATTTCAAGATATAGGAGGGAAGCTGCAACACAACTTTTCATGATTATAGTAACCTTTAAAAACAAAGCCCGGACACTTAAAAAAAACTCCTCTTTCTTAAAGTCATGTCTCATAGACAGACAATTAGCCATGTTCGGAGAATGTACCTGCCAGAATATTAAGTCATGTCTTTAGAGCAAATTGTGGGAACATGATTTCAGAGAAGCCTTAGAGACATCTACGCTTATTCATAATAAGCTCCTATGTGTAATGCCTCATCCCTTTATTAATTAAATTGCTCTTTTGGTGCATTTGTATGGCTGCTGGGAGGAGACGTGGAACATCAGAGCACACTCCACCCACCCCACCTCTTTTTTGAGCATGTCTGCCAAGGCTGTTTATCACCTCCTCAAGGCAAGGACTCCACTGTACTATAACATCCTGTGTGAGTGAGGGTTATGAGGGTTTTCACCCATCTAATTTACTCAAGCAACAAACATCCTCTTTTCATCAGTCTGACTTCTTCCTGAATATGCCAGTCCAGCCCTCATATCAATTTGCACACATTTCAATTTGCAAAGTCCGACTATTTACTTGAGAGGGAGTGGTCCATCCTCCCTTTCCAGAGAAGCCTCCACGTCGCATGTGAAAACGTCACTGCTTTTGAGGCCCGACTGGCAAGAATTCAGTCAGCCCCCACTTAACATCGCATCTGCTATCCATATCACATCTTCCATCTTCCCGAGCTTTGCTTATATTTTCACAAATTTCAAAACGGATTGAGGTCAGCTTTATTTGAGGTTTTAATCTTCATCCCTTCCTTGACTTGTTTTTTTATATATAAAGAACGTATTATTGCAACATATTATCTTGAATTATGTGAAACCATAGGTGACCAAACCTCTCCAGCAGTTCTCAGTTTGTCGTTTGTGTCTGCGAGCGACAGTAGCTTTTGAATCTGGCTGCTTATCTAATACAGGGAGTGTTGGGAGGGGGAGAAAGAAGCTGCAGTTCTTGCAGCTTTTGTAGCACAGTTTGTGGGCTTGCCCATCATAATACAATTATGAAGGTTAACAGGAAAAAACTGGGTCCAGGAGTGATTCCAGGCAGCTGGCAGTCCCAAAGAATTGGAAGCGCACCACCAAAGAAAACTGCAGGGAAAAGCAAATTAAACCTCATATCTGCCATCTCACTCGCTTTTCTCTGCTTTCCTGTTTGGACTTGAAAGGTGATTGGAGCCAAAGCAGTGACAGTTGACGGAAGTGCTGCAAGGAGAGAGTATTTATTTACAGTGAATCGTGGTGATGCTTGTTCAGGATGCGGTTTCACGCAGGATGTTCTGTCCCCCCCACTCCCAGGTTTTGGAAAAAAAAGAGAGAGAGAAACCAAGAAAAGAGAAGAGAAAGGGGAACGAAGAAAGGAAGAAAGAAAGGAAGGAAGAAAGAAAGAAAGAAAGAAAGAAAGAAAGAAAGAGCATTCTTGATTGTTGGAGGCACAGGATAGCCTTAGAGAAATATTGTGTAACATGTCTGTACCTGGAGTCATCTGTTAATGTACCCATATAGGATTTTGCTGCATTGGGCATCCTGGCAACTGCCAGAAGTAACTCTCCTGCAGATGTGCTCCAACCCTGCTGTAATTGTAAAACACTACAAAATAGCAGAGCAGGCAAGATATATATGCTGCGAGTTATGGCTAACGTAGATCAGCTAGGGAGTTGCCAGAGATGTTGCCAGCTGAGTGTCTGGTAATTTCCTTTTCTTTCTGCACACATGTTTTTTCTCCACAGGATCCCTTTGGCATAGAAATTTGCAAAATGTGCAAAGTTCTACTCCACTTTGTGGTTTTCACTTTGGAATTTCAGCAAGGTTTTGCTTCAACTCACTGATTTGTATTTGTATTCTGTTTAATTTTTTGTTATTTTTGAGGGGGGGGGGACAAGCTTAGTAAATTTTGATAAGGAATAATTAATAACCTTGTTCCAGTGGCTAAGATATACATTTGTGGATGCCACTGGCTTGATTTTTTTTTGTTTATGCTGCTTTGCAATGGCATGTCACAATGATCAACCATTTGATTCACACTTAAAAGTGGAGTACTTAAATTTAAGTAGTAAAGAAAATCAATGAGATTGAAGTTCCTAAGGCTACATAATCCATAATCAAGTCAGTCTGGTAAGTTGATATTTACAAATGCTAGTACCACGGTAGGGGGCTTGAGACTATTTAACCATCCATATTCCAACTTCCATTGTTCTCATAATAGGTTTCAGTGGGGTTAGTTCAAAGAACTGCCACAGTAGAAAAAGTAAAGGTATTCACTTGGGTCAGTGAACTGTTATGTTATCTTACTTTTGCCAGGCATGATGCTGGACTGCTATTGCAAGCACACAGTACAGCATGCCACATACCTTTCTGGAAATGGGAAAAAATGATTGAACTACAGGTTGTTGTGATCATAGAATTTACTCTAGCCTGACATCATTTACTTGGTTTCCTTAAACATGCCTCTAAACTGGGAGGATATTCTTGGCCGGGGTGGGGGGTGGGGAATTATGCCCTGGAGACTTTTAATTGCAGAATTTATCCAGAATTAGATCGACACTACACTTCTATAGGACTACCTTGATTCTAGAGTCTGGAAGGAACAGAAGGGAGAAAAGGAAAGAAAAAGTAATATGTCCGTATATTTTTCTTATCTTTTTTCCCCTCCCTCCCCTTTCTTCTTTTTATGATGCAAGAGACTAACATAGCTACTGATTTGAAAACTAGTTTTATCACTTTTCCTCTGCTAGCACTGTCAATAGTGATAGTACACATCTTGAAGTATAAGTTTGGGAAGAATATTTTGGAACATAGCCACTTATCTATATAAATAAAAATGTAATGTTAGTTCGTGCTACCATCAGAACTCAAAAACCACCGAGGGAATTGACACCAAATTTGGACACAAGACACCTGACAGTCCAATTTATGTCCTCCACTCAAAAAAAGGATTTTGTCATTTGGGAATTGTCGTTGCTGGGATTTATAGTTTACCTACAATCAAAGAGCATTCTGAACTCCACCAATGATGGAATTGGGCCAAACTTAGCACACAGGGCTCCCATGACCAACAGAAAAAACTGGAAAGGTTTTGGTGGACATTGACCTTGAGGTTGGGAGTTGTAGTTCACCTACATCCAGAGAGCACTGTGGACTCAAACAATGATGGATCTGGACCAAACTTGACACAAATATTCCATATGCCCAAATATGAACACAGATGGAGTTTGGAGGAAATAGACCTTGACATTTGGGATTTGTATTTACTGGGATTTATAGTTCACTACAATTAAAGAGCATTCTGAAACCCACAAACGACAGAAATGGGGCAAACTTCCCACACAGAACCCCCATGACCAACAGAAAATACTTAAGGCCATCCAGTCCAACTCTCTTCACCAGGGCAAGAAAATGTAATCAGAGCCCTCCTGACAAAGAACCATCCAGTAATAAATATAGATAGATATAATTCTCTCTCACACACACAGATATAGTATCATAGATTTGAAAGAGACCCTTAAAGAAGGACTATGATATGTTCCATATTCCAGAGTAGGCAAACCAGAAACTCTCCACATCAACATTGACAAAGAAACAACAAGAAATACTGTTTATTCACAAGCATAAAATAATTACATATATTAGAAACCAACACTTTCTCATTACTTTATTTTCCAGCATCGTGTGGCAGGGGACAGCTAGTACGATAATAAACAATGACCCAAATTTCACGTATTGACCAGTTGCAGCCTTTTTGTCCCTTGTACATTAAAAACACCTGGCATAAATTAAAAACACCAATTTCTAATTGTTTCTTGTGTATCTGAGTGCTTTCTTTGTTTTAGCAACTGCACATATTAGGTTTAAATCTTTCCATACACACACCATCCAGAGATTGTACTTTCCCACAGAGATTCCAGACAACAAAGTATCCCATGAAATATATTAATTTTGTGATAAGGCTGTTTCTCCCTCCCCTCTCACCAAGCTATTATTCCAGACATCTCAAGACTTGTGTAATAGGGGTCGGTGCTAATTCTGTAACAAAAAATAAAGAGTTTTGGATCCAGTGGATGAGAGGTTTCCTCCAACTCATCCTCCATATGGTTTGGAGCTTACTCATAGTGGAAACACAGCTAGTGGTATTGCTGTGCTTTCCACCGGTGGAGACCAATCTCCATCCTATTACTCATGTCTTCATGATCAGAAGATTAGGGCTACTGTCTTAAATCATGTGCCACAAATCAGATGATGATAAATTGTGTGGCGCTTTATACATTTTAACCATGTTATTGTGTTACTTTTTTAATAGGGAGAAGAATGACACATATTGATTCTCCTTTTTAAATAACTGCTTTATAAAAGGATTTAAAACATGTATGTGTTTGAATGAACACTCACAGGTTTTAATTACATTGGTGTGATCTCCATGTTCTTTCTGCAACTCCCACATTTTCAGCAGGCAGATGAAGTATTTTAAAGAGTCTATAGAAACTGGCAGTTTGCATCAAGAGGTCATGCTGGCTGTTTGCCTTCAGACAACAAAAACAACATCCAAAGCAATCTCAGAGAAGATATGGCATAAAAATACTGGCATACTCAGGAAATAATCAAAACATGGTCATAGGAGTTGCATCTGCTCCTTTGCAGAGTGTATGATGCCTATAACTATGGTCTTATTAAGCATGCAAGTGGACTCACAAATAAACCAATAGGTTATTAAGAGGCTGCCTGTAACTTTTACTTATTTGTAACCTGCCTTTCTTCTGACATAGAACTCGGGAGTTTCCAAAAAGGTTAAGGTAAGATAAAACTAAAAACTAGCTTTAACTTGTCTTTACCTTGTTAATGGGCCTATTGAAAGTCAGAGCAACAGGAAGTCCTGAGCTACTTTTGCTCAGAGAGCCTGGGCCTGTCCAGCAGCAGAACTAGAAGGGATTAGAAACCCCATCCTGTCTATCTCAGGAAGGAAAATGGTTGAGTAGTCAGATGGGAGGGACACCAACTAAATCTCTGTTCTGCCCTCTTCACCCTTTGAATATGCACATTTACACTTAGCAGAAGTTGGATAGTTGGGTGTGTTTTCATCTTGAGAGAGTTCTATTAGCACCACTTTGAAGTACTCATTCTTTTTTGAAAGCCCTAAATGACCTGAATCCAGCATGTCTAATCCTTTTGGCCATGGGATCTTGCATGCCATTTATAACCTGCAGAAGAACTTTCACTGCATTCTTTAAACATGTATTCAACCAGTCAGAGGAATATTTGCATTTTCCCCTGGTTCACTCAAGACCTTGATTTATGTTTCCCATGATTTCATAAGACAGAGCTGTGGCAGTTAACTGATGCCAAACTGCTACAATTCTGCAGTGTGGGTGGTATTATATGTACTTACTTATGACAGTTTCCTCTTCAGGGCTCCTTCATTATTTTTGCTTTTACTAAGTATACAAATTTTAGGCCTCTTTTCAGCTGGTGGTTCTTATTTTGCGGTATATTTTAACATTAATTTTTCTATTGTTTAGTGTAATTAAGTGACTCATAATTTTGACGTGAGTCACTTTGCAATTTCTGTGAACAAAAAGATGCATAGAAAGCCTTTACATAAATATGATAAAACATACCCCTTGAATTAGCAAGTTTTACCTACCACTGCATGAATTCTAGTCCGTCATTTGTTCTCTTGATAAAATGAGCGAAAGCAACTTTGGTTGGGTCTACACTTACACTAGATTCAAACACTTCCAGTTTGAATCTAGTCTTTGCCCCAGGATACTACAGAATCCACAGTAAAGGTCATAGCATCCATGTGTCTTAATCACTTATGTTCTACATTAGGAATCCAATCCAAGTGCCAGAACAATTGTTGATTTTGGAAATATTCCTAAAGGGTGTTTCCTTCCAGATTTCCTAGGTGTCTGGATAAGCAGAATTCTCTGTTGCTCTTTATGCATCATTGTTTCCCAGGAGTAATGAAGGTCCGATGGGAAGCATATAATCCATGGAGCTTTATTTTTGGAAGACTAGGCAGAATGGCTATGGTTTGCTACAATAGTGCCAACACACAGTTTCCATGATCACACCAATATGTAGTAAAACTAATAAATTTCTCTAGGTAAAACAAACCATTTTGCAATTAGAGGATTCGGTGACTGTCACTGTATAGCAGGGGCCTCAAACTTTTTTAGCAGAGGGCCAGTTCGTGGTTTGAAAAAAATGAACGAATTAATAAGTACACTAGGTAAAGGTTTTCTCCTGACATTAAGTCCAGCTGTGTCTGACTTTGGGGGCTGGTGCTCACCTCCAGTTCTAAGCAGAAGAACCAGTGTTGTCTGTAGATACCTCCAAGGTCATGTGGCTGGCATAACTGCATGGAGCATCGTTACCTTCCTGTCGGAGCAGTAGCTATTGATCTACTCACATTTGCACATTTTCAAACTTCTAGGTTGCCAGAAGCTGGGGCTGGCAGCAGCTCACTCTGCTCCCTGGATTCGAAGCTGCAACCTTTTGCTTAGCAAGTTCAGCAGCTCAGCGGTTTAACCTACTGCACCTCCGATATGTACACTACACATATCTTATTTGGAGTGCAAAAAAACCCCCAAAAAACAAAAAACAAAAAGAAAGAATAATATGGTATTTAAAATGAAGAACAGTTTTCATCAACATAAACTTACCAGTATTTCAATGGGAAGTGGGCCTGCTTTTGGCTGATAAGATAGTGAAGTTAATTAGGATTGTTGTTGTGTGCCTTCAAGTCGTTTCAGACTTAGGGTGACCCTAAATCTAAAGTTTAGGGCAAAGGGTGTGTAAATGACTTTGGAGGGCTGCATCTGGCCCATGTGCCTTGCTTTGTAGACCCCTGCTCTATAGTATCTATTGTGTAGGAAGTGAGAATGAGAAGGTATTAGTGTTCAATTTGAGAAAAATACTTATGATGAAGCAGGTGCTTGGGAGATAATGGTCACTGAAAGTAAAGGGTTTTGTAATACAGGTGGTCCCTGAGTTAAAAATATGAAACTTGCAAACAACTTAACAGTTAAGAACTGGGGTGAGACAAAAGGAAATGAGAGGAATCTACCCATAGGAAGGAAAATCTGCTCCTGAAAGAGTTATCATGAGGAAGAGGTGTCTCAACTGAAGCTTTCTTATGAATCCTTGTTTCCACAACAAGCCAATTTTTTAAAATCAACTTATTACAGGGACAGAAAGTGAAGTGAAATCTTCTTAACAGGGACATAGACAGCAAAGGAAACCCCACAGGTGTGTTACCCATTTCTTATACTATCATGTGTGTGTGCGTGCGTGCGTGCGTGCGTGTCTGCACGCTGGCAGGCGGGCATGGCTAAGGTTACAATTAAAATATGTACCTTTTCTGACATACAAATTCAACCTAGAGAACCTGTCTTGTTCCTAACTTTGGGACTCTCTGCACTTGTCTATAAAAGTGAATTTCAAAAGTTTACTTAATCATTTATTTAAAATGAGATTTTTAATGACTATTCAAAAGAAAGTATTTGTTTTCCTTACTGGGGTTTGGTTGAGGTGAACACCAGAAATGTACTTTAAAATGTTAGGTAGAATTTTCAACATGTGTTAAAAGAACTGAAATTGTATTTTACACAAGAGTGCTGTCAAATGGTGGTAGGGAGGTATTCAGTCCAGTCTTAATTATTGTATCAATAATATCTTAAAGATGGGATCAGTGTAGCAAAACCTAACTCTCTGCCACCTTTTAGTTGTACAAATAATGTTGGTGTTAACTAGGATCTTGATTTGGCACATGTTGCAAACCCTATAAATTCAGAGGTGTCTTCAAGTTATTTTTAAAATAAAGTAAATAAAAAATGGAAAGTGAAACCTAAAAATAACCAAACAAAAAGAGACAGGTGTCATAAAAGACTGACACCTAAACCCCCACCACTGGGTTTAGGCTCAGAAGAGGGAAAAAGAAAACGAAAAAATTAAACAAAACAGAAAGATTGTGTGACGTTTTTTAATTCCATGGAATGGAAGCATTATACAATTACTTCAGTCATTGTTGTGATATCACAGTAAGCAAAAAAATACACAGTTTTATTTACAAAAATATCAAGAGAGAAAGTTAGGTTCTTATTTTCCTCTCGATGCTTAATTCTTTGTTGTAAGTTTACTGTTGTTTCTGTGCATTATCTTGTATTATTTTGATGTGTTTGCATTCATTTGAGGCATTGAATGCCTTTTGTTTTCCGTCTGTAAACCTCCCTGAGTCCCTTTGGGGAGAGAGGGCGGTCTAGAAATAAAGCTTTATCATTATTATTATTATTATTATTTGTATGGGCTTCTTTTCTTGGAGAATTTTGACAAGGTCAGAAGTTTACTGGAAGTGAACTTTTTTTGGAGGAAGGTGTGAAAATAATAAAAGAATGAGAGGAGCCATTTTACATACTTGCCCTCCCCTAAATCAACTTCTAATTTTTATTTCATTTTTGACATGGCAATAATGAAGATATTGCTTGCTTTTATGGTAGCCCTTGAAGTCATTTCTGGCTTATAACAACTCCTAGGTCGTCCTGTCCAAGGATTTTCTTTACAAAATTTATTCAGAGGATGTTTACCACTGCCTTCCTCTGGGGTTAAGTGGTGGGATTTGCGCAGAGGAAGTCGGTAGCTTTCCATAGCAGAGCAAGGATTCAGACCTTAGTTTCTTAGACTCTTAGCCCAACATTCAAACCATTGTATCATGATGGCTCTCAAAGATGTTGCTACTTATATCTAAACATCTACATCCAATAATATTTATAAATTCCAAGGAATTCCCAAACTTTGGGTTTAGTTTCATTGCTTGAGGGAATTTCTGTGCTCATTTCAGTGGCAAAGACCTTCTGTGTATGTAGTGGAATTTGTCTGTGATAGAGTGCAACTGTTACCCCACTAAAATGAATTAAGTAGTACACATAATGGCGCTTCATGCAGTCATGCTGGCCACATGACCTTGGAAGTGTCTACAGACAATGCCGGCTCTTCAGCTTAGAAATAAGGATGAGCACCACCACCCCAAAGTCGGACATGACTAGACTCAATGTCAAGGGAAAACCTTTACCTTTATCAGTACACATAATTACAATATATGAGTGGATAGATAGGAGATTGACTAATAACTGAAAGAATAAGTTCCACACAGAGACTTTATTGCAATACAACAACAAAATAACAACACAGGCATATACAACAAGAGGAAGTCACAGATAAAAAATAAAGCATAATTAAGAGTTATCTTAAGAATAAAATGTGCAACAGTCTCACAAAAGAATGCATCAGAGTTGTTCAGAAGGTATGGAATTTTATAACACCCTTGCCATTGAAAACACTGAAAAAATGAATTCCTGTATTTCATCCTTTTTAAAAAATACACATTTTCGTGTGTTGGAAAAATAAGGGAAAATGCAGATTTCCCCATCACCAGAAATGGAAAATAGGAAGCTGGACCTTTTGCCAGCATCCTGACATCATAAACCAATTCCTGCCCTTACCTAAAGTCTTTTACTTAGCTTATTCATTTTCCTGTTTTCATTGATTAGTTTCTATTTCTGTCATTTATTAATCTCTATTGTACTATGAAGGGATAAACAGCTAAACTAGAAATTTGAGAAACATAAATCAGATAAGGCCAAATGGCCCTTTCTTGCAGACCTCCATCTTCTTTCCAATTTTGTGCAGAGTTAGGAGGATTGGGTTGCTGTGAGTTTTCTGGGCTGTATGGCCATGTTCCAGAAGCATTCTCTGCTGACTTTTTACCCACATCTATGGCAGGCATCCTCAGAGGTTGTGAGGTCTGTTGGAAACTAGACAAGTGAGGTTTTTGAGGAGGAAGATTCTCTGGAGCAGATTTTGACTCTGAGATGGAACAAGGAAGAAAAATGGCAAAGTCTTAGCACGGGAGATTTAATGCCATTATCCTGAATTATTTTTGGTTGAATTTAGGAGGGGGAGGTGCTGGAGGCTTCAGCTGACTAGGTTTCCCAAAGATTTCCCATGTGAGCCTGTAGATGATATGAACCTCACCAATGGATCAGGGTTTTAAATGTTAAAACTCGCTTCTTGAAGTGGATCCAGATGTTAAATAGGCAGATAGTGCAGATATGTTCATATCCACATTTTTTTTCTGTTTACTCACTATTTTGGATGGCCATATTCTGTGCTAGATGAAGTTGGCAGATTCTTTTCAAAGGCTGTGATAAGTGCTATTAAAAATGGTGGTTGGTGAGCCATAGGCTGCCAGCTCATAGTGAATTTTCAGAAAGAAAATTTGCATTCATGGGTTCAAACCATTCCCTAGCAGATTCAAAAACATGGTCCCTGCTGTTGAGTGCCTTATATAAAAAAAGGCAGTGTTCTTGCACATCTTTAACAGGTGTGCAAGAGGAGGAAATTTGAGCAGGTGTAGCTTCCAGATCAAGTTATAATTCCTGAATTCAACATGACTATTAAAAGAGGGAAGACTTTGGGGACCTGTAGGACTATATCTTACCTCTTGTAAGAATCCCTGGATGTTTACAGCTACGTAGTACTATATATACTTTTGTACAGGTTGACTTCATGTATAAACCATTGGCCAAAATTGTGGATTTTGACAGGACCTGTGGCTATGTTGAGGTCATTCTTCAGAGAGGGGAAAGTACCAATGTTGCCTAAAGGGGTCAGACATGCCTGGCCACTACTGCCACCCCATCCTTGGCAGAAGCAGCACCGCAGTGAAGAGGGTAGAGGGAGTTGGTGCCTTTTAAAGGTTTTCCCGGGGCAGACTAACTTCTTGCCTTCCACCACTCAACTTAAAGAAGATAAATACTAGTCACATTGACCTGTGGATAAATCAATCCAATTTTGGGGGTTAATATTTTTTGCTAACATTTCTAGACATACTTTACTATATTGGTGGTTGATTTGATCCCTATTAAGTTGCTATAAATGGGCTGTTTTCTGTATTGGTTAAGCAAACATCCATATAGCAATAGGGTACTACTCTCTCTGATAATAGATTATTGGTGGAAATGGTACTAGCAATGAATTCTGGGCTATAATAAGAAAACATGGCTTCCAATGTGATTTTTCTTCAGAAACATCCAATCCTTCCAAAATCCATTTCAGCTTCATCATGCACAAAAGCATTAACACCCACAAGGTACAATAAAGCAACACCTGACACAATTTAAGCTGCACAGTCTTTTTCCGTAGAGTTGACTATTTTTGAAATGATCTGTATACTAAAATAACTATCAATTACTGTATATCACACTGTCACTTTTTTACTTGTTCAAGTCTTTTTATCAGAAATAATCATGCACTGAAATAAAAAAAATAGGACTGCGGAGGATTTTTTCATATGTAAGCATTAAGTAAAACATAAGCGAATACCATTATAGATGGAACTCAGTAAGGAAAAAGCCAGTGTCAATATACTACAATTAATATAACAGTATAAAATCCAATAAACGGTTGTGCTTATTATTCATGTTGAGATATACTGTGGCCCCTAATCCTTGGCAAGAGAAATGTTTCCACCATCTGCTGAACTTTAATGTGTTTTTGAACAGCACAACATGGTAGTGTGCCTATATAGAAGACATATTCCTGCATAACATATAGTGGCAGGGGAAAGGAAGAGAAATTATGTTTCAGCTGTGAATGACTTATATTTACCCAAGCCGCAAAGAAATACCCAATGGCTCACAAGTGATCAAAGCCACCAGTGAGTTATAGAGGTCTCTTTTCATCGGTGAGGGAAATATAGCACTTTTCAAACTGTTCTATATTCTGTTTGTACAACATGCACATTTTTAATTCTCATTTTTATTTTGGTGTACTTTCTCCTCTGCCTAGCTAGCGATTTTTCAAAGTCTCATCTGCCTTCTTTCTCTCTTGTGCTGTTGATGCCAGACACAGAGCAGATTGGAAGGCCATTGAACATACCACTGGTTGGATGTAACATAGGTACGCCCCCTCCCACCGCCACCGCATTACTTGGTAGTGATGAGCATAAGGAATTTAATTTTGATTGATGTATGGTGTGCCCTTAAGGCAATCAGGAACTGTCAGCAATCAGACATCAATAACTTAGTTTGGGATCTATCATGGTGTTGTTGCCCAGTCTGTGCTGAAGCAATTAGGTTTGATTTGAAGTTTCTGCTCTGGATGTTGGCTACTTTAGGTCATTTGCAGTTGGTAAACGCTGGTGTTTCCCACGAGAAATATCCAGGAAATTCATCCGTTTTTCTGTTAACAGTTAAAGAAACATAGAAAAATAGTTTGTGTTGACTCTAGTTTTGTTGCAATAAATCAACATCCCATCATCTTGACTTCTAGGGAGAGTTCAGACTTGATTTGCTCTAGAACCCATTTTTGGATTGCAACAAAGACAAACAAATGGAACTTAGAGCAATTCAAACCTGAACTCCCCATAGAAGATGATTAAATTGAGAACTGTCATATTGTGGACTTAACATGAGAAAACATGATAAATCCAACCTGTCATTAGAAAATACAATAATATTTGGGAAGGTAGAAAGGGCACTAGGAAAAGAGGAAATGAGAACTGGACACTGCACCTCCCTACTCTGTATGAACCATTGTAGTGTACCATATTTTTTAAAAGTTTAGCAGTCTATCCCTAGATGATTAGCATCTTGTGGGCTATTGGAAGAATGGAAGAGTTAAAAGAATGGTCTGAGACAGTACAAATAAACTTTAAGCAGAGGAATTAAAATAGAAGCAGCCAAATTCCTTTTACTTAAGATTCTTATGATAGCAGTTTATGTTTGCTTGTTCATCAGTCTATTTTTGGAACTCGGATCTCACAAGAAGTTAGGGGCTTCTGAAGAAATTTGTCTTAGCATAATTACTTGGAACTAAAACTAGACCTTTAAAAAGTGTGACAATTCTGACTTCTAAAAAGATGGCTTCTTAAAAAGATGGCTCCCAATAAAATGTTGTTGGGTATATTATTCAATAGTCATTAGCTCTAAAGTGTTTTATGGCACACAAAGTAAATCTTCCTCCAATGGGATATTATGGAAGAAACGTATTTGGAGATTTTATTACAGAGTATTGAGAGATTATATTGTTTTGATAATCCCGCTTTCCCCCCAAAATTGGGACTAAAAAGCATTTCACATAGTACAAGACAGTTAAAACATACAAAAAGCAAATTAGCATATTCCCAAGAGGAACTGAGGGAACAATTTTAGAGGATGAGCGGTTTTCAGTTTGAGTTGGTTATTTTGTGTGAGGGGGCAGAAGAGTAGATGGGGACAGTTGTGGTTGACAAGGGTGCAACAAGAATTTGTCAGACCTTTTGAGGGGATGGAATGGCAGAAGGATCATGCAGTCTACTCATTACCTTATCCGTTGATATGTATCCAGGACTGCTTTATTTGCACCACTTCTTAAAACTTTATTGCTGATGAACCTGAGCATTTGCAATATTTTGTTCTTCATTAATGTTACTACGGGTTTCTCAGTAGAAGACATCTCTGCATTGACCGAAGGAATGAGTTTACCTGGGAGTGTGTTATTCAGAAGCAGGCCACCCTCCTCTGTGTATTTTGTGTTAGAGTAGTCAAGTATCATAAATAATGTAGCAATGAGTTAATAGAAGTAAGGATTTACCTATTTTTATCCTAGTTCACTACTGTTTTGTATGAAGAAGTGATTACTCCTTGGGTTCCTGATTGTGTTCCTGTTCTAGATGATGCTGTAAGGTTAAACTGTGAGATGTGTGTGTGTGTGTGTGTGTGTATGCATGCATGTGTGTGTATAAAACAGATCTAATTGGTGTGGGAGTCTTCTGACCTAGGAGATGAAATGAATTCTCATGATAATGTGTATTTTGGATTTCTTATGTATTTTAGAAGTAAGGGGAAGATACTTGAGAAAAATAAGAAAGCTTCAATCATGACTAAAAGCAGAATATTTAGACATTTCAGAAAGTGTAAAAGACCTTTAATGGTTATGAAATACAGGGTCCTTTAATTAACTCATCTTTGTAGTGTCATTGTTACTAGTAAAAGATCTCTAAACAGGTCTTTAAAAGTTAAATACAGTAGTTTGCATTAGGAAGTCACCCTATTAAAGTGAGTATGGTTTTTAATGTTGACCTAAAAGAGACTCAGGAATTGGCTGGTAGGAACTCTGAATTGGTTATTATTCCCAGGGTGGTCTTACTAGTTTGGATTTGCGGTTGCTGTGGCAGGAGAAGTTTGAGAAACCTTCCTGTGTCACTTCCTGCGTTGTGCCTGGCTCACAAATGAAGAAAGGACTTCATTTTCCAGGGTTACAACTTTTATAGTTTTTCAAGTGCATCAGATGTAGCTTGGAAGACTCTTAAGATGTTGTTAAAAAATCTAAGCTAGATATGTGGGATGAGCACTCATGCCTGAGCTTTCGAATTTGAAATAAATGATTATACTTCAGAATTAATGGACTGGATGGGAGGAATTAACATCTGGCTCTGATAATGAGATGTGAAGAGAGAACATTAAAAAAGAGTCCTCACTAATATTTTGCTATATCTTGTTGTTCAGAAAACAAGGATAGACTTGAGAAAAAAGATAATTATTTATGGAACAGTGCATATGTGCATCCTGGCTCATGTTGTCTATCCCAATGGCAGAATTTTCTTTGGGATGTGGACTCACATGCCCATTTGGATTCATGTTCTACTATGAATGGTCTATCTGCATTGGATTGCTTTTAGTAAAATGTGTGTATATCCAGATCCTAATTCCTTTGGAAGTAATGCAGCACAGGCTGTCTATTTGCACTACATTAACAGTGAAAAAGATAACAGTAAATCAAGTCTATCTTTCTATCTTTTGGCCTCTTCCTCACTATATATTATCTAAGCTTCATTTTAATTATTATTATTTCATCCCACCTTTTTACCAAAATAACTTTCTAAATAGCTGTGAACAGACATTGCTAAAAACCATTTAAACCGTAAAATAATTTAAGTTTTCACAATAATTAGAAGCATTTTCAATTGATTGAAAAAATACATATTTACATCCTAAATGTATCAAGAGTTGAAAATGATTGGCTTGGGAAAGAAATGTGTTGAACATTCTGGAAGTAATGCTGGTCTCGAGGTGGACTGCAATTTCTTAATGTAAAGGCTGAAGGGTGGGATAGAACAATTTTCACATCAGATTTTCTGGGCCAAAGAAAAGGCAGCTCAGGCAGGCAGCCATTCCATTAGGGTGGAGGGGGAAATAATAGCCTAAAAATTGCATGCAGAAGGAGAACTGGTCTGAAGAATATAGGCAAGTATATTTTTTGTCCAAATTTTAGAAGCATCCCCTGCCTTACAACTCTATCTCAATTTTCTTGCATGGGAGTTTGTCGTTTAGTGGTTTTCTTGTATACAAGCAGTCCCCGAGTTACGAACTGACTTACAAACTGACTTATAAACAACTCATAGTTAAGAACAGGGGTGAGACAACAGAAAATGAGAGTAATCTACTCCTCGGAAGGGAAATTCACTCCTGAGTTATCATGGGGCAAAGATGTCTCCACTGAAACTTTATCTCCAATCCTTGTTTCCACAACAAGGCATATTTTTCAAGATCCAATTATCACAGGGACAGAAAGTGAGGGGAAATGGCTCAAGTTACACTTAAAAATGAAAAATGTATTTGTTCTGACTTACAAACAAATTCAGCTGAGTAACAAATTTACAGAACTTATCTTGTTTGTAACGTGGGAAGTGCCTGTACGCCATTGTGATGAAGAACTCCATTGACCCACCTTTATTTCCTTCCGTGTTTTTCTACACAGAACATCCACATGCAGGACATGTTTGTAGATAAAGCAAGTGATCAAGATGAGCTTCTTAGAATACAACTGTTTCAGGAAAAATTATATACATGACAAGTCCTAGGGATCCTTACTTTTCTGCATGAAATATAGGTAGCTTTTTGCTTTGACAGTGAAATAGTAATGGGGCATATTTTTGTTATACTTTCACGTTCTTATTTTTATTCTCAGGAGGTATTCTATATAGCAGAGTTTCTCAAACTGTGCTCCTCCAGATGTTTTAGACTTCAGCTCCCACAATTCCTAATAGCTGGTAAGCTGGCTGGGAATTCTGGGAACTGAAGTCCAAAACACCTGGAGGAGCACAGTTTGAAAAACACTTCTATATAGTACCTTTTTATGTCTTTTGTACTAAACATTTTTCCAGGCTGAAATCCTTTTCTTGCCTACTGACCTCTCTTCATCTTTCACAGGGCAGTTTGAATATATGACATACCACTAAATCAGAAGATTAAAAATGGACATATGAATAAAATATACCACACAGTTATGTTGTGTCACAGAAATTAGTGGATACATTATAAGTTTGGAAGTAGTTTGTTTCATTGGAATTGCTCTAACACCGAAATATGTGCCTTCAAGTCTCCTATCGACTTATCAAGATTTCATGCATTTCCTAGGGTTTTCTTACTACTATAAAATGTATACCTGCCCGAAAAAGACTAGTTTCTCTTGGTGGATCATTAAAATCCAGTACATCTTTGTACAATGAAATAATACATATATTTGTAGGATATGGGAAAATATGTGTGTGTGCCTGTTGGTTTAGGGTGATCCCATGAATCACCCTAAACCAACAGGGTTTTCTTAAGAAAGAAATATTCAGTCAAGTGGTTTTTGCCAGTAATGGTTGGCTGTCTCCTATCCAATTATTTACTGTCTCTCTCTAGAGGAGCTAAGCAGAGTAGGGCTGGGCGGTTTCGTTCGTTAATATCGTAATTTGTTATTAATTCGTAATTTTTTTTATAACAAAGCGATATTGAACCATTCAGGAGCAACTAAAAATCGAAATGAATTTTTCAATTCGTTTCGTAATTGTTTCGTAATTGTTTCGAAATCATTTCGAAATTGTTTCGAAATCGTTTCGTTATTATTTCCGCATGTCTGGTGCAAGCAGAGTCTTTAGAGTATTTAGAATAGGATAGGATAGGATAGGATAATTTTATTGTCATTGTACATTGTTCAATGAAATTAAATGCCATCCCCAATCACATTATATATGCAGAATTACAAAACAAAACACCCATCCTTCCACATTCTAATCACTATTGCACCTAGGCCTAGAAACAAGTGTAATAGCATGGGGAAATAATATGAGGAAAGCATGAAGCATAGGGAAAAGTTATATATTCTCAGAGAGCCTTTCCACACAGCCATATAACCCAGAATATCAAGGCAGAAAATTTCACAATATCTGCTTTGAACTGGATTATCTGAGTCTACACTGTCCTATATTCTAGTTCAAAGCAGAAAATGTGAGATTTTATTCAGCTGTGTGGAAGGGGCCAGAGTTTCATCTTAAACCTCAGAATAAATACTGCTTGTACATATCTATAAACAAAAGGTTATTATGACATTTCTCTTCATAAGTAGAATAGATCATTTCATTCAATCTGAGATCAGTTGAGAATAAGCTCATGCTACAATTATGGTATAATATAGATTGATTAAGAGTCTTGCAGGTAAGTATAGTTTCTGAGCCTTCAGTCCTAGGTATGCCTTCATAGACATGTCTCGAGTGGATTTTTTTTTTGTTCTCAAGTACCTTCAGCAGAATGTGACTGACATAATATCGCCTCAACTCCAATGCTTTTGTGCACAAGTCTCTGCTTTCAGCATGTAACCTGGCTTGATGTCTTGCTTCTCCAAATGCTTGACGGTAGTAATAACGGAAATGGAGGGAGGGGATGTCAGCATGACTACTGTCGGCATGTCGGCACTAGTCCAGGGAGTTTCAAAGGGATGTTTTATTGATTCTGTAATTGCACAGTAGAATGGACAAGCTGAACTGTACCTTGGGGCAAGGAAAGCCCCTGTCTAAACGGCATCTGTTGAATGTACACTCGGCTGTAACATTCAGCTAGGGAGAGCCTACTGTGTAGTTCAGGGGAAGGAACCTTTTCTCAAAGCTCTGTCTTGTGAACTACCTTTTTTGAAAAGAGCATTTTGCTTGAAGTTGTAATCAAACTGTAGTTCAGCAAAGAAAAAAGGAATGTTAATGTATCAGACTGTTATCTTGCAATTCTGCCCTGCCTCAGATATCAGTTGTGACCACAAGCAAATCACACTCATTCTGGATTTCCCATTGATCCTCACATAGTAAGGATGTTGTAAGGATAACTGAATGAGGGTTTCGTGTCTGAACATATACTCTAATAATATAGGTGGCTAAAATAAAGAAGAAAGGTAATTCCAGCAGTATTGTGATTTATACTGTATAAAGCTCAGAACTGAACTTTCAACGAACTTTTCACTTAAAAACCTTGTTAAAATTGTAAAATGTGTTGTTTTGAAGTATAGGGCAGCTGTAACATTTCGTATTAGGGTATGGCGCCTTTTTCCTTCATAATGTTAATAGAGGGAAGAAAAAATCACAGAGTTCAAAAGATAGTAAAGGAATAATTGAAGTGCTTCAACATTTGTTCAAATGTTGGAGTTTGGCGATACAAGCTATGGTTTATTAATGCAATGTTCTAAACTTATGTGCCTTAATTCAATTAGGGAAGAGAATGGTATTGTTTCCCAAAATAGGAAACCCACTTCCTTATCACTTCTAAAAATATTCTTAACCAGATAATTCTGAAAACAGAGTGTATTTTCATTTAGCAAAGGCAGGGATGGGGACAGGACAGAGGATGTCCTATTTACAACCTAAAGACAGTATGCCAGTATGAGCAAGGAAAGTCACAGGTGGGACAGCTTGTAAGGACTCAACTATTGTAAGGACTTAGATATTCTAGATAGCAGTACAATTTGAAACTAGTTTACTTAATCTCAAAATGTACTTCTTCCCTTTAGTGTTAATGACCAGGTTATCAGCTTTTAAAGAAAACATTGCATTTGGTATCATCCAGTAGGATTGTTCATACCGGAAATATTGACTGTCTACATTCATGGGATTTTGTTGGACTTTGGTTTGATAATGCAGGTCACAGATTTTGAAGCTTACCTTGAGCATATCTTTTAAATGATTGGGAAATTATTTGGAGCTACTTAAATGTGATCTGAAACAAAATCTGGACATATCACAGAAAACCCAGAAATTGTGATAAGCAAGATAGCAATTGATAGAGCACATGACGTATTTCAAATGCAAGAGGTCCCAAGGGCCGAAAAAGACTGCTATTTAAAACCCTGAAGATTTGCCTCTGACAGACTCTTAAGGTAGGTGTGACCACAGGTTCATTGTGACTTGGGCAGCTAAAAGTTGCATATATGCGTGCATGCACACACAAATGCTACACACACTACCACACCCAGCAGAATCATAGAATCATAGAGTTGGAAGAGACCTCATGGGCCATCCAGTCCAATCCCCTGCCAAGAAGCAGAACAATTGCGTTCAAAGCACCCCCGACAGTTGGCCATCCAGCCTCTGTTTAAAAGCCTCCATAGAAGGAGCCTCCACCAGAATTCGTGGCAGAGTGTTCCACTGCTGAACAGCTCTCACAGTCAGAAAGTTCTTCCTAATGTTCAGGTGGAATCTTTCCTGTAGTTTGAAGCCATTGCTCCGTGTCCTAGTCTCTAGGGCAGCAGAAAACAAGCTTGCTCCCTTCTCCGTATTTTAAACCTCTTTACCACTATTAAGTGGTAGAGAGGTTTAAAAACCCATTCCCTGGCTATCAAGACTGTGTATCCGATACTGTTGGAGTGGGGAAGCAGCCAGAGAAGATAAAAGCCTCTCATATCCTTTCATTCTTCTGAGGACCACATGTGTGCGGTGAGCAGTCCACTCTGCTTTAAAGGAACACCATGTTGTTATATTGTTGCAAGCTGACATACCTCAGCCTAGTCAGTGGTTGGATGGTAGAAGATTTGGAGAACATAAGATGGAACAATCCAGTTAAATCACTCACTAGATGATGGTCTATCTAATGTGCCCTTTCCATTATTGCAAAATTAAATATGTATTTATTTATTTATCACATTCCTCAGCATCTCGTGTTGGAACAATTTAAAATGTGAAATGGTGGATAATAATTTAGATATGCTATAAGCATAAGGTGTTCCTAATTTTATTTTAATCCCCTAAATGACATAAGTAGTTTTATCTTCTTTTTAAAGTTGTGTTATTTATTTACAAAGTTCAAATATTCTTTGTTACCTAGTGTTAATCTAAATACTGTGAATATATCTGTTTTCCCCTCTCTCAGTACTATTGCACCATTTACAATGCACCATTTACAATACCATTTACTATTTCACCATTTACAATGAATAGAAGGCATAAGAAACATGGCTAACAATACAATGCAATAGTAATAGTGTAAAAACTCACAGTACTATCACTCTGTGTCAAATTTTAATATAAACTTTTCTCAAGGAAGAAATTTGTTGACTATCAGTATAACACGCAAAAAAAAAAACCATAAGAAACTATAGGGTTTTAGATAGTGCCCTTTGAGCTCTCATACATTTATGAATACAGTGTGCATATTATAAATCCCATGAGGTAAAAGTCAGATAAATGTTGTTTAACCCTTGATTTGATTTTGTATGAGTTCTGCACTCAAGAGAAAATACATAGATGCTGTGGCTCAAACTTAAAAGAAAGCAGTTGCAAACTAGAACTTATCTCTGTATCTTTAGGTTTAATAAAAATAGTGAGGTTTATTATCGATGTTTAGGAGTTGTGCTAAAACAATAATAAATTAAGTATTTATTCATATGTGCTAGTGTAATACTTGCATTCTGGAAATGCATTTGCCTTAAAGAATGAACTTGATAGCTGAGAGATACTTAAAGAGAGCTTGGGATATGATGATGTGAAGAAGAGACAAGGCCAACTCCCAGATAAGCTGGTGGTTCAATAATTCCTGAATGATTCCCCACCTAAATGAAGCAGGGCCACAATGTGTTTTTAATCAGTTTTTGCTGTGCAGACTTTCTCACATATACAAATAAGCACACACTGCATGTTGGCTTGCAGAAATAGGAAAATTCTTCCATGGTGTAGCCCTCCACTGTATGGAATCAAAAGATGGCTCCTGTGTGGCTCTGATTGCGTCTGAAGGACACCTGTAGAAAGATAAATAGCAGAGTGACAGGATATGGCAGCTTAGCTATTTCGCTAAGCTGCTTTAGACAAACTGATTTTAAACAGTGGTGAGACTGCGCCATCTCAGCAATAATTTTAATTCATACTACTCAAAGTGGTGATCGTCGCTGGACTGGTGCTGGTGCTCAAGCCATTGTCTGCTGGTCCATGGAAAATTCCCAGGAAAGAATGAAACAGCTGACAATTGTCATAAATATGGAACTGATCCCTAGCACTTTGGGAAATAGGCCCTATTGGTCTTTCACATTAGATAGCTTAAAAAGTATTGATTTAAAGTGTTTCTCTATCTGTTAACAGTTAACACAGAGATGGCCAAATCTAAAAACCCCTATCTCTCCCCCTATTAAAAAAAATAGCTGATTCGCATGGGGCTAAGTCAGCCCCATTTTGCCACCTGGATGGGGCCTGCAGAGCATCATTAGAAGGCACTTCCTCCACAACCACGGGTGTTTTGAGTAGCTCCGACAGGTGAAAGGGGATGAAGGGAAGCCCCACATGTCTTCCCTTCAGCCAGTGATTGCCGGTGAAATGGCAAGGACCAAAAGGACCACATGAAGAGGTACTATGAGATGATTTTTTGACCCACAAACATCCCCTAAATTTCCACAAATAATCCAAATAGTAACAGCTTCCTCTCCTAACCTGCCCAATTTCCCACACCAGAAAAAGATAAAGATTTGCCTGATAACTGGCCAGGTTGATAGTTGGACGTGACATGATGTCACTCTGGGTGCATGAAAATGCACTGTTGCAGTCTGTTATATTGCCCATCCCTGTGTTGATGCTTCATGTGCTTGATCATTGAGTGCCAGCCTTGATGTGCTATCTAGGAAGACAAAAACAAAAAAGTACATTAAGGTCAGGGATCTGGGCTATCAGCTTCTTCCAACAATCATTTCAGATTTACGTGTTTTGCATATTTTGAACAAATTTTGATCAAACTAGATACTCACTTTAGTTTAATATCCTAAACATTTTCCAGTACATTTGGCACCAACCAGAAAAAAATGGTTTTCCTCCCTTCACGTCCCACAAATGTTGATTGTATATTTTGGGATGAATCTGCATAGAATTCAATGTCATAAACAAATGTAAATGATTTTGAGTGGTACCAGTCAACTCTTTGTTTCATTCAAATTGTAAGTGGAAACATTTCAACCTGGGCAATACTGGCTATACCGTATTTCCTAGTTTTCCATCAGAGGTATTAGCCACAAAAGCTAAATGCCACCTTCTGCTGAGAACATAGAAAGAAAATTCTTTGAATCTGAAAGCCATGCTGGTATTGCATTTCTTCAAACGTATGGTGTTTAAGCTTTCACACAACGCAGAAGCCAAATGTTTCAGAACTTAATTGCTTCAGAAGTGGAGATGTGAATGACTCAGACGTCTTTAAGGATATTTCAAGAGAGAAAGAAGGAAAAAATAATACATTTTCTCATTCCTCCTCTCCAGAAGCATTAAGACAGGATGAAAAGTAAAAATATCATTCTGATGGCATTTGGGGAAATTTCAGAATAGGAATTAGTCTGAATTTAATAACACAGAAAGAAAGGGTTCCCAAAAGGTCCAGAAAATGAGTCCAGAAAATTTGTCTCCTCTAAACAAAAACACGGCGCACCAGCAGAATATCCACTGCAGAACAGTTAAGAGAAGTATGTCTTGATTTGCGGTTTAAAATGCTGGCTGGAGTTGGTGAGCAAATTTCATGTCCTAGATTGGAACAACAGAATATAAAAACATGTAATTTGTCAACCATGTCTAGTAATCAGATTGTCTGGAGTCAATTTTCAACTTCCTGGTGGCCTTGAAGAATGAGAACATAAGGTATACAAGTCAAGGGATTTAGTATTTTCTGTGTAAGTTTTTTAAAAACAGTATTTAAAAGTTTTTAAAACAGTCTTTAAAATATTTTTTCTTTAATATGTTTATTAAATTTTCACAACATACACATTATATTATAATTTAAAGTATTGCCTTATATCCCACCCACTCTCATTCCCTTCCCCAAGTCATCAACATCCCAAGCAAGTTGGGTTTTTTCAACAATTCTCTAAGATGACGATTTTAAACTAATAATGTAGAAAGTTGTGTCCCGTCCCCCCCCCCCCCCCGCCCAAATATTCAGTTATTGCTTTTGGGTGTCATACAGAACTGAGTTGTAAGATTCAAAATATTTAATTTTATTAGACAAATCAGATTTGTGATTGAAAAGATTTAAATATATTTAAAGATTGTGTTGAGCTTTGCATCTTTCAGTTTTTCTACAAAGTACGTTTTCGTTCAGTACTTATTTATAATATAAACATGTGTTGTTGCTTAATAGCCTACCATTCCAAAGATTGCCTCGAGCCAAACAGTCAAAAGATGTGAAGATGTGTACAAAACCTAGCATTTCTGTATTAAGCTTTAATAATATCATCAAAGGTGTAATCTTTGAAGTGAGGTCGTTTTTTACACAAAAGAGAGGCATAAGGTATAAGTAATAGGAATGCTGACAGTGAGCTGTTATAGAAAATATTGTGTAATGTTACATTTAAGCTTTGTGCATACAGTGTATATGGAACTTACATTAATTTCATGTTTAGATATGGGTCCTGTCTCCAAGATATTGCATTGTGTAACCATATTATGATGATTTTTTTTTCAATTCAGAAACTGAATTGAATTGAAAAAAAATGGAATTGAAAAAACAATAAGTGGATGGGATCATTGCTTGTGCCTAAAAGGATGGGTGGATAACAAAGCTTTAAAAGAGATTAAAGGGGCCCAGTGAGCTCAACCATGGAGTGTTAGGAAAAATGACAAGGCAAATTTACAATAAATAAAGTAGATACAG
Organism: Anolis sagrei; assembly: GCF_037176765.1. Classification (NCBI taxonomy): domain Eukaryota; kingdom Metazoa; phylum Chordata; class Lepidosauria; order Squamata; family Anolidae; genus Anolis; species Anolis sagrei. The sequence continues at coordinate 39,566,413 of NC_090022.1, read as the reverse complement.
TAGATACAGTAGATATACTCCCAGTAGGGTTTCTAGACAAGAAAAAGGAACAAATATTTGGCAAAGTCATAAAATTTAAAACAAAATGAAATGAAATTTAGAAGAAACCTCCTAAAACCAGATGGAGCAACCAAAGATTGAGAGAAGATATAGAGTAATTGTGATCAATGTAACTGGATTTTATTAAACAAGTTGGAACAAAGGATTATTAACTGGAGGAAAAAGGAAGACCCAGAAACAGATTTTGACCAAATTTTGAAGTGAAAATTAGAATCGTAATGAGTCAGGTATTCAACACGTACAAACAGGACGTGAAGATAGGTTTTGAAGAAAGAACCACGACCTGGGAAGCTATACTGAAATCAGGGAAAAAAACTATTACGAAGCTCTACAACCAAATACTTACCTGGGAAACAGAGACTGAGGAAATAAAAAATTGTATGGTCCTCTGGGCAAAAAACATCGGCCGCCCAATAAAACTGCATGAGTGGCAGACGATTTGGCGAAAGAAGTTAAAATACACCTACTCCTCTGCGTTAAAAGAAAATTGGCTGAAAACTTTCCACCGCTGGTATCTAACACCGTACAAGTTGAGCCAAATGTATCCAAATTATCAAAACTTATGCTGGAAGTGTAAGGCCCACCCCGGTACATATTTTCATATGTGGTGGACCTGCCCTAAGGTACAAAAATTCTGGATTGAGCTCCAGGGAGAATCACAGAAAATACTCAAGAAACGATTCCCCAGAAAACCAGAGTACTTCCTACTAGGGCTGACGGATGAGGATTTCAATCTCAATAATAACGATGACATCATATGGACATACATCTCCACCGCAGCGAGAATAGTTCTGGCAAGACACTGGAAAGATGAGCATCTCCCCAACATCGAAGAATGGATAGATAAGATTTCCGAAGTCAAAGATATGGACAAACTGACGTTCCTTTTGAGATCAAGCTCCGGAGGTCCAGTCAGATCAACAGATTGGACAGCATTCGAAGACTACGAAAGGCAGAGATATGAATGATTTGAATAAACAAAAAGAAGAGACACAGTGATATTGACCCTTAGAAAATAAGGTGCAAAAGAAATCAGGAAAATAAAACTGGGCCTCGGTAGAGAAACCGAGAACACTCTGTAAGGAATCCAAACGGAAGTCGCTTTTAGATCCCCCTCCCATTCCCCCCCCATCTCTAACCTCCTAAGGGCGGGACTAGGGACCACGGTCCCCAAGGGGTAAGACAGTCTATTACCCAGGTATACAATCTATAGGTTTTCTTGAAGCGCTACTAAGGCTCAAGCCACAAGGGCTGATAGACCGACCTGTCCCCTATGTGGGAATCACCAGATCCCAGAAAAGGTACTCACCTTGCGTACCCACAAGAAAACCATCACAAGTAACAACACCCAAGGAACTGCTTCCCCCAGCCTGCCCTTCTTCCTTCCTTTATAGCATCCCCCCCTCTCCCCGCCCCGCCCTGTTTCCTGTTTCAAGACAACCCCACCCGCCCCCCTCTCCCCTATCCCCTCCTTACTCCCCCCCTTCTCAATTTTGTAATTTTGTAGTTTGTCATTTTAAAATCAATAAAGATTATTAAAAAAAAGGTATTCAACACTGAATAAATTCAATTTTAAAAATCAAGTACATAAGGACTAGAGAAACACAAAGGAAAATATTGACCAAATGGCATAGAACCCCAGTTAAATTAGCTCACATAATTAAATTAACCACAAAATTATGTTGGCACAGAAATTGGTTCTTATATGCATGGTGGTGGGAAATGGAAGAGTTAATAGGGCATAAACTGGTATTGAATAAAAAGACTTCATCACCCAGAAAGTAGACAAGAATAAAAACATTGAGGATTGGGTGGAAATTATAAAATATATGACAGTCGCTACCCAAGCAACTGTGGCCTTGGCTGGAAAGAGCATAAAAAGTGGGAAGTTAAAGAAATGGTTGGAATATTTAGCTGATTTCATGCTCCAGGATTAAATTCTTGAAAGGAGAACTATACATCAGGCCAAATCAAGAAGAACAGGGATCTGAAATGGGGAAGATTGATAGATCAAAGGAAAAGGAAAATACAAAGAATTGAGCCATACTGTCTCCACGAATAATATTTGAATGAAGGAAAGTATTGTTCCTGGAGGGCGAGGAGAGAAGGGGGAGGGAGAGGAGAAATATTGATAAACACAGGTGGGAGATAAATGTGGAATCGGCAATGGTAAAGAAATTAAGAGAAGATCATTCTGTCTGTATTTTGAAATGGTGACTGATTTTGATATTACTCTACCTGTGTTTACAATAAAAATTGTGATACAGGCATTCAGTAACAATAACAACATAATCCAAAATTTGAAAGCATTTTGGAAAAGCAGCACTGAATCTGTAACATTGTTGTAATTTGAAAGCGATTCAATTTCTGTTTTTAAAAAGTAAAATAAACAGTTGCATTTAATCACTTTCATTTTAAAATGATAGGTTATTAATTTGCTAGCATTGGGCACACTGTGAACTAGTGCTTGGATCATGACATATTCATCCACTGTTATTTATTGATGTCAGACCCTTGCAATTATAAAAGTAACTAGAAATTATGGTTATACTTCAAATGGAGTGGGATTCTGCCTCATTGAGATAGAATGGTAATGTAATGTAATTTCACCTTAGTTAAAAGTGGTTTGTTATTTGTCACTTGTGCCCAACTGGCTATGTGGTATCTGTCATCTCTAAGCTGACCCTGTAGTTTTGATGAAACTGAAGAGAGAGACAGAAGTCGCTTCTTGAGTCTGGTATCTTTGGATCCTTATATAGTTGGACTGAACTAGTTTCTTAGCAGAACCCCAAAATTGGTGATGCAATTATCTTTAGGAAAAATACATAATCCTTATACAGGCTATTCTCTGATCTTGTTCCCATATAGTTGATTTACTATATCTACAATAAATAAAGTAGATATACTCCCAATAGGGTTTCTAGACAAGAAAAAGGAACAAATATTTGGCAAAGTGATAAATTTAAAACAAAATGAAATGAAATTTAGAAGAAACTTCCTAAAACATGGGTATTTAGGGTATACATTATGACAATTCATGTAAAGATATTTTGTTCTTAATAAATCAGAACACTGAAAGAATTGACAATCCTTTAAAATTTGAATACATTGAAATTTGTACATTGAAATTTGTACATTGAAAATTAAATCCTTGTTTAAGAAGTCTTATTGATAGTCCATCCTGTTTGTTGTAAATGTTGAAACACATTGCTTTAAGGTATAACCTGTGTTGTAGTTGATGAGAAATAGGTTTTTTTCTTTTGGTCGTGTCAGGAGCGACTTGAGAAAACTGCAAGTCACTTCTGGTGTGAGAGAATTGGCCGTCTGCAAGGACGTTGCCCAGGGGACGCCCGGATGATTTGATGTTTTTATCATCCTTGTGGGAGGCTTCTCTCATGTCCCTGCATGAGGAGCTGGAGTTGATAGAGGGAGCTCATCCGCCGGATTCGAACCTGCAACCTGTCGGTCTTCAGTCCTGCCGGCACAGGGGTTCTCCCACTGCGCCACCGGGGGCTCCCGGTAAACTTATTTATTTATTTATTTATTTATTTATATGCTTTCTATCCCGCCCATATCAGCCCGGAGGCGACTCAGGGTGGTATACACAGTCGGCACAATTCGACGTCATAAAAATACATATATTAATAAAGCAAAAACATTAAAGTACATTTAAACATAAAGACAGTGCATAATAATAATTAAAAAGAACTATGTCCTCTCGTTCAATCCCCAACCGTTCCATTGTCTTGGTCGTTCCTGGGTCATTTTCCAGCTCTAGTTTGTCTAGACAAAAGAAATAGTAAAGACAAAAGAAAGGACCCAAGAGAAAACTGGAAGTTAAACCCATTTTAAAAATCCTTTTGAAACACTATTTTGAAAATGATAAAAATGCTTAAAGTTAATATGTAGACCAGTGGTCCTTATAGTAGGGTTGTGTTCTAACTGTTTCTTTGTCGGCATCTAATGACTGCCAATTGTAAACTGTCCTGAGTCCCCTCCTTCGAGGTTTAAATATTAGAATTGGTGTGCATTTCATGAGTATCTATTATCTTGTACACTAAAAATGTCTGCTAGTAGTATACCAGCCTAGGACTAATTTTTAGAAAATGGCATTGTTGGAGAACATAGTAAAGAATAGTAGGGTTGCCATAAATTGAAAATAACTTGAAGGCATGCAACAATAGCAAGAAGCCAGAGCTGCTTAAAATGCTTGCTTATTCCACTGATACATACAGTTAACAAATATGATTCTAAAACTGGTGAAATATATCAGATTAGAAGGTAAATTGTTATTAAAGAAAATTGCTTTGTTATTGTTTGTTAAAAACCAAAGAAAGGTATTCTCACATAGCACGGACGTGCAAATTATAATCCTCAAAACTCTTAATGGACAGAACCTCCTTCCCCCATTGCTCCTAGTCTTTTCAACATCTTGGACAAAAGAATAAGCAACATGTTCAAATGTGAAAAATGCAACTTGGCATGTATGTATACTCCAGATATGAAAGCACATTGTTGAAGCATGGGGAACATGAGCTAAATGACCCCAGGGATTGGTGCTCTGATGCAGAGCCTTTCCTTTCTAGGTCAGCAGTTCTTAACTTGCCCTCTATGGCAGTGATCGAGAATAATTTCTCTCCAGTGCCTGCTTGGTTGCTTTTGTGATCACAACCCCTGTTGAAAAGAACACATCATGGTAAGCATCAGGCAGACACTCCTTGTTACAATGGACACAATGACGGGCTGAGTATTAATTCTTCAGTAACCCTATCATCAGAGATGCACTCTGTTCAAGTTTGGGTATTTAACTCTTAATGAAGGTCTTGGATAGCCAAGCCCACAGGGGAACACAACTGCTTGAGTGACTGAAGATGAAAAATTAACCTTGTCTATCATCAACAAGCTAAGGTTAGTTATAATATTTATAACTATGTACCGATAATGACTTCTGCTGCCCTGGAGACTAGGACATGGAACAATGGCTTCAAACTACATGAAAGGAGATTTCACCTAAACATTAGGAAGAACTTCCTAACTGTGAGAGCTGTTCAGCAGTGGAACTCTCTGCTCCGGAATGCGGTAGAGGCTCCTTCTTTGGAGGCTTTTAAACTGAGGCCGGATGGACATCTGTTCGGGGTGCTTTGAATTCGATTTTCCTGCTTCTTGGCAGGTGGTTGGACTGGGTAGCCCATGAGGTCTCTTCCAACTCTATGATTCTATGTGCAGTGCATCTGTGCTGTTGAATTCATGCACTTTAGCTGCCAATGTGCAATGCTATGGAATCATGGAAGTTGTCGTTTTATATCTTTAGCCTTCCTTGCCAATGAGTGCTGTTGCCTCACCAAACTACAACTCACAGGATTTCATAACTCTGGACCATGATAGTTAAATTAGTGTACAACAGTGTAGCTATACCCTTGGAAACTTTTTTGGTACCAAATCCCCCAACCATCATATACTATGGTTTCCAGAATGCCTCAACTAGCGGGGCTCAAGTTGTAATTTTGCGATAGTCATTAATGGTGTGTATGGAAGAGTAGTGTTTAATCATTTCTGAAAAGAAGCAAATGTAGAGGTTGTAAAAGCAATACCTCCCATGGCTTGCTTTTGAAAGCCTTTATAGAAGTTCAGATAGGTAGCGATGTACTGATTCTAGGCTTCTAAATGGATGCTCACTTGATCCAAGATAAGATGAACATGAAATAATATCTTCTTTTGCAAAGAGAGAGCACGTTTTTTGTTCTTTTCCTCACATTTCATGCCATTCATGGGTGATAAGGGGCTAAAGCAGGTATGTGTGGGTAGGTGTGAACATAAAACATATTGTGAGGAGGAAACTTTGGAGCGGAGATATGTTAGTTCAGCAAAAGCTTTCAAGCACATTTGCAAAGGCTGCTTATTTCTCACTCCTCAGCTCTGACCATTTCCTGCTGAAACACTTCCCTTTGGCAGGACCCTCGGCTGGGCTTCTGGTTTCATAAGCCAGCTGCAAAAAGTGAAAACTATTAAAAAGTAGAGTGACACATGTAGGGGAGAGTTATTGGGCAGCACAAAGAGAGAAGCAAGCACCCACTTGTTTATTCTGCCCGTCAAATGTCTGCTCCTACACTATTATGATAAGGAAACCATGGGTTTTGAATACTTGTTTGTGAAGCTCCTGAATTCTGTTCACATCAATATTCTGCCTGCCATCCATTTTCACGACAACATTTCCTTGCTTTCCTTCTGGCCTTCCTGCTCCATCTTTTTAGCCAAGGGTTTGAATGTTGTTCTTAGACCTTTTCACTCAGTGTGCAAAGTTTGAGAATGAGAAGATGTGGTTGATGAACCTTGTCTCTCCCCCCACCCCCCACCCCCAGTATGTTGTCTGAACACCTTCAGGCCCCGTCTACACTGCTATATAAAATCCAGATTATCTGCTTTGAACTGGATTATATGGCAATACCATATAAATCAGTTCAAAGCAGACAATGTGGAGTGTCTGCTTTGAATATATGGGTTATATGGCATTGTAGAAGGGACCTCAATCTAACTTTTGGAGGAAGCTCATGTGGACATGGAATAGTTATTAAGCTGTCCTAGCTTTGTTTGTTTTTACTGTATTGGATGTGTTTATCCTCTTATACAGACAATATTGGTTTACAGCAAAACTGTGATGTTGGAGAAAGTTCTAAGAGTGCTTTAGACTGCGAGAAGATCCAAACAGTCTATACTTCAGGAAATAAAGCCCGACTGCTCATTGGAAGGAAGGATAGTAGAGGCAAAGATTAAGAACTTTGGCCACATCATGAGAAGAAAGGAAACCTTAGAGAAGACAATGATGGTGGGGAAAATGGAAGGAAAAAGGAAGAGGGGCCAACCAAGGGCAAGATGGTTGGATGGGATCCATGAAGTGACTGGATTGACCTTGAAGGAGCTGGGGGTGGTGACGGCCGACAGGGTGCTCTGGCGTGGGCTGGTCCATGAGGTCACGTAGAGTCAGAAATGACTGAATGAATAAACAACAACTGCAAAGGGTAGCTTGCATGTGCTTCTTGGGACCTCAAGATGCAGCTCCAAAGGCCCCCACAGACCCCCACACTCGCTTTGAAAATGCACACCATTTTTTGTGCTGAAACCCAAACATATCTCCCAATTGACTGCTAATGCAGGAGTAGTATGTGACTCCAAAAAAAGAGGGTGAATACCAGAAATAATACTCACACGCATACACACACACATTTTAAAATTTATTTTATTTTTATCCCACCTTTCTCCCAACATAGGAACGTGTTGTTGAGTCGCCTAAGGGCTGAGAAGGCCGTATACAAATATAGTAGTAAATAATAGTAATACAATATACTCTCAGTTAACCGGAACTCCAGCACCCAGCGAAAATCAAAGTAATAATAATTTAAATAAATATTAAAATATTTGTATAATATTTAATTAAGTTACATTAAGTGTATAATGTTAAGGAACCCCTGGCTGCGCAGTGGGTTAAACCACTGAGCTGCTGAACTTGCTTACCGAAAGGTCGCAGGTTCAAATCCAGAGAGCGGAATGAGCTCCTGTTGTTAGCCCCAGCTTCTGCCAACTTAGCAGTTTGAAAAGATGAAAATATGAGTAGATCAATAGGTACTGCTCCGCGGGAAAGTAATGGTGCTTCATGCAGTCATGCCGGCCGCATGACCTAGGGTGTCTACGGACAACGAACGCCGGCTCTTCGGCTTAGAAATGGAGACCATGATAGTTAAATTAGTGGAAGAGTGTGTTGAATAATATGTAACTGCTATAACCAAATGCATAACAAATGTAATAACTATGATAAAACAATAAAAAATATTTTTTAAAAAAAGAAATGGAGATGAGCACCAACCCCCAGAGTCGGAGACGACTGAACTTAATGTCAGGGGAATACTTTACCAACCTATAATGTTATTTTAATTTGCTTTTAAGCACTTTATTTCAATATTAATATTGTCAATACAATATGTGGCATGGTATAGTGTGGGGTTAGGTTTATTTTTAACAATAACTCTCAGGCAACCAGAAACTACATTTATCTACCAATCCCCATGAGTGACAGTTAACTGGAAATATACCGTTTTTAATTTTTTAGATAATTATTTTAAATATATTTTTAAAAAAATATGTATTGATTTTGTTGCCTAATGGTCTGTCAATTGCAACAAAAGTTTTGTTGCTGCTGTAAATATAGTAGTTTATTTTTCTATCTCCCCAGCACCCTCTTCAACCAAAATCACCTGGAATTAGGCCAGAATGAGTTCCTGCAAGCCCAAATGCAACAATATGGTTTGCAGAAAGGATGCCAGGATTGGGTAGAGAAGGCTCTCTTTCTGTAGTTTCACCCTCTTGGTTAATACAAATGTGCAAAAAAAGACAAGGCTCATTTCCCCCCTTTTCATGTTCTTGAGAGAACAGAGTTAGGAGAGGCAGCAAGTCAATCAGGCCCCTTCCTTCCCCACTTGCTGCAGCTTCAAACAGAAGGAAGACATGAAGCATCAGAACCCTGAAACACTATAATTGACTGCACTATCTGAAGCCACAGGTAGAGTTTCCCCCCTATTTTAGTTCTTCTTTGTGCAAAAGCTTGCTGAAAAGTAACCTCTTCCCCCAACTGGTACACCTAAAAGAAATGTTTTAATTCAGCACTCTTTCACACTGTTACAATTGGCTGCTGACTGGGAGAATTCAATGAGTGGACTATCAAAGGAAGAGATGGATCCCCCCTGCATTGTGAAGTGGTCTAGTCCATTCCACCATTGCCTCCTGGGTTGCTTGAAAGAAAGCAGCCCAGTGTCTCTTGGTCCAGTTGAATTGGTGTTTCTAATAGATACTGGAGGATAAGACATGTAACTCTCTTTTATTTTGCTCTTTTAAAAGGATTAGTGAAAGGTGCGATGCTGAAGCTTCATGTTTATATTTATCATACTTATTTGTGATCTGAGAGGTTGATAAAGTGGCTTTAGTGGATTTTTAGCAGAGTACAGATTGGTGATTTGAAATGTATGGGACCAGGAATGTTGCGTATTTCAGGTTTTTCCATATTTTAGAATAGTTGCATATACATAATAAGATAATTTTGGGGATGAGACCAAAGTATAAACAGGAAATTCATTTATTTTTTCTTTCTATTTTTGTGTATATATGTACTTTTAAATACACATAGCCTATGCACAATATTTTATTTGAATATATATTTAATTTGAACATTTAATAGAAGGAACAACTAATACTAATAATACATGTGATATTGCTAATAATATTGCAGTACAGTGGTATAGTGTAATATAGTAATATATAATACTACTATTGTGCTATGCTAATAATTATAATATAGTATATGTACATATAATATTGATTATAATGTTGTAATACAATATAATACTAATAATACAATATAATAATATAGTCATTATATATTTTATATTACATGTGCTATTGCTAATAATATTGCGGTATAGTGGTATAGTACAATATAGTAATATATAATACTATTATTGTTCTATGCTAATAATTATAATATAGTATATGTACATATAATATTGATCATAATATTGTAATACAATATAATACTAATAATACAACATAATAATATAATTATATATTTTATATTACGTGTAATATTACTAATAATATTGCAGTGTAGTGGTGTACTACAATATAGTAATATATAATACTATTATTGTGCTATGCTAATAATTATAATATAGTATATGTACATATAATATTGATCATAATATTGTAATACAATATAATACTAATAATACAATATAATTATATTTTATATTACATGTAACATTACTAATAATATTGCAGTATTGTGGTGTAGTACAATATAGTAATATATAATACTATTATTGTTCTATGCTAATAATTATAATATAGTATATGTACATATAATATTTATTTATTTATTTATTATTTGAACTTATATGCCACCACTCCCCTGGGGCTCGGAGCGGCTTACAAGAATGGCTAAAATCTAACAAAATTTAAAAGCAATTTAAAACAATTTAAAAACAGCAATATCAAACATTAAAAGCCTGTCGAAACAGGTATGTCTTACATGCCCTGTGGAAAGCTGGTAAGTCCTGCAAGGCACGGACTTCAGGTGGCAGAGTATTCCAGAGTGATGGTGCCACTGCTGTGAAGGCTCTGCGTCTGGTTGCTGTTAGACGCAAAGTCTTGACACTGGGAATTTCCAATAGATCTTGGTCCTCAGAACGGAGGGATCTCTGGGGGTGAGGCGGTCCCTCATAATATTCATAATATTGTAATACAATATAATACTAATAATACAATATAATTATATATTTTATTTTATGTGTATTATTACTAATAATATTGCAGTATAGTGGTGTAGTACAATATAGTAATATATAATACTAATATTGTGCTATGTTAATAATTATAATATAGTATATGTACATATAACTTGTAAGCTGCTCTGAGTTCCCTTCGGGGTGAGAAGGGCGGGATATAAATGTCGTAAATAAATAAATAAACTATAAAAACATCTATACATACCTGCATACACATACATACACAAACACACACACACACTATACACACACACACACACACACACACACACACGTACACATATACATACACACAAACACACACACACACACACACATTATACACAGCATTTAAAATATTTTGTGCATCTTTGTGTACCCTGAAATACCAGAAAGGAAAAATGCTACTATCTCAACCACAATTTTGGTTTTTGGATTATTTCCAAAAATAAGCGATTCTCAACCTGTATGCATTTTGAGAGGGCTCTCTTTTGGGAGAGCGTGAATCATAAAGACAGGGAAATGTTTGTGAGAGGAAAGCAATTGTTTGCCATTTTAAATTGTTTTTGCAAGCCATCTGTGGCCATCACTGAAATCATGAGGCCTTTGGGGATGTGATAATTGTGAAATTGCTCTAAAATTTCCTGGATAAATGAACTTGGCAATGGACAGAATAAAAAATACTGGGGGAATATATACATTTCTGTTTCTTTTTTTAAAAGTGCATTAACAGTGTATTGATTTATTGGAAAGGGTGTACTCCCTAGAAGATTTAGTTTATATTACTGTTAAATCTTTGAGTTTAGTCCTTTGAATTGTTAGACTATAATCCTATCCCCCCTTTTTAAGAGAAAGCCTCAGTAGATTCAAATGGGACATCTTTTTTTTTTTTTTTGGAATAAACATGTACAGAATGGCATTGTTAATATCTTTATATTAAGAAATATTTGACAGCATGTCACATCTGGTTTCTTCTGGCGTAAGTGGTAAACAGCTTAACATTCAAACATGTCGATGAAACATGGCAGGACTTATCCGTTGATCTTACCCAGGATCAATCACATAAAGCCATATATAAAGACCAGTATTTGTTTTTATTGGCAGAAACATATTCAAATTGGCGAGAAATTAGACACAAACGTCTTGTGATATTTAGCACTCTTAATGTTTAGGTTTGTTGATAAGCCTCCTGGACTCCAGGAGGAAAAGTTTTGGATCCTGTAAATCCTCCTTACTGAGAGAATTCCCTTGTTTTTATAATTGTTGCATTTACAAATAGTACAGCCCTAAACAAATAGTAGTCCTAAATAGTACGTTCTTCTGAGTTATTCTCATATTGTCATAACAATTTTACTGAATACACAGCACAACTGAGCTTGTTTCCACATCCAACAAAACTATAAATTTGGAGTAGGGAATATTGGACTTACTGAGTTGTTGTAAGTTTTTTGGGCTGTATGGCCATGTTCCAGAAGCATTCTCTCCTGATGTTTCACCTGCATCTATGGTAGATATCCTCAGAGATTGAGGGGTCTGTTGGAAACTAGACAAGTGAGGTTTATATATCTGTGGAATGTTCAGGGTGGGAGAAAGATCTCTTGTCTGTTGAAGGTAGATGTGAATGTTTCAATTGGCCACCTTGATTAGCATCTAATGGCCTAGCAGTTTCAAGATGTGGCTTCTTACTGCCTGGGGGAATCTTTTGTTTAGGGGTGATTAGCTGTCCCTGATTGTTTCTTGTCTGGAGTTCCCTGCTTAATAATAATGATGATGATAATAATAATAACAATCATCATCATCAACTTTATTTGTACCCTGCCACCATCTCCCCGATGGGGACTCGGGACGGCTTATATGAGGCCAAGCCCAAACAACAATTACATAAAATGCAACCTTTGCTTTGAGTGTTGTTCTTTATTTACTGTCATGATTTTAGAGCTTTTAAATATTGGTAGCCAGATTTTGTTCATTTTCATGGTTTCTTCCTTTCTGTTGAAATTGCCCACGTGCTTGTGGATTTCAGTGGCTTCTTTTTGTATTGGTCTTATGCTTGTACTCTTACTGCTGAGCCATAAGTTGAGCTTCATAGCTTTTCTTGAGACTACAGGGCAAAACTAAGCATTATTATTATTATTATTATTATTATTATTATTATTATTATTTGAAACACAACAAGATGAGTCCACAGCAGACATGATCACTCTGCTGGCTGTTGTATTGGATCACACGTCGGACACTTCTCAAGTGTCTAGGACTGTGTGATGTATCGGCGAATGATGCGTCAGATCCCAGTAAGGTGGCCTTCTGCAGCTAGCAGATGGTAATTTTGTCAGCGCCGATTGTGTTTAAGTACAGGCCAAGGTCTTTAGGCACTGCACCCAGTGTGCTGATCACCACTGGGACCACGTTGACTGGCTTGTGCTAGAGGCTTTGCAGTTTGATCTTTAAATCCTCATATCGTGTCAGCTTTTCCAGTTGTTTCTCTTCAATCCTGCTATTGGCCGGGATTGCAATATCGACTATCCATACATTGTTTTTTAACACGGTTGTGAGTTCAGGAGTATTGTGCTCCAAAACTCTGTCAGTCTGAATTTGGAAGTCCCAGAGTAGTTTAACTTATTTATTTTCTGTAACTTTTTCAGGCTTTGATCCTACCAGTTCTTTGTCGCAGGCAGATGGTTATTATTATTATTATTATTATTATTATTATTATTATTATTATTTACCTTTAGTTTTTTATATTGTATTGATAAGATGGTTGACATGGTTAAAATTTAGACTGCTCACGAGGAATGTAACTTTGAGATGTCATTGCAGTGATAGAGGCACATTACTTTTTATATTTACTGTTCCATCATATGATTCTGATGAAAAAGATAGAACTGCGGGATACTTGCAAATAATATAATTTTTTAATACATAGAACTGGAATCTGCCTTCTGGCAGTATGTGAAACTGAGGTGTCTTTTGAAGAGGTCAAGAGGGAAGAGTATAATTTAAATATTTTTGTAATATCGAGTATCTTTTCTAAAGCTAAGGTTCAGTTTATTCCTGGAAAGCTTGACATTCCAAACTCTTGGGAGTACTGAGATGCTGTCTGTGCTCCTGAAGTTGGCCATAAAGAAAGAGAGCCAAATTGGAAAGGATGATTTAGAAAGTCCAAATTTGCTGGCAGAGACTTCCTGTAGGTAAAATATGTAAACAGCCCACATACAAACAGGACTCTTATTTAACTAATGGGGTATTTTCTTGTTTTGAATATCAAAGAGCTTATTTTCCTATTAAAGTCTCACTTTTTTGTTAAATTGGATTGTGTATATCCTCCCATGCTTGGTATGCTTCCTGAATTAGTGAGAGTAATATTTCCCCTTTCCGTTCACCTATGGAAGAGGCTAATAATAATAATAATAGTAATAATAATAATAACAACACTTTATTTATACCCTGCTACCATCTCCCCAAGGGACTCGGTGCAGCTTACATGAGGCCAAGCCCAAAATACAACAATACAAGCAATAACAACAACAATACAAGCAACTTAAAAACAACGAAACAATAAAACAATAACATAAACATTATCAATATAGTATAACCATGTCATGTAAACCCATTCCTCCTGCAGAGTGAAGTTAGCATTTTAAAAAATATAGTTTCAAGAAATAGTTGAGATTGAAGGGTTTTCCCTCAAAATCTTCTGGCAATAAGACTGTGAAGGAAGAAAATTAATACTATAGGGCGGTTTCACCCATATAAAGTTTCAGCGTAGGCTGCTTTATAACAGGCATTTCCCTCACATTCTTGCGTCCTGAAGGAGTACAGGCACATGACACCTCATCAAAATGTAATGAGAGGACCCACACTGTCAACTGGGTGTCCTCATTTTGCCTTTCAACACAGTGTATCATGTAAGCGCAATTTTCTCATGAGCTTGTACTCCTTTAGGAAATATGTATGTGGTGGAAATGTTTGTTTGCAAGTGGGCCATATTAAAATGTTATTGCATATATCACAGAGAAGCTAGAAGCATTTGTACTTAACTACTTAAAGTCCATGTTTGCATATAATGGTTAACCAGGGTTCCTGGCTTAATTTGAATAAGCAGCACAATGGTTGAAACAGCTTGCACTTCTTACTTTGTGTGAGGAGATAGTATGATCATGTCTGCAGCAGCATGATTATGTCTGAAACATTTACTACTATATAGTGTTTAAAATGTTTAAAAGCAATTTAAAATGTTTAAAAACAATGATTTTGGGTTGAAAAGATTAGCCTTTTACAAGAAACATTGCCCAGGGGACGCTCGACTGTATTTACTCAGTCTTTTAGGAGGCTCTTTCCGTGCCTCCGCGAAACAGGTGAACAAAGCACTGAATGAAACATGCAGAATAATCACAGGATGTCTTAAACCTACACCTGTTGATAAACTCTACAAGCTAGCTGGCATTGCCTCCCCCCTCCCCCGCCTCAACCAATGTGTGACAAAAAGTTGCTGCTAACGATGAGAGAAATAAGATTGAACACTGTGAAAGTCATCCTCTGCATGGCTATCAGCCTCTTCCCAGTAGACTCAAATCAAGGAAAAGCTTCATGAGAACCACCACTCCTCTTAATGTTTCCCCAGCAAGAGTATCCCTCTGGGTAGCTAAATCAGGCAGTTCCAACTGGATTCCCCCCCCCCCCAATGAGGGTCTTCCTCCAGGGGCAAACCAAGAATGGGCAATTGGAAGTCCCTGATCAGACTCAGAAGTGGAGTGGGCAGATCAAGAGACAACCTGGCAAAATGGTATTACCTAGAAGAATCCTCCACCTTGTGCAACTGTGGAGCAGAACAACTCCGCATATGTATGCTTGTTCACAATGCCCTGCCTAATGCATGGAGGAAGAACTGTTTAAAGCTACTAACAATGTGGTCACTGTTGTCCCTTTTTGGTCAAAAATCATTTAACCGCTTGTGGTTAACAGCCTTTGAAGACTGCCCGGAAGCTTCAACTAGTCCAACGGTCGGCAGCCAGGTTGCTCACTGGAACAACGTACAGGGAACATAAAACTCCTTTGTTACGCCAACTCCACTGGCTACCGATCAGCTTCCGAGCATAATTCAAAGTGCTGGTTTTAACCTTTAAAGCCCTAAATGTTTCTGGCCCAGACTACCTGTCCAAACGTATCTCCTGCCATGAACCATCACAAAGTTTAAGACCTTCAGAAAAGACCCTGCTCTTGATCCCACCACTATCACAAACACGGTTGATGGGGACGAGAGACAGGGCCTTCTCAGCAGTGGCCCCCCACCTATGGAATGCCCTCCCTAGAGATATCAGATTGGCCACCTCCCTCTTGTCTTTTAGAAGGAAAATCAAGATCTGGTTGTGGGACCAATCATTTGATCAGGGAGCAGCAAGTGGAAGAAGATCACACAACTTATGGCAATGAATTGACCCGGACTTTTTTTGGATTTCGATTTTAATGGATGTGTCTTAATTAATTGTTTTAATTGTTGTTTAAATTTTTAACATTTTGATTGTACTGTGGTTGTTTTTATCATGCTAGCATCGTATGATACTTTTGTTAGGCTGCCCTGAGTCCTCTTTCGGGGGGAGAAGGGCGGGGTATCAATACAGGAAATAAATAAATAAATAAATAGTGTTCCCTCTATTATCAGTTTTATAGTTATTTATGCACGAAACAAATAAAACCACTATATATACTCATGAATAAGTTTATCCCATGTATAAGTCAAGGGCAGATTTGAGAGCCCACATTATGGGTAGGTCGAGAGTCACTCTATGCAGAGGGAAACGCTCCAATGCCTTATCAGGGAGCTGCTGTTTCCCCACCCGGCAATCAAAAAGGCTAGAATAGGCACCTTGGCAAAAAGACTAGTGGAAGTCCGTACTTGTTTCAGATTCTCCTGGGATAGACTAGGCTTTTGCCTTTCACCACTCTACTCAAAGAAGGGGAGGGGTCCTTTTTTATGTAAAAGGTTAAAATACGGTATTAACTCTCATCACTCCTCTGAGTGAGAGGAGAAAGGTGAAAGCCAGTCTGTTCTGGGAGAATCTAAAAGAAGCACCGACCCCCCTCTATTCTCTCAGCACTCTCTTGAGCAGAAACATTTTCCTGCCCAAGCATTCAAAATAAATAAATAATAATATCCAGGAGCAGTTCCAGAGGAGAGAGAGTAGAGGGGATGGGTGCTTCTTTTACGTACTTGTGTTATACTTGGATATACTAAGCTCTCACCTTTCACCACTCAATTCAGAGAAGGAAATGGTTTCTTTTTCAATATGAGATAAGGTATGATACTCAGATTGACGCATTGATAGATTTTGTTTTCATTAAGAGTTATGGTACGATACATTGTCCCATGGATATGTTCACCCAGACTTTGGGGGTTGATTTTTTGTCTACACATTTGGACTGGTTCTCAGTATGCTACTATTTTGCATCAGTGATTTTTAGGCTATGGTTTATTAATTCTTGGCATGCAGTTTGCTTTCCGGAGATAACACGAGAGCAAGATGAAAGCATAACGTATAAAAACTCACTTGTTCTCTGACAGATGTTTTGTTGGCATGAAGCATGACCAAATTTAGCAGCACCCACTTTCTGGCTAGTAGCATTTTGTGACTTTTTCCTGCACCTCAGGTTGGCTGCAACATTAGTTCAATTTTAACTTAAGAGCCAAGCAACTGGCATGTGCAAATTGAGAAAATCCCGTGCTCTGAAACAGCAAAGGAAAAATTATGCATGTCCACAATACAAAGGAAGTTTTAAGGGTAATATTTCCAGATAGCACTACCTCATTTGAGAATCTTAATATTATTTTACCTTTGAAGCCTCTGTGTGAATGAGTGGGAGGTCACTTTTGAGTATTTAAAGTAGTTTAAGGATGGTAAAACTCTTAGTTTGCACCTTCCATTTCTTTTCATAAACAATCCCTGGTATTATCCCTTTAGGGAGATTATTGGCCTATGCTTTAAAGACCATTTATGTGACTATTATAAGATGCAATGTACTAAATGGTAGGATAAAAAATCTGTCAAGTGAGAGATTCGTGATACACTTGTTCACTTACATTATTCAAAACAAAACAAAGATTGTAGATTTAAATGAAACTTAGCCCAGAGTAAATATTGTGATCATATTCTTGGTATATTTGAAAATGCTGTTATTCTGATTCATATTTTATGCTGGTTTATACTCAGAAATTGTTCATACCTGTTAAGAGCATTTTAGTATCTTCTTGTTCCTCTACTACTTTCATTCTTTATCATTAACTAATTCCCAGGAATATAGTACTAGATGTCTATTGACAAACTGTTGCTAAAACTCAACTTATTGTGAGCAGATATCTCAGCCAATAGTTTATTAAGTTTGCATTTTATATTGTTTTTTGGGGCGGGGGAGGGTTGTTTGGGTTTTTTAAAAAAGGGAATTGTGCATTCACTCCCCCCCCCCCCTTCCCTCCAGCAGAAGTGAATAATTCCTCTGGGGCTGAAAAATAAATTAAAATTTCCTTCTTGTGTAGTCATTAACATAGCCAATTTACAAAACCCTTTATAAGAAAAATGGCTTTGTAATGGGGACACTGTCAGACTCTTAACTACACACTGCTGGGAGCCGCTCTAATAACGTCTAATGCAGTTGTAGGGAAGCGAATCAGTAACAGAAAGCAAGATCACTGCTTGACTGCTCCCTTTCCTGACAGGAAGAAAAGGACAGTGATCAAGCTGAGGTCCTCAAAGGAGGCCCTTAAATCACTGGATAACATGAAGAATGGGATGATACACACAGGCTGCTGTAGAAACCATCTAACAAAGCATTTGAATTGTAGTGAGCTAGATAATTCTTGTAGGAACATTTAGGCGACTGATCTTTTTGCCTTGCACATTAGAAAAGTGCCCGAAAGATAATGGGAAATGTTCAAGTGTAGTCTTTCTTTTTAAAAAGCTGTTTATGACATGGCATTAGTAATAAGGCACTGTGTCAAAAACTCCACCAGGAAGGGAGGTGTTGAGCCCTGTATTGCCAAATCCTTGAAATCGGAGGCAGAAAAAAACTAAAACAAGAAAACACAATGTGCCTGTTTACCCCCCTTTTTAATGACATTGGAATATGGCCCCGTAGAAGATTCTCCAAAGTCCAAAGCAACAGAAGTATTTTAGAAGGTAAAGATAGAAAAGGGAAATGCATCTAGCTCCTTTGGTTTTGGCCATATGTGTTTTTCAAATTTCGGTGCAACATTTAAGATGATAGGGTAGCAAGGGATGAATTTATTTCAGTCCCTTAAACGCTCTATTAGACACATGATTTGTTTTTGGTTAAACTACAAATAGAGGTTTGTGAGGGGTGGTGGCTACCAAAAGAGATCCAAGTTAGAATGGTTATTAATTTCCAAGCCTCAGAACATTGGAAGTAGCTTTGTTATTTAAAAAAAGAGACTAGGAGAAGACCAGAAAGTGCTTACACTCCAAAGAACAGACATGGGATTGATTTAATAAATTCAATATGTATGTTAAAGGAAATATTCCTAAGGACAGTATTTGAGCTGGAACTGATGTAGCTTTTTCCCCTTTCTTTTTGACAGCTAGCTTCTGAAACATGGCGCAGTGACAATCAGTGACAGAAAGCGAGGACAGTCAGGTTAGTTCTTTTTGTTCCATGTTGCTTTTAAATGGCATCAGATACAACTCTGGTTAGAACATGCCTGAAAAACTGTAATGTCTGACTCGTGTCACGTGTATATGGCCCAGTTCAAACCAGATTCGGGCAAGTGTTTCCTTTCATTGTCATTGAGAGGACTTCAGTTGAAGAGGTTTGTCTGAAAAGTTCACCGTGCAGTAAATGAACTTGGAGCATGTTGATAGCAGATTCCCCAGAGCCTATAATTTCAGTGTGTTGCATATCACACCCTTCAGACAACCTATATACCAGATGCCTAGGGCTGTTGTGTTTAGCCACATACATTCAGCCTGGCCTCTGGAAATGTAAAAGAGCTCTGGAGAATGGAAGTACCAGTAACCTTCAAGACAGCTGTCAGAAGGTGATATTTAAAGGTCCTGACCATTTGAAAGCATGTGAATACTTTTGAAAACAGTACTTTGAGATGCTTTGGTTTACACAACACTTGCATATGCAGATTGGATCCTGACTTCAGAGCAGTGGTTTTTAACCTGTGAGTCCCCAGGTGTTTTGGCCAACAACTCCTATAAATATTATTATTACTATTATTATTATTATTATTATTATTATTATTATTATTATTATTATTTGAAGCACAATAAGATAAGTCCACAGCATACAAGATCACTCTGCTGGCTGTTGTATTGGATCACACTTTGGACACTTCCCAAGTGTCTAGGACTGTGTGATGTATCGGCAAATAATGCATGCTGATCCCAATAAGGTGGCCTTCTGCAGCTGGCAGATGGTAATTTTGTCAGTGCCAATTGTATTTAAGTGCAGACCAAGGTCTTTGTGCCGATCACCACTGGGGTCACCTTGACTACCTTGTGCCAGTCTTTGCAGCTTGATCTTTAAATGCTCATATCATGTCAGCTTTTCCCGTTGTTTCACTCCTGCTGTCACCTGGGATTGCAATATCGACAAACCATACTTTGTTTTTTAGCACGATCGTGAGGTCAGGAGTATTGTGCTCCAAAACTCTGTCTGTCTGAATTCGGAAGTCCCAGAGTAGCTTGACATGTTCATTCTCTGTAACTTTTTCTGGCTTGTGATCCCGCCAGTTTTTGTATCCCACCTCCATCTCCTGAAGGGAGTTGGGCGGCTTACGTGGGGCCAAACCCAATCAAAATAGTTAAAACATGACACAATTAAAATACATAACAACAAGGTAAAGCAACACATTATAACAGTATAAAACAGGCATCAGAATCAACAACAAGGTATTAGGATTTCTGGGAGCTGAAGGCCAAAATATCTTGGGACCCACAGGTTGAGAAGCACTACTTAAGATAAACTTAAGATAAACAAGCAAGGAAAGCTTTAGAATGCAAAGTAATACTACACGACAATATGATTGTTGTGTGAATGCAACCATATCCATCACATAAAAATCGTTTGTGTTTCTCTGAGATCATCATATAGTAGGAGGCAAAATGTGATGCTGAGAGCCATTGGGTAAAAAGAACAAGATGACTTTTGGAGTTATTTGTATGTTTTATTGTTCTGTCGGCTTTACTCTAATTTCAGTTTCAGTTGATACTATTGATTATACTGAACAGTGCTTGTTCAGGCTATAGTATTGTACTCAATGTGCGGTAAAATGTTACTCTTTTCATAAGTGACTTGAGCATAAAAGGTGAAAGTATACAATTAATTTGCCAGCACTTCCTTTAAAATAGTATGCTGGATTTCTATAAAATGCTGCCTGGAGCAATATTCCAAGTAAATTATTGTTATTTACGATGACTTTTTTGCTTGCATATTTAAAGTCAACAATTATGTTTCCTTTTTATGCTTAATGGCTTTGTACAGTATTTTTAGAAACCTGGTCAATTCTTACTTCTCTGAGTTTGATAGTCTTAAAAATACATAAAATACAGATTGATAGATGAGCAACTTTTTGAATCTATTAATGTATAATGATAATTTCATTTTCATAAATAAACCTATGGGAATAAAACATTTGAGAATATAAAACTATTGATAGTATTATTGGTTTTAGCTGGGACACATTGGTGGGTTGTGATACGAGTTAGTGGCTTCTACAGCCTCCATATTTGTGCAGGACCCCGAGAAAGTGGGAAAAAAGTGAATTGTACAACTCTTGTGCAGAGGTGTGGTCCTGATTCTATGGCATACATTGACCATAGAATCACTCTGGAGGAACTATGGACTTTTGGGGGTAACCTATTAATCAAATCTGCAAAAGTTAAACTTGCAAATGTGAAGGGTGAACTGTATTTATTCTTGACCTCAGTTAAGCATGTGAATGCTCTATCTATCTATCTGTATGGTGTATATGAAACATAAATGAATTCCATTCATTTCCTGTCCAAGTTCCTCATTATGCACAAATGTATGTATTCCAAAATCCAAAACATTTCTTGTTCCAAGCATTTTAGATAATGGATACTCAATCTGAATATAAATATACTGAACAAATAAATAACTGCTATTCTAAGGTACCAGAACCCTTCTGAAAATAAATAGAATCTGCCATGGTCTGATTGTGGAAGTTAAAGAGGGTCAGTACTGCCAACAAATGCCAGTTAGGCCATATTTCAGAGGAATGACCTGAAAATGAACACCCCACTCAGAATGAACACCCCACTCCGAAAAACCTATGAAATTCATGAGATTGCCATAAGTCAACAGATGACTTGAAGTCACTTACATTGTTTGAATAAGATAAAAGGATATATCTTATGTAAATCCTTGTACATAAGAGTCTGGTGAGCACCAGGCTGGTGAATTAATGTGAGTTGCAACCTAACATATAGCAACAGGTCAGTAGTAAGAACAAACAGCAATACCAGCCACAGAACTCTTGCCTAGATGCAGAATGGCTAATAGCTTGCATATGCCAGAGGGATCCTCAAACTTTTTAAGCAGAGGGATGGTTCATGGTCCTTCAGAGTGTTGGGGGTGGACTATAGTTTGAAAAAATGAACTAATTCTGATGTGCACTGCACATATCTTATTTGTAGTGTAAAAAAAGCATGAACAATACAATATTTCAAATGAAGATCAATTTTAACCAACATGAACTTACCAGTTTTTCAGTGGGAAGTGTGTGAGCCTACTTTTGGCTCAGGATAATTACAATTATTGCTGTGTATCTTCAAGTAGTTTCAGACTTAGGGCAAGCCTAAGTCTAAATTTTTGGGCAGGGGCTGGATAAATCACCCTGGAGGGCCGCATCTGGCCCCCAGACCTTAGTTTGGGGGCCCCTGATTTAATGTAATGAATATTGTTCCAAAAACAAGTAATCTTGGATTTATGACCTTCATCTCTTCCGTAGCTCCTGGCAGGATGTTTTCATACTTGTGGTTGCTGCAAAATAGCACAGTTAGGCAAGGATTCAATATGTCATCAGTGTTGTCTTCAAAGTATTTCACAGACTCATTGTAGTGCTTCCCTCAGGATTCCTTAACATTAACAGTAAAGTGTGATTTTAATAGCTCCCAGGCCACAAGGAAGAGTTTTGCTGCATTCCATGCTTTGGATTCACTGATGGCTGAGAAGAATGTCTTTTTTTGCTGCCAGTACTACTACTACTAAGTTAGGATCATTAACGTGTTTCTTCTAATGTTCACACCTGATGCAATTTTTCCAATTGCATTTCAACCATTCCTATTTATATGTTGGCCCCATTTGCATCTGCACATGTAAATTAGCATCATTTGCATGTGAACTCCATCTGCATCTGAGCCTATGCGCATCATTTCTTGCAGCTCACCAATGTACCAAGGTTCTGACAGGGCTCTGATTAGTGGAAGTGACTACCTGGAAGCAATTGTATGAATTGCCTGGGGTGATAACTGCATTACAGAGAGAAAATAGCATCAACAAATGAGCTGCCAATGGTGATAGGGGATAACTCAGACATTTTTTAGAATCCAGATGGTCCCCTAAGGTAGGCCTGCACAATTTGTGGCCTTCCAGGTGTTTTGGACTTCAGCTCCCTGAATTCGTAATCATTGGTCAAGCTGGCTAGGGCTTCTGGGAGTTGGAGGTCCAAACCTCTGGAGGGTCATAGGTTGTGCAGGCTTGCCATAAGGGAGTGGTTTTCATCCTATGGGTCCCCAGATGCTTTAGCCTTGAACTCTCAGAAATCCAAACAGCTAGTAAACTAGCTGGGATTTCTGAGAGTTGTAGGCAAAAACACCTGGAGACCCATAGGTTGAGAACTACTTCCGTAAGGTTTTAGAGTGGAGACTATTTTAACACCTATCATCCACCAATTCTGCAGATGGAGGGTGCTTGTAGGTTTGAATATCAACACAAAAATATGACCATAACAAAGCTGTCAATAGAAGCTTAGCCACTTTAAACTTCAATCCTCAATCACTTATGAAAAATAAATCAGATATCTATCCTGCTACATGTATCTAACTTACTTACTGGGAGAGACCTACAATTCATGATAATCATGATACCCCCAGTTTGGGTTCTGAGGTCTCCCAAAACCTGGGTGTCATTGATACATGTCCTAGGCCAGTGGTAGTGAACCTATGGCACATGTGCCAAGGGGCTCTAAGAGCACTCTATGTGGACCCACACACTGTTGCCCAACTGTAGGGCCTAGAAAGTCCCCACTACAAGCTCCCCATGTCAAGGTGCTGTTGCTGGCCTGCAGCATGGTGCACTCACTGCTGGCCGTGCTGGGCTCTCTTGAGAGACTGTGCCTTTGCCAGCCCCAGCCTCTTTTGCTTCACTCATCGGTCATGCAGAATGAGTGCACTTTGACCTCACCTTTGACCTCCATATATCGGTGGAACGGAATCATGAGATCTATAGTTTCCCCCAAGGTCTTTAGCCTTCTCTGCCCACAGAAGTCTGGTGCCACCACCAAACGATCAGTTCCAGGGTTCCGTCGCACTAAACCATGGCAGTTAAAAGTGGTTCCAGGCTGCATTCATTCTGCAGTTGAGATGTAGATTACAAGTAAAACAACCAAAAAATGATCCTATTAATAATAATAATAATAATAATAATAATAATGAATTTATATTCCGCTCTATCTCCCCGAACGGACTCAGGGTGGATTCCAAACATAAAAGGCAAACATTCAATGCCCGAATACAACAATATATGCATACTAACAAAATTTAAACAACCCAACATATAAATATGAATTATGACTTAACAACTAAAATGAAATAAAAAACAGCCTATTATAACAAAAGCCTCTGTGTTTGTGTACATATATGTGTGTGTATATGGCTTCAGTAACAACAACATCAGCAACAAATCATAACACTACTAAGAACAATGAATTTCTTACCCACTTCTTCCTGTGGCTTGATGTGGGGTATAATATCATTAAAGCCAAATTTGAAGAACTTAATCTTTCTTGCTTACACTAATTAGATTTAGGAAATCTGGAAAGGGAGCCATTGGAATTTCAAGAAGGCTCTATCTGGAAAAATAAACTCTGACTTATGTGAAATACTTGAGAAAGATAGAAAGGATGACAAAGGACAGCACAGTTCTGAAAATGAAATACTTGAAGTGTGGAATTCTCTGCCAAATAATTTTAAGTTAATGAAAGCACTTGGGATTGCTTTCCTTATTTGGTTTCTATCATGTTTTGCTTGTGAGCAGCTGTTTTCAGCTTTGAATTATACCAAATCTGACACCAGAAATACACTCAGATATGACCTGAGTACTGCATGTGTTGCTCTGAAACTCACTAAGTTTGAGCCAAGGTTAGACAAATTATCAGCATGCATCCAACAGCAAAAATCACATTAATTATTTAAAAGTATGCCAATTGCAAACATTTACCTTTCAATAAAAAGTTGTTTGTATCACTGAAACCTCTGTTATTTTGTTTTACTTTTAAGACAAAAATGTTAATGTATCAGTTGTTTTTTTCTAAATGAAAACCTCAGTATTCAGGTTAAATGGTTGTGTTGGGACTTTGCGACAAGTAAGTGGGTTTTGGGTTGCAGTTTGGGCACTTGGTCTCTAAAAGGTTCACCATCACTGTCCTTCGTCATATGTCATATGCTACTGGGTAGGCAGAAAGATAAACCATGCACTATAAAAACCCTAATCTCTCACATTTGCTCAGTTTAAGATGCTCTCAGATTGTAACTTGTCTTGACAGACAATCTAGAAAGTGATTGTAGTTGTTCTTGAGCATATACTGTTGTTTTTTTTAGTATTTCACACACAAACAATAAAGACTAAATTAATATTCAGAGTTCAAAGTATAGAGAAATAGTTACTCTTCATTTTTTATTTTAATTATTACGAATTATTACTCCTTAGATTAGAAAACACTTGGGAGCATTTTAGCAAGCTAATGAAAAGTTTAAATCATGGTTTTCCTAGCTGAAGATTGAAAACCGAGACAAGACGCACCTTTCCCTAGAGTTAGGGAAAGGTTAGAGCACCTGTTCCAAAACAAAGGGGTGCTGTAATTTGGAATTGGGCCTAAATACCCTGAAAACTCCAGATCCTTCCCGATGTTTGGAAGCTAAGCAGCCCTGTTTAGTACTGCCAATGAATACCAGGTGCTGTAGGCTAAATTTCAGAGGAAGGAATTTGCCTAAGAAAACCCTATGAAATTCATGGGTTTGTCAGAGGTTGACAAATGGCTTGGAGGCAAACACACACACATAATTTCATGTTAATATGGTACCAAATACATTTAATATTTTATATCGATTTAGTAATAGTATTAACAGGGCTTCCAGTAAATTCACTGGTAGAAGACCTTGTCTTGTATGACTTGTTAATTTAATTTAATTTATTTATTTACAACATTTCTACCCCTCTCTTCTCAACCCCCGAGGGGGGAATCAGAGCGGCTAACACTGGCAACAATTTGATGTCGCAAATATCACAATATAACAACAATATAAAACCATAAATACACAATAGATAAAAAAACAATAACATTAATTATACAGTCATATAGCCCACTCCATTATCATAACAATAATATTGTCCAGTTCAATGTCCAAAGTGCCATTATGCCTGCTAGCCAAAAGCATGGTTCCAATACCACAATTTAAGTTTTTTCCTAAAGGAAAGGAGGTAGGACGCCAATCTAATGTTGCTGGGGAGCTAATTTCAAAAATATGTTTTGTCTTTTGATTCTGGGAAGGTATATAATTAAGAAAATTGTGACTGTAGATTTGAATGCAAAAAATAATGCAGTGCTATATATGTTGAAGATTAAATATTGGATAGTGGATTAGGACAAGGAGACTATAAATATGGAACTTTGTAATGCTGTCTCATATATGGGGTAGGGGCTGATCTTCTGAACTGGAATCCGTATGACAGCATATTAGTAATCATTAGACTTTTAGTCCAGCAAGAAGGTTGTAGATTTTGCCCTTTAGGACAGAGATAATAGACACAATAGAAACATCACTGTTAGCCTGTCAACCAGTAGCTTAATGTCCTCTGTCTAGGTTCTGGATGCTGAAATTTTCATAAACAGAAAAGATAGCTGCTCTGAAAATGATGTTGAACAGATTTTGCTATACTCGGGAGAGAGTTTTCGGTAGCAGGTTGTAAGTAAGCGAAAAATATGATGTTAAGTGTGGAAACCTTGAGACATGTCTCAGAGGAAAGGAAGAAACGTTAAATTTCAAGGCTGGTGGCAAAACTGTTGAAGCAAATACAAGATAAGCTCACTTTAATAAGACAATGGAAGTAAAGTAATATCTTAAGAAGTCGTAATTTGTTAGCTATGGCAACTAACGGTAGCTTCCCTTGTTTATATGTTACTTCTAGAGCTAGGCTGCTAAAAACTGCCCTGAACAAATGATCTACAGTTTCTCCTTCACATTTGCTGGTTTTACATTCATGTGATTTGATTATTTGCTGATTTGGCATTGCCTCACCCTGGCCACTTTCTTTCTGATTTCCAGGACAGGAGTGGTACTTGACTCAAGTTCCTTCACCCATGGAAATAGGAATGTAGATTGTGTTAGGGCCCACCAGATCTTGACTTAGTGGGTTTCCCATCTCTATGGGCTAAGGTGCAGGAGCAGTATGTGCCTGGTGGTGGTGGTGGCGGCTGCTCCTCCTTGAGGCCATTGCGTGAATGTGGCCTATGGTTTCAAAAGGGGGGCATAAGCAATTGCTATTACCCACTCCTGAAACTGTCTAGAATTTTAATATATTTTATTGTTGTCTCGTTGTTATTAGCTGTCCAGTTGACTTTGCTTCTATTTTTCTGAAGCCATTCCTTGACATGTTGTTTTAAACCCTGCATATTGGTTAAATTTAACTATTGTCAGTGAAAACAATCCAATGATTTTCAAAGGTAGCTTATTTCCATAGTTAATGTAAAACAGAAATAGAAACTTTCTCTTGTTGACATGCAGGGTGGAAAGGGTGGGGGGGGGGGAGATTGGTCAATCCTCTTAATGCTAAACCATAGCTTAGTGTGCGTGGTCTTTGTTGGCATATTAATTTTTCCATTGGGATTAATTTTGTCCATTATTGTGAACCCTCACGTTCCCTTTAAAAGGTTACCACAGTGAGATTTATTCCTATCCAAACAAAATACTAGTGGGAATTCTTTGTCTAATTCATTTGGGTTTAAAATTGGTAAGCAATTATATTGTAAAAATTCTAAGATAAGCTGGTCTACAACCTTGATAGCTAAAAATATCAGACCTTTCCTGAAAACACTAAAAGAAGATGCACAAAGTTTACAAAACAATGTTTAATGTATGTCCCTATATTAATGTGTTTGATAAGAATTCCCTTGATAATTACTATATAGTCTTGTAACCTCAAGGTCCCTAGAGAAAATATTTATGATAGATAATACTATTTCTACTATTGTTCAATGTCTACTGTAAATCTCTTACTCTGTAATGTCAAAAATGGCAGTTGGCCATTCCTGTTTATCTCCTGAGTATTAAGTTGTCCTGTGTGAGTAGTTTCACACTTGGCCATTATAATATCTGTGTAAATGGCCCTTTATATTTATTTATTTATTTGCAATATTTGTAACCCACTTTTCTCTAACCCGAAGGTTACTCAAGGCAGCTTACAACCCGGCAGCCATTCGATGCCATAACAATATACAATTAAAACATTTAAAACAAAATGGTAAAATCCATTGCCTTCACTGTTAATCTCATCCAAAACATTGTCTGAGCCATTCCACAATTCAGTATCACATTTGTCTATTGCACTGTGTTTCCAAAAGCTTGTTCAAAAAGCCAGCTTTTTACTTTTTGCCGGAAGGTCAGAAGGGAGGGAGCCGATCTAATATTCCTATGGAGGGAGTTCCACAGCTGAAGGGCCACCACTGAGAAGGCCCTGTCTCTTGTTCCTGCTAGACACTGCTGCGAAGAAGGCGGGACCGAGAGCAGGGCCACCCCAGTTGGTCTTAAGCTCCTAGATCAGTGGTTCTCAACCTGGGGTCCCCAGAGGTTTTTGGCCTTCAACTCCCAGAAATCCTAACAGCTGGAAAACTGGCTGGGACTTCTGGGAGTTGTAGGCCAAAAACATCTGGGGACCCCAGGTTGAGAACCACTGTCCTAGGAGGTGTATGCTCCTTGAGTATTGCTCCAATGAGCAACCTGGCTGCCGCCCACTGGACCATTTGAAGCTTCCGACCAGTCTTCAAAGGCAACCCTATGTAGGGCACGTTGCAGTAGTCTATATGCTTTTGGATGTTAGATTTCCAGAGGAGGAGACATTCAGAAGCTTGGAACCTGAGCCATCAATTCATGGCCTACTTATTTTCTCACTTTACTACAGAGGGCATTCTTGAATTCTTTAGCTATCTTTACTTCCCCCCCCCCCCCCTTCACTTAGTTCTAGCAGGAGAAATGTTCTTTCCTAAGAGGTCTTTGATAATGTAGTTTGTATTCGTATCTCAGAAAGAATTGCTTCTATTGAAAATTCAAGAAGTAAATATTATAATCAACGAAGCATCATAAATAACTTTTATGTCTAAATCAAGCTATTAAAAGCTTTTTTTATTTTTAAGTAGATAGGGGAATAAAATAGCTGCATAGTTCATAAAGTGGTATACTATTACTGCCTGCTGTGCCCATGAATTATGCCAGCTTTTTACACTTGTGAAGTAAAAAGCGGATTAGAACTGTGATCAATGTATTATCCTATATTTCTTATTGTTCATTATATTTCCTTTTTGAGAACCTTTGTAGTCTAAATGGCTACTAATGACATAATTACAATTGTTTGTCACTACCATAATGTGTGATTTCCTATCTTCTCATGAAGATGTAAGTTAGATAAAGGAGGAGTTTTGGCAGGAAGACAAAGTGCAGTGATTTATTAAAGACCAGATGTGGTTGTTAAAAGCTTTTTTATACAGAACGACTTAATTGAGTGATGTGAAATAGGAATGAAATATCTGAGCATTATAGGCAGCGGTTCTTGATGTGAAGGACAGAGTTGCTTATCAGAACATGTGAAATAGTTTGCCGATTTTGCTGTTGCACACAATGTTATGCACATTTAAATAGTATCAGTAACAATAACTATAATGATAAAAGTTACTGTTGTAGTTGATGGGATAATCAATGTCTTTTGTCTCAAATCCTAAATTGTTTTGCAATGTCATGGTTGTGGTGCCATGCAAAGTGATGGATCTGCATGTAAAATATCAAGGTTCAAACCGCAGCTCAGTAGATGACCCTGGATGGAACACTGGCTCAGCAGCCCATTTTACCCCTCAGGATTGCTGAACGGATAAAATTAGAAATGAATGAAAACAGATATTGAAGTCAGCATGAGCTAATTAGAAAAATAAAGGGATAAAATGTGAGGAGGAGATAGTGTAGTATCAAACAAATAAAATCCCCAAAGGGGACAAAGGGAAGGTAA
This sequence comes from Anolis sagrei, assembly GCF_037176765.1. NCBI lineage: Eukaryota > Metazoa > Chordata > Lepidosauria > Squamata > Anolidae > Anolis > Anolis sagrei. The sequence continues at coordinate 39,536,519 of NC_090022.1, read as the reverse complement.
ATGAATTGAAATACCACTATTTACAATCCATATTTCATTAATTTTGGAAATATTGTGTGAGAGGTTTTTGTTTTGAATATTTGTCTTATTTGAACTTTTCCTTGTTTTTGCTTAGTTACATGAAGTTCCAATACTTTCAAGACCAATAAAAATAATTTGGCATGTAGTTTTGTGCACAGTACTCTACTTTATCAGATTCACCAGATGCATCTGGTGAAGTGAATGTGCAAAATATTTGGCACAAAAATAAGTGCTAAAAAATCCTTTTGCTTTCCAACATACTAACATGGTTGCCCCCCCCCCCCCGAAAATCATGGACTCTGCATGGAAAGTTCATTAGATGGCAGATTTTTGAAGAATCGACTACGGAATATGGTCAGGCTCTAAATCGGGTCTTTGGTTGTTGAATTGGACTGGCTATTTGGCTATTTGGTTTGATAGTAATTGTTTTAAAGTGTTTGTCATATTTGTTGCATGTTGGCGGCATTGAATTGGTGCCGGTTTGTAAGCCACCCTGAGTCCCCCTTCGGTGATAGAGAAGGATGGGATAGAAATGTTGGAAATAAATAAATAAATAATGGGCAGTGTGCTGTGATATGAGACTATATAGAGGAGCTGAGTTGTTTGAATGGAAGAGCGCCTTGATGTGAAGTATGGGCACTCGGCTGGCACAATTGCACAGATTGTGGTAGCTATACTGCTCTCTCACATACAGTTTATTGATTGTTGCAAATGATGCTTTCCCATAACCCCAGTCTTGCACACTTCCACAAGTAATCACATTTAAGTCCATAAGCATCTGACCCGAGCCTTTGTCCTAATGCATTCTATTTGAGGACCTGCTTGGTGATGTTTGGATTAACTCATTGATCAACTAATTACATTATTAATTAATTAATCTTCCCAGTGAATTCACCTAATTTTGTAGATCCCATAGTTAATACTGGAGTTACAAATCTGCTATAGTGAGTTAGATAATTATACTTCGTTAGGAAATATCTCTCCTTCTGTCACATTCATTAAAACAGGAAAACCTGCTGCCTCAGGAGAAGGAATATAATAATTGGAGGAAATGCACCACATGGCTCTGTTTGTTTGTTAGACAAACAACAGACAATGGCCAGCATCCTGTCAGGGACACCTACATGTTCTCCTATGTATGTGGATGTTCTTGGAGGGTGGGGTGCTGTAGCAGTTGGCATTCCCTTCCTCCACAATGCCCAAAAGGCCATCCCATATCCTGCACACTCCTCAGAAGTAATGAAGAGCAAGTAGGATCACAGAAGTATCTGTCTCCATCCCTGTAGCCAGAAGGGAAATTCTGATGTCAGTACTGAGACCTACTGGCAACCTTTGGAAGTCTTAGCACTGATGTCATTATTTTGCATCTTGCTATGGAGACATAGCCAGATGTTTAGGTCTGAATCAGTGTTAAAGATTTCAACTGTTTATTCTTAATAACAGTAATGTTTAATTTTATTTTAATGTTTTTATATTTTAGGGTTTTAAATTGTATTGAACTCGTTTTAAGCCGCTTTGAGTCTCATTTGTAGAGATAAAAAGCAGGGTATAAACAAACATAGTAATAGCAATAGCAACAACAACCACAACAACAACAATTGTGCCTGCAGCCGTGTAGGATGGCTTCAGAAGCTTCTCAGTAATCCATGGGGTAAGTTTATAGAATGGCTTAGTGTAGATGTTTATGTAAATATTTACTTTATGCTTGGGAATGTTGGAATGGATATTTTGTAATTTTTATTGAGACGGTTTTATTTACTCAAATATATGGAAGTCACATCATATGGCGGCTTAGCAACACATTCTAGCATTTTTTAATCAATAAAAATGCAGGGTGTTTGAAATTGATGGGCCCAATTTCAAAACAATGTATTTCATGGTGGCAACATGTTACAATTACACAAAATCTTACAACACTTTAATCAAGTTTTACTAACCATTTTAAGCCATTTTTAAACAAATCAAAAATGATTCTATAAATAGAGATGATCTCATTAGTCCTTATGTTGTGGGGTCACCGTATTGCAAATGAATGAGACTCGGGGCTGTTTGTGAGCTTGGAGAGGTGTCTAGTGGAAATTGTTTGAAACTGCTCCACCCTTTCAAGTGGTAAGAGTTTAATTCATGGGTGGTTCATGGTTTCAGAGATATAGTGATTTCAAAATGATTCCATCCTTTTGAAACACTCTATACCAGTGATGGAGAATCTTGATTGCCCAAATAGGAAGAGGGGGTTGGGCACTGAGAGGGGGGGGGGCAAGCAGTAGGTGGGCAACAGGTGGTGGCAAGTGGTGAGGGAGCAGTGAGCAGAGAAGGGGGCCGGCTGCAAGTGGAGGACAAGCGATAAAAAAGCAAGGGCATGAGTGGCAAGAGACCAAGAGGGCAGGCAGTGGAGGAGCAATGAGTAAGGGCGGCAGGTGAGTAGCGAGCGAGCAAGGGGGTGGGCAAGCAGTGAGTGAGCAGGGGAGGTGAGGGGGGCAATTGGTTTGCCACTGCTGCCCTATACTATATGAACTTGGGGGGTGGGGCAATCAAGTCGGTTTAACCAATTAACAAAAGAATGAACAGTAAGAAATAATTAGGTGGACTACAAACAGTATAATGAAAAATGGTTAAATTGGTTTTAAAAAATTAAAAACCATAAAATTCACAGATTCTGATAAAATAAACTAGGTCAAAAAGTCTTAATGTATAGGGTTTATTTCATGCTAGAATGATGTTACTGTTGGTATCAGTTGGGCCTCTTAGAGGAAGGTTTCCTGTAAGTGGAACAACATAGTGAAGAAGGTCTTCAAAGACGTCCACACTGTGGGGACACAGAAAAATATCTCCTGCAGATCCCAGTCTCTGGATACACATGGACATATAGATATAGTTATAGTTATATATGAGAAGATGTGCTCATTCTGGCTTGATGTCCTAAATCATTTAGGGCTTTAAATGTTATCACTGTCATCTTGTACGCAGGCTGGAAACATATTGGCAGCCATTGACATTGTATAGTCTTTATCTGATGTTCTGGTTCACATCTCTTTCAATTCAGACATAATCTGGAGCAAATCCACCACTGTTGTGATACTAGTCATCTTTTGAGATGTCTTCTAGAGCACTGCATAGAGCGCATTATAGTAGTCTAATCTGAAAGCCATCTATATATGGAGTACTGTGTCTAGTTTATTCTCATTTTCTTCAAAAATAAAATAGAAATTAGTTGGGATGTTTAATTTTTATATGTATATGTCTGTCCTCATTGTTTACGTTTTTTTTTTAAAGCTGGCCTTCTTTCTATCCAGTGTGCTACTGTGTACAAAAGGCAGCACCCATCTTCCACAAACTCACATTGGTAATGTCTACATAGCATATATAGATTTAATTTCTTGTAAACCTTGTAAATCCTATTATGTTGCTGGACAAGCAATTTTTTTCATCAAAACTGTATGTCAGAAATATGTATTTGAGGGAAAAAATAAATGCCCATGTAATTTCATAGCTATGGAGTAGCTCAGTGTAAAATTGAAGATTTGCTATTTCTATTACACTTGGCAGATGTAAGGAATTCCAAAAATCAGAATAAAAATCACCAACCTTAATCTACCTCCGAAATTCTTTTGGGAATAGATCATCGCTAATTCATTTATCACACATCTTCTTTCGTTTTTAGTTGATGTTTCTTTGAATCTGGCAGTACGTGTTGTATAGTTACCCTGTAGCAATGAACTGATTGAGTATAATTTGTATTCATTGTTAAATTTAGTAACTGCACTGAGATTTGAATTACGCTAATCAACTTTTCTTGTAATTTGTATAATTTACATACTGTACACACACTGCAAATGCAGGACTCTGATGCAAAACAAAGTTTAATTAGTGTAACAGGGTTACATCTGCTCCCCAAGTGATTGATTTCTGAATGTGCTTATGTCAGTTACAAGGCGGATCAGTAGATGGGTAAGGGGACTATCCATGAGGAAGCTATTTATTTATATTCTGCCCTTCTCACCCCGCAGGGGACTCAGGGCAGATTACAGTGTATATGGCAAACATTCAATGCCATAGACACACAACATATATAGATAGACACAAAGAGGCTATTTAACATTCCAGCTTTCATGAGGGTATTCTGGCCACCAGGGGAGCTGTCGTTTCACTTTCCATTAGTGACAATGATGGAGTACTTCCTCATTTTTTTTGCATGGTTGCTGGAGATTTTTATGGCTTTGTAACTTCGTATATATCATAACTACCGTATTTATCAGGCATGGGCAACTTCGGCCCTCCAGGTGTTTTGGACTTCAACAATTGAAGTCCAAAACACCTGGAAGGATGAAGTTTGCCCATGCCTGATATATACGGTACTTCTGTATGACTTAACCTCATGTATAAGTAGAAGACAGGTTTTGAAGTGAAAATAATGGATTTTGATTTAACCTCTGGATAAATCGAGTATTCTTTAACAGAGAAGGGGAAACACCAATGCCATCTCAGGATGCCACCGTTTTCCTGACCAGCATTCAAAAAGGATGGCAATGGCACCACAGCAGAGAGGGTAAAGGAGGTTGATATTTCTATTAGGTTTTCTTGGAAGAAACTAAACTCCCACCATTCACCACTCTACTCAAAGAAGGGGATAATTCCTTTTTGATAAGAGTTAAGATATCTATATAAATAAAAATGTAATATTCGTTTGTGAGATTAACGTAACTCAAAAACCACTGAGAGAATTGACACCAAATTTGGACACAATATACCTATCAGGCCAACAAGTGACCATTACTCATAAAAACGCTGAAAAACACAATGAAAGAGACTTAAAAAACCAAATATATATATATATAAAGTGCATTACAGTGCATGCACAAAACCACATACATACAAATATAAACACACAAAACACATATGCACAGACTGGGCCACAGCAATCCGTGGCAGGGGACCACTAGTAGTACCATAATATAGTACAATCTAGGGTATTTTGATTTGCTGTTTTTACTAACATTTCTAGACTTATGCATAGCCATATAGGATAGTTTTTATGTTTACAATTGTTTTTAAATTGGAAGATGAAGAACAAACTAAGATTTGTTCTGTATTCATCTGCATTGACCAAGGAGACTTGACTTCAAATCTCCAAACCTTCTTTGAAGGGTGTCTGTTTCAGAATCGCATACATTGCCCAGTATAACTTTCAGTGAAGGCCAGTGGGATCAATGGAATAGATATTTGAGAGCAGGTTGAATTATATTAGTAGCAGAATCAAAGGATGCATCTACAGCAGTCATGGGCAAAGTTTTTTGCCTTGGGGCCACATTGTGGTCTCAGCCAGGAAAGCCGGGTTGAGAGGGAATGGGGCCATTCTCACGCTGGGTGACCATGAGCCCACAAGGGGTAGGGCTCGGGAGAGGGCGGGGCCAGGAGGGAGCAGGGCAGGACTGGGTCATCCTCAGGTTGTCCTTCCAGCATAAGCACGGGGCTGTTTGCCCCATCCTTATGCCGGGAGGAAAGCAAGACAGGTGGTGGCTGAGAGTGCTCTAGAGGGCTCTCTGCCACCATGTGCTTTCCTTGAGCAGTCCTCCCGGCATAAGAATGGGGCCGTTCGCACTGTCCCTATGCCGGGAGGAGGGTGAGTCACACGGTGGCTGAGAGCATTACAGATGGCTCCCATCTGCTGTGGGCTGCAATGTCCTTATGCCATGAGGACAGGGTAAATGAAGAGGGCCTGAGGTTAAGTGCCTTAGAAGCTGCATTCATTCTCCAGACCTTAGTTTGCCCATGCCTGATCTACAGTGTAGAATTAATTCGGTTTCACATCACTTTAACTGTCATGACTTCACCAAACTACAACTCCCATGATTTCATAGCATTGAGCAATGGCAGTTAAAATGTTAAACTGTGTTAATTCTACAGTGTGGATACACCCAACATTCTTTTGCAATGTAATGTGATGTGAAAATGAGCAAAGAATGACAGTTTCTAAATTCAAGATTGTTAAAGCTGTGTGTCAAGGATATAATTCATGTGCTTCATACTATGTATAAGATGTGATTACATTTCCACTGAAGCATTTTCAGTCTTTAAATAGTGTAATTTATATTTAAATCTACTTTTATGCTTTATAATTAAATAAGAAAATACTGCTTGGACCTACCTTTTTGATATCCTTGGCTATATTCTAATTATTTCTTTAATTTGACCCATAAAAACAGTCATTTCTTCATTAGTAAATTGCAAGGATATCTCAAGAGAAAGATGGGTTTTGAAGGTATTTTACCATATCTAATGAGAATTTAGTTTCAGGGTTTCTCCCATTTCTTTCATTTGTGCCATTTTGTTAAAAAAAGATACATTCTAGGTAAATTAATCCTTTCAAAGGAGCAAAATAACTTCCTTTTTGGAAAGGGTTATTAGAGCCTTATTCTTTATAATCTTAAATACCACTTGTGTTCAGCTGAACAATGTGTGGAGAAATTACACTATTTTAAAAGAAGAATGATTACCAACCAAAGCCAAGTATTTTACAATTATTTGATCATAGAAAAGAGAGCTTTCAACTGGGAGAAACGTGATTTAGATTCCCATGACATGTCTGAAGTTTAAGTATTTTTGTAAATTAGATTGTTCCTAGTTAAACAGGTGGTTTTGAAGGCTGGTTTCACTGTTGTTTTAATCATAGTTTAGTTACCATGGAGAAATATGCAAGTTAGCATTTATACACAGAAGTGAAATTTATGCTGCATAGATAATAACCTAAATTTAGCATGACTTAAGTTTACCACTTCCTTTAAAAAAAAGAGAGAGAGAAAGGGAGAGCAGTATATGGCTTATTATTATTATCTTATCGCAAAGGTAATTCCTTTAAAATATTTTACATTTTACGGACTTTTATTTTTCCCTGTTGAAATTAATATTGCTTTCAAAGATTTGGGGCAATTTAGCTTAATAAAGCATATCGTGTAATACAGATATCGATTATGCTCATGATGTTCTATGCAGCAAAGGGCGCCGCTGTTCTAATCTTGGTTCTGTAATAGAGAGAGAGAGACTGATTTTCAGGATAAAGATAGCTATGTGCTGGCACAAAAACCAGGGGAAAGGAGTGCTAAGAAGAAAAATATATGTCGGAGGATTGTGACACGAATGATTATGCTTATCATAAAGAAATGCTTTACCTTAATTCTACTGGGGAAGTCTTATTACCTGTTACTGGACTGTATATTGTGCTGATTGGCTATCAGCCTTACAGCCTTTCCCCCTTTATTCTCATATGTTTATTCTTCTGTCCTGCAGTGCTGAAGGCAACTATCGAGAAGCCTCGCTGTCACTTTGTTTAACTGTTACCACAAAGGTAGGGCTACGTTTTCAAGGACAAATGTAGCAAAAGTATCATGATCCAACAGGAGGTCCCCCAGCACACAGAGAGCAGCAGATCCCTTTCAACACCAGCTGTTCTCGCAGATATAGATGGCTGCGGTGAAATTTTCTTCATATAATTCAGGAAGCTCTAGAGAATTGTCCAAAACAACTGTGCCAACAAGGAAAATGTTGAATTTTTCATCAGCTTCCCAGTGCAGAGTGTTAGTGGGCAATCCATTCATTCATGACCAGATGTTCAGTGTAGTAACACTCTGCAGTTAACTTGAACCTTGTGGCCTGTTTTCTGTTGGCTTGCAAGGACATTGGCAGCAGCCTAACATTGGAGAATTGTGGCCTGAAAAAGCAAGAGACGGGAGTGTGCTCCTGGTTGGTTTACACCAGCAACCAGACAAGGTAGGAAGTGATGAAAGAAGCAAACAACACAGCATCGGTTATTAGAGAAGCACCGGGGAAGACATTGTTTTCTGAATGACTCTAGTCTTCAAGGAATCATAGGGATTTTCCCCCTGCAGTTTATGATTCAGAAAGAGAGATGATTGCTTCTAAACGCTTACTTTGACATGCTTTAATCTGGTTATGTAAACTGTAAGTTAAAAAAATTACTTTAATAGCACTTGGAAGCCAGTAGGCTGCTAACGTGTCAAGGCTGTAGTTGAGCATAGGTAATTCAGACTAGGTGGTACTGTAAATGTATAAAAGCCTTGTTTGAGCGTATATTGAGATAGTCAGATACAGGGTAGGATTCCACATTGCTTCAGATTCGTGGTTTCCTCTGTAAACATATATTTATGTCTCATGTCGTTTCAGTATGTTGTACTAGGCACTGTACACTGAAAAAAATAGTATTGAGTAGGAGTTTTGGAATAAACAGTGTGATTTTCTACTTTGAGAAAGATTCTTCCTTAAAATGATTAACTGTGTTTGATTCTGGTAGTGCCAGCTGGCTCGGAAAGGAAAGGCAGGATTTGATAACATTTAAGGGTTTTTTTTCCTTCTTAGAAGTAAGCCTCTTTCATTCATCCCTGCCTACATTGTATTTCAAAATAACTTAACTATTGATTTCAGAGTGAATTGATAGATGAGGCTCCTATTATCTCAGATTGGTATTACAGTCTGATTTCCAAAGGCTCCTTTGAGAGCAAAACAAAATTCTTTCTAATACCATTTCATATCTTAATTTTGCTTTTGAAACGAATGTACTCTTTCCATTATGCATTGCATCCGTATTCCTTCGAAAGATGACATTTTCTTTTGCTAAATGATGTTCATCCTCATAGACATAGAAACAGTCTGCGAAATATTGCCGTTGCTTTTCTCCTTACATTAGTGAGCCCCATTTGCCTTTTGTTTAATTACTCAAGTGAGTAAAGAACTCATTATTCTGGCTGAGATTGAGTGTGCCATATAAAATGGTAGTAATGGGAGCTTGAGCCAGGTTTTTCACAGAGCTGAACCCTCCCAGTGATTATGTTTGTTTTGGCAATGTCCTCTGGCTTTAATTTGTAAGGTTGCAACAAAACCCTCCCTTTGCATTTCCTGTTTAGGAAAATAACTCTGTTCCACATTGCATTGAGATACCTAAATTCATCATCCTGCAGAAGTGACTCAGAGGTTGACCTCCTCTACTGTTGAACTGGTGAAGAGTAGGTTCTGGCATGTTCTCAGGTTGAAAACCTTGTCTTAGAAAGGGATTTGCTCTAACAGATAGCATCTGATGTCTTTTGTGAAAAGGGGAGGGCTCTGAGGATAATGCTTTGTTTCCATTGATGCTAACTTGGTGATAGAAAAATGAGAACAACTTTACAGTAGCTGTGACATTGGTTACCTTTATTCAGCTTGGTCCAGCTGCACCGAGCCCTCAGGAAGCCTTCCCCATGCACACAGTTTGTTCTTGGGTGTGAAAGCAAACAGTATTTGAGTTGGCCGTCACTTCCCTTTGAGAAAAGTTTGCTGCCTCGGCAAGAAACCACAGCATGAGCTTTCTGCTTTTGAATGTTTCCACTGGCAGGATGGCCTTTTTCCACATTTCCTTGGTTTGAGGAAACAGATTTAAAACTTTTTTTTCCTCTTGAAAAAAAAAAGAAAGAAAAAGAAGAAAAAGACTAAATGCCAATATTTAACAGCTGGAGTTAGTATGTAATTTATGATTTTAATTTTATGCTCTTTCAAATGTATAGTGTATATGTTATAAAGAAGCAATTATACTTAAATGTGCCATTTGTTGTCAAAATCTCAGCATTTTAAAGGTTTGGGCAGCTTTTATTATTCTTCAATGGCTTTTATCTGTTAATATATATTAATGTATTATTTTACATGATGGAGAGAGATATTTAATTGTCGAATAGGGCTTTTCTGTGTTAAAATGAAAAAAAGATGTGATTATGTATTTCAAGTGTTGCTTCTTGCCCTTTTAGGAAACAACAGAAAAAACACACTTTTGGCAAGCATGTAAATGAGCAGGCCAATTCTATGTTTACTTGGAAGTAAATCCCTTAATTTCAGCAGGATTTACTTTCAAATAAGCACCCTTATTCATAAGTTTAATGTCAGTGAACATATACCTATATTGAACTAACATATATCTCCCTGATTTCCTTCCTTTTGGATGATCTTATATTTCTTTAACACAGAGTTCCACAAACATTAAAATCCCTTTTAATACTTCTTGGCTCCAAATTCAAAATTCAGCAGTTAGAATTAGAAACAGATCAGATTCAGGAAATTAATACAGCCAGCCAATAAATTATTGAGTGAGACTTGCCATTAAGTTCTGTGGTATTTTTGGTCTGTCGGTTCAAGGATACTAGTTTTGTTTTTGCTAAACACCCCAGTGTTAACATCTGTAAAAGCACCAAATATATATTAAAAATCTTGAGAAGTCATTGTGTGAGTTTGTTTTGTAAGGTAGGATGGAGGAAATAGACAGAAAAGGGAAATTAGTTAGTAAACACATCATTGTGTTCATGTAAAAATCACTCAACTGTACTTCGGATTTAGAGGCAAGAAATGTGTAATAGACAAGAGTGCTATGTTTGAGTGAGTAGATTTTTTAAAAAAAAGATACAGCATTTGTCACAAGTATATCTGTCTGAGGTGTCTGTGATACCTGCGGACTTGATTAAATTTCTTATATATGCTGCATGTTTACAGCATTTCTATTGTATGATATTAATTTTTTTGTCACTCCAGCCACTTTGATGAAAAGAGGACTTACTGTCAACTTCCCTTTTAGCCTCATAAGAACAATGTTAGTCTTATCCAGTGTTTGCTGAATGCTCGTCCAGCAGACAAAATAGTAATAGACTTCTATAGCACTTTTCTTCATTCTGTGTTATATTAGGTAGCCTGTTGTATTTAATTTCAGAATATGGGATAGATAATTAGAGCAATTTCAACATCAATTTGGGTGCGAGTCGGGATAAATATTCCCTGTGTAGCTGAGATACTTTGTCTAGTTATTGCAGTATTTATTACTATTCCAAAGTGTATATTTCTCTTGAGGGCAGTCCAGTTTGCTCTGTCCATCCTTCCAATGCTCTTGTATCTGTCTGGCATGTGTAGTCCCATGTGAACCTGTCTATCTTGGGGTGCAGAAAAGAAATTGAAGTATCCTCAAAAGTCTTGAATACCAGAAACCTATTATTAAGGGTCAGAAGAGCTATGACACAGATTGAATATGTGTCAGGTAGCATCTAAATGTGGAGACAATATGGGATGTCACTTAGGAGCAAAAAGAGATAAGCCCAATGAGGCATACGATGACACCCCCACCTCCCTTTCTATCTCAAATAAAAGAAGAAAATGATCACAGGAAACATAATTAACATTCATGCTTAGAGATGTTTTTGTCTCTAAAACAGAAGGTAAAGTGGATACATCCTTCATAGACTTTCTTTTCTTTTGCCAATTGATAACTCTGAGTGATGAATCTTATTCTGTGAGTCTAGTGATAATATTAACTTTCCTAGAGCCAGAAGTAATATCATCTTGAAACTGTAGATAGATTTGAAATGGATGGAAACAGATATATCTATTTCATTTTTCTTTTCTTTTAGCTATCAGGAAGTGGTTGTGGTAGTAAACCTGTAAACATGTCTTGGTAACTTTCTGTTTCAACAAAACTAATATATTTCCTTATGTAGTATGTATACGTATTTAGGTAAAAGTGGGTTTATGGGAACTCATATATTGCGAGAGAATTGGGGATGGCAGTGGCAAACTTTGGAGAAATTAGCAAACCGGAATTCCATCTTGGGGCTTATTCGCAGATGAAAATCTTACTATGTAAAGTTCTTACAAAATTATCTCAATTCTTGGTGATGGTATCGTTTTCTGTAATCCTACAATTGACCAATCAGAAAGAACCAAAACCATATTCTCCTTTCTTTTCCCTAAGTTATATGATCTTCACAAGTGAGAAATGCCAAGATGAACCAGAAAATTGATCTTTTGAAGACGTTACTACTTCTATGTATGAAAACAATTTAGACTTAGGATTGGTCTGTTTCGTATGGCTGGTGTAGTGTACTAAATATATTTCATTTAACCTGGAGAAGCCTGGGCTCAAATTCGTATGTACCTAAGATTGCTTAGGCCTTGCCCTAATATGTTGTTAGTATTTTTAGCAGCTTCTCAATGATCCAACACAGATAAAGTAGATGATTACAATCATTTTAGTAGAGATTATAAGAATTGGCTTTGTCAAGACTCAGTGCAACAGCTAGTAATGCCATGCTAATTTTCTGTGTGATTGGAATGATTCATGTGGCAAGCCACTCTTTATGTATGATCACTATGTGGAGTAATTTATATAGGAAATCTGTTCTGGGCATTTTCTGTGTGAAGATCCTTCTATTTGGGTTTTATGTAACAATGGATTCATTAGAATGTGGCTACTCTAGGTGACATTTCTGTGGTTTCCACAAGGCATAAACCAGCCCTGGTTGGTATTGGAGGCTCCTGGCTGCATAGTAGATATGCTCCAGATTATAGCCTGAATTTAAGTAGCTGTGTGGATTTTCAAATTTCTATTTAAATCTGTAGTGGGTTTGCTTTCCTCTCTGGCGCCAGAATCTACTGCTGTGTGACTTCATAAAAAGAATGCCTTTTTACAGCCTGGTAGAGCATTAATCATATCGGATTATTTGTTTTAATCCTAGTCTCTATTTCACATTACCCAGCAGGAAGGTTTTTTCCAAATCTTTCAGACAAGTGTCTTAGATACTTTGTTTTAAGTCTGAATGAGAGGCAGTTCTTGTAAGCCTTGTATCTTAATGGTACTGTATTTACCTGCTATATTGCTTTCGCCATATGGCATGCAAATTTCATATTGTAACAATTGTCCATATGCATACTTATGCATTGCACCTGCCTTTTCACCATAATGATACTTTTGAGAGTCATATATGAGTTCTCTTGTTTAGATTAGAAGGTGATTTGCATTGGGAATGACAAATCATGTCATTTAGCAATTTCAGGTTACATAATGCATGTTGAAACTGTGTCCTAGATCTTGCAAATCATTTCAGAAATACATACTGACCCACTTGCTATATTTAAAGACAGAATTTAGTGTAATTCATGTAGAAAATTCCAAATGAGTACAAATATTACATATTATATTATATATTATAGGTTGGCATTATATTATACATAGGTTGGCATGAGGAGCCCTCGGTGGTGCAGCAGGTTAAATCCCTGAGCTGCTGAACTTTCTGGCTGAAAGGTTTGTGGTTTGAATCTGGGGAGCAGGGTAAGCTCCTGCTGTTAGGCACAGCTTCTGCCAACCTAGCAGTTCGAAAACATGCAACTGTGAGTAGATCAATAGGTAAGAGCACCCCATGCAGTCATGCCAGCCACATTACCTTGGAGGTGTTTACAGACAACGCCGGCTCTTTGGCTTAGAAATGGAGATGAGCGCCAATCCCCAGAGTTGGACACGACTAAACTTAATGTCAGGGAAAAACCTTTATCTAGGTTGGCATGAATTGATTCCTGTGTTTTTAACAGAAGTTTCATGAGCTGATAGTCTGTTAGAATAGAAGTGGTGGGTGTGGTGGAAGGGAGGGAATTTTGTGAGTTTAATTTCTTCTTTCTTAAAAACCTCATGCTATGTTCAAAGCACAGGAGCAGGGCAAATTGAAAACTGCAAGTTCTTTTTATAATGACTGTTATGATGCAACTCTGAAGTGTGGATTATATGTTAAAGAATGAACATATTCTAATATCTTTATAGAATCTTAATTGTATAAAACAAAATTCATTGTCACATCCAGTCTGCCACAGGAAGCTCCAATAAAATAGATGGAACTGTAGTAGCAGGTACTAGAGAATCACAATTCTGGTTTCTATGGGAAATGTCCACACAGTTTTCTTTATTTAATTAGCCCCTTAATATCCTGCTGTCCCTTAAAAGAGGGCTCCCAAAGTGATCCATTTAAGGTGGAATCAGGTGTCAAACAGGGATGTGTTACTGCCCCAACCTTATTTTCCATCTTCATCGCTATGATACTTCATCTTGTTGACGGGAAGCTTCCCACCGGAGTGGAAATCATCTATTGGACAGATGGCAAGCTATTCAACCTCAGCAGACTGAAAGCCAAAACCAAGGTTACAACAACATCTGTTATAGAACTCCAGTATGCTGATGACAACGTCATCTGTTTGCATTCAGAAGAAGACCTGCAAGCCACTCTAAACACCTGTTGGGGTTCAGCCTGAGTTTGAACTTGAACCTGATTCTCTGTTTGTTCCTCCTGATGCTAATGAAAGTATATTTACTGATGCTAGTGGAAATGTATCTTTTGATGCCAATGCTCCTGAAATTAGTGAGGAAGAATCTGCTGTAGGTTTGGAAAATGCCAATGTTCCTGAAATTAGTGAGGAAGGAACTTCTGTAGATTTGGAAAATGAAAGTATCAGTGTTAATGAGAATGTTGCAGAGGGAGACCTTGAACTTTCCCTCCCTTCTGCACCTGTTAACTGTAATGACAACAGAAGGAGCCAAATTTGGGAAGACAGAAATAAAACACTCAGTTTGCGTCGATCCTCCCGAATTTAAGAATTAAAAACATTGGCTTCAAAACAGAAGGGCGGTTCACGGAACCGATTCTTGAGTTTTAATTGCAATACGCCAGGCTGATTGCCTCAGTTCAGGCATCGTTTCAGAATTGATGAAGACCTTGGCAGTTCTCCCGGTTCCCTGGCCATAGTATGGAAAGATTTCTAGGATATCAAGTACGGTTAGTGGATTGCTAACAGATTCAAGTATTTCTCCTCTGAGGCTTTTGGTTTTGCTTTGTCCATTTAAATTCATGTTTGCTGATTTTGCTGTGGCTTTTGACTTGCATTTTTCCTTTATTTTGTAACCATTTTTCTTCAATAAAAAAGGATTGTTTTTCACAGCCAAGTGTGGTGGATAGTTATCTTAGGCCTCGTTCTCTGCTCTGGATTGCAACAACACCTTTGCAGAAGCATATGAGAAGCTTAGCCTGTCATTAAACATTGAGAAAACCAAAGTGCTCTTCCAGCAGTCACCGGCTAATCCCTTTCCAATGCCAGAGATACAGCTTAATAGTGTAACATTAGAAAATGTTCACCATTTCCGCTACCTTGGCAGCCATCTCTCCACCAAAGTCAACATCAACACCGAAATTCAACACCACCTGAGCTCTGCGAGTGCAGCATTTTTCCGAATGAAGCAGAGAGTGTTTGAGGACCGGGACATCTGTAGGGATACCAAGGTGCTTGTTTATAAAGCTATTGTCCTCCCAACGCTGCTATATGCCTGCGACACATGGACAGTCTACAGACGTCACATGCAGCTCCTGGAACGATTCCATCAGCGCTGCCTCTGGAAAATCCTGCAAATCTCCTGGGAAGACAAGCGGACAAATGTCAGCATGCTGGAAGAAGCAAAGACCACCAGCATTGAAGCGATGGTCCTCCACCATCAACTCCGCTGGATCTGCCATGTTGTCTGGATGCCCGACCACCGTCTCCCAAAGCAGTTGCTCTACTCCGAACTCAAGAATGGAAAACGGAATGTTGGAGGACAGGAAAAGAGATTTAAAGATGGGCTCAAAGCCAACACTGGCATAGACACCGAGAACTGGGAAGCCCTGGCCCTTGAGCGCTCCAGTTGGCGGTCAGCTGTGGCCAGCAGTGCTGCAGAATTTGAATGGAGGGTGAAAGAGAGAAACGTGCCAAGAGGAAGGCGCGTCAAGCCAACCCCGACCGGGACCGCCTCCCACCTGGAAACCAATGCCCTCACTGCGGGAGAAGATGCAGATCAAGAATAGGGCTCCACAGCCACCTACGGATCCACCCCAAGGTTACCACTCTTGGAGGACCATCATCCTCAGACCAGGAGGGATCGCCTAAGTAAGTAAGTAAGTATCCTGCTGTCCCTTAAAAGAGGCAAAAGTCTGGCGCTACTTCTGTTACAGCAATAGAGAAATAAATATAAGAAATTCTACTTGATGAAAATTTATGAAATAAAACTTTATTTATAGCCCACCCTATCTCCCCAAAGGGACTCAGGACGGCTCACAACAAAATACCTAGTGGCAAACATTCAATTCCAACAGTAATATATAAGCAAATCAATAAACAAATCAAGAACAACTCAATAAATTATGAACCAACATAAATGAACAAGACATAGCGTAATCCCCATAATCACTAACATATTAAATCCTTAAAATATTATTTAAAATCTCTAAAACCAGGCTGAAATTGTTGGGGGAGAGATGGAAAACAGCAGGTTACCAGGGTGGCTGCTAGCAGCTAGGTAAGGTGCAAATAGATGTACTTAATCCTCCTTTTCTCTGTAAGCTAAATTGCATAGATGTGTCTTTAATAGCTTTTTGAAGAAGAGGAGGGAGGAGGCCATTCTTAACTTGTTAGGGAGAGAGTTCCAGAGTTGGGGAGTGATCACGGAGAAGGTGCTCTCTCTTGTTCCCACCAGCCATGGTTGAGACTGTTTGTTTGTATACGTGTTGGTTTGTATACGGAGATGTGGTCTTTCAAATTAATTATTTGAGTGAATATACTATGTGAAAAAAACTGGGAACTGATTGAAATAAACAGGACATCTTACCCTTCAATGGTTTTATAGAGGAGGGAATATCAGCAGGTGTTGCTTGTCATATATGCAACCCTTGGTGATATTTCCTTTTCTATACAACAATTGAAGGGACAGGAGGGCTGATTTTCTTTAGTTGCCTTACTGACAGGCATGTAGCTGGGGGGGGGGGGGGGGGGGGTTGAGGGCTTCAGCCTCCCTCCCCCCGAAATTCTCATGGTGGTCCGCGAGAAGGCCTTACTGGTGCATTATTTAAACTGTTACGTTTATTCATATCATGATCTGATAACCATACTCAATATATACCATATGCATGGGGGTATTGGGGTAACAATACAAAAGGTTTGCTAGGGTAGACCCTCTTTCACTCAGACTCAGCCCCCCCCCCCCAGAATCAAACTCAGCCCCCCCCCCCCGAATCAAAATCCTGGCTACGGGCCTGCTTACTGATAAGATTAAATTACCTTTTTCTTAAGAAATAGAAATGTTGAGTCCAGGTGCAACCATACAGAAATTCCGTTATTCTTTAATTCATTCACATATACTTAATCCTTAGTTTGTGGGGTTATCTGTGAAATAGATTCTCAATACAACCTTAAGAAAATATATGAAAAACATTTCATGTACAACTAGCCTTCCATATCCAATGATTCTGTACTCATGAATTCAGCTTGAAAATAATTTTAAAAACAAACCAAGCGAAAAGGAAAAACCTTGATGTTACTATATAATATAAGGGACATTGTTTTACTCCATTTTATATAATGGGGCTTGAACATCTATGGATTTTGATATTTATGGGGGTTCCTAGAAACAACTCCTCAGTGGACTATACAAGCAGGCACTTCTTGAATTGCTCTCATGTCAAGCTACGTATAGGGCTGTAAGTGTAATTAGCAGCAACTTGATTTATCCTCAAAAATATTGAGGAAGCCCATGAATATGGTAAACCTTGGCAAAGTATTTTTGAAATCACATTTTGAGAAAAAGAGAGAGAGAATATGAGGATGAGAACTGGCTCGTGTTCATTGCACTGCATTAGAGTAGTTTTAGATGTTGGGGAGCCATAGTCCAAGAGGAATTACATATTGCCAAAAATGTGTAAAAGTACTTCCTATTAATAACACTTGAGTATGGAAAGTCAGGTCCAGACCTCACTAGACTACCAAACAGTAATCAATATCTAGTCAGGTTCATTCATGGAGTTGTATATAGGGCAGAGTTGTTCCATAATTGAATATTTGTATACATTTGCAGTAAAGAAAATAAGAGAGGCAGTTGTTCCGTTTAAATGGGCATCAACCCCTACTAATTTATGAAATAGAAATCTGTGTCACATAATATTTTACTCATTGCAGGCCCCTGTCATGTTCCAAGAGGGAATGATGATCCTTTCTTGTCAGCCAGCTAGGCAAACTCTCTTGGCTCCTGACAGTGGATAACCGCACATCAACCTCTTTAGAGCCCACATGTTAAGCAAGGAGGGTAGATTGACATGGAAGATTATGATCCTTCAGATAATCTGGACCTAAGCAATGTCGGGCTTTACAGGTTTGAATTGGGCCCAGAAACATACTGGCTGCCAGTGGAGCTGTTACACCATGGGAGCTGTGTGTTCACTTTATCCCCCCTTTGGAGCAGATTAAATTTCCAAAGGTTTTTCAAAAGCAGCGCTACATAGTCTAATCCAAATGAGATGTAACTGGTATATACAATACTATAGACAGATCTGACGTCTCTAGGTATGGCCCCAGCTGCTGCTCAATCCCTACTTGTACAAATATGCTCCTAGCAATGGCTGAAACTTGAGCTTACATTGAATCCAGGAACATACCCAGTCTACAAACTTGTATCCTCAGTGGGAGTATAACCCCATTCAGGATAAATACACCCCTACTCACTGCTTTTTGGTCAACCAGGATCATCTCTATCTTATCTGGATGAAGTTTAAATTTGTTTTCTCTCTTTTAGTTCATTATATATGGCAGTTTAGAATAGAGACAGTTTCCTTAGATTGAAGTGGAAAACAACAGTAGAACTCATTGTAATTCACGCACTGATGGCCCCTCTGTCCCATTCCTCCCGACGCTTACACAGACTTTCTTACATCACCCTAATGCTGCTCCTGTGGCATGCTTCTCTCTGTCTGGTCGAATCCCAAAAAGACAAAGAGGGGAAGGCAATGACAGTGTTCTGTCCCATCCACACATATTTTCTAGGTGCTCTGCCCTTGCAAAGGGCTCTTTCCTTCTCGGTGCAAAATTACCACACTCCTAACCAGATTGTCCTAGGGTCAGGGACAGGTGACAACCTTTAGCTATCATTTATGTATAATTCAGCAATTACTTAGTTTGACATTGTTGATTTGAAAAGTTTCTTGAACTCTACAAGGGCAAATACTTCACAGAAGTTATTGGAATAAAAGATGTTAATTTTCCAATAAGAGTAACAATTCCTTCAGTACAAAATATACAAACATTCATAGTTTAATTTGCATATTTATTTACATTTATATCTGTCAACAATACTGCATTCAATATATAAAACATCATACATAAATGTTCATATTAACACAACGCATGATGGATACTTTTATAGAACGATATGATATATTTAACTTAGAATGTCATAACAGATGTGAACTCATTGTACCTGTGGTTCCATAAATCACTGTATGTGTAGGCATTCTATGTGTCATGCTTTTATGTGCATTAAGAGACACAAGAGGCAATTATTACTTGCTTTGAGTAGTGTCAGTTACTCTCTGTGCTTATGGACTTCTCTCTATTTCATTATGCTAACTGGTATAGCTGAACTTACTAGATTTATTTAAGATTGGCAGTCTATGTTCTATTCTCAGATAGGGAGCATTCAAGTAAACAATTCTTCTTTATAAGCAATATATTTATATTAGCATTTACCAAACCTCATTTTGACTACTTTATGTTTGGCTGGCAAGAGCCTGATTAAGTTGTTTGGAGCATTTAAAGGCCATCTAATCTTGTGGATAAGTGGTTCCTATTGTACCAGAGCCAACCAACTATTCTTTCTCACTTCTATTTTTTTGGGAGAAAGACAGAAAAAACTATATGCTTAGGATCTTACATTTGTCCTTGTTGAAATTCTTTTTGTTAGTTTTGGCACAGGTCTCTAATCTGTTAAGGTCCTTTTGAATTCTGATCATGTTCTCTGGAGTATTAACTATCTCTCCTAATTTGGTGTCATCTGCAAACTTGATAATCATGCCCTCTAAACCTTCTTCCAAGTAATTAATAAAGATGTTGAACAGTACTGGGCCCAGGACCGAACCCTGTGGCACTCCACTAGTCACTTCTTTCCAGGATGACGAGGAACCATTGGTGAGTACTCTTTGGGTTTGGTCACTTAACCAATTACAGATCCACCTAATAATAGTATTGCCTATCAAGAAGATCATGGGGGACTTCATTGAAGGCCTTACTGAAATCAAGATATGCTACATCTACAGTATTCCTTCCATCTACCAAGCTTCTAACTGTATCAGAAAAAGAGATAGGATTAGTTCGGCATGACTTGGTATTGAGAAATCCATGTTGACTTCTGGTAATCACAGCATTCCTTTCTAAGTGATTGCAGACTGCCTCCTTAATGATCTCCATAATCTATCTCAGTATTAATGTTTGAGTCCTCTTTTTCCCCTTCTTGAAGGTAGGGACATTTGCCCTCCTCCAGTCTTCTAGAACTTCTCCTGTTCTCCAAGAATTCTTAAAGATTATTGCCAGTGTTCTAAATTTGTCTATTTCTCTGAAATAGGTTATACTCCTCCATTGCTGCATTCTAATTATAGGATTTAACCCACTAGGTTTCAGTTATGCCTATTACATTGTAACTGTTTTGTTGTGCTAAGACTTCCAGCTCATCTTGTTTATTTCCCATTCTCTGGGCATTTGTGTAAAGACATCTAAGCCCGTGAGACATTCCCCTTAGTTGTTTATTTGAGATTATTGTCCCCTTGCTGCTTGATACTTGTTGTGTTTGTCCAATCCTCAGAACATGTACTCGGGTCTTCCAGTTAGGAATCTTTCATAAGTTTATTTTTGTGGGAACCACATTTCTGCTGCCTTGCGCACCTTGAATGATTGTCAAGTTACCACTTGATTGTCTTCAGTGTAGGTTACATGCACTGTTTATATAGATAGTCTATATAACTTTTAGATGTCTTCAGCTTTTGGCATTTTGCCTGATGGACACTGAAGGTAGTACTGGAAAACTGTGAAAAACACAGTGTAATATTTGATTTCAGCATGCATTGTTTGGTTTGTGCTTCCCCACCCTTGTGTTTAATTGTATAAATTAAATGTCGCGCCACCCTGCCTGAGGTGTTGGCAGCCTATTCTGATTTCATTTACAGCTGTTAATTTATGTTTGTCTAATAATGTGGGGATCTGGCAAAATACATGCTTATATTTAAAATAAAAGTAGTTGAGCATTTTTAAACTTTAAAGCATGGCAAAGTTTAAGTTCTTGCAGTATTTGTTTTCTCACAGAATGCCAACCATATGGAGAAAAGGGTAATGAATCGTAACACTACCCAGACAGCATCTATATGACTCAACAGCTATAATAATACATTGTTTGCTGGAGCCACCTAAATAATTGACTGTAAGACAACAACACTGTTAAAATGAATTACAAAAGAATGACTTTGTTCTCAAGAATATCAGACGCAGCGATCTAGGAGAATTTACTTTTGACATTGTTAAAATAATATAACTGAGCTGAGGACCAAATTATATTTCTAAAGAATGAGCTTTTCTCTACATCAAACATTTAATACAGTAAAACAATGCTTTACTCGATGAATAATTAAAATATGAAAAGAAAAAGCATCCCTCATCTTTTGGCTTAATTATATGTGTGAAGCACTTTTAAATGCTACTTTGGAATTTGAGGAATTAGTCCCATTCCCCCCCCCCCTTTCCACATCCTAATTCATTATAACTGAAAGTATTAAGTGGCAAAGTTCTGTAGATTTTGTTAAACTTTTCAATCACATTTTTCTGCCCATTAGTAGGTGCCTTTTGTTTTTGAATGGAATTAGTCTTTGTTTTGGTGTGGTTACCCCCACTTTCTGAAATAATGAAGAAAAATACTGTTTGTGCTTTAGCCTTTCTAAATAAAAAGCTGCCTGCTTTAAGTATGAGGAAAAGGAGGAAGTGGAAACGGAGTCCTTTAAATGTACCTGTCCATAGAAGAATCAAAACAAAACAGATGTGTTAAAGAATGCAGGTTGATTCGTTTGTAAAGGATCTAAGCTGTGAGGCTTGCCAAGTGTAATTAGATTGTAAGGGGGTGAATTGTACTGCTACGCACCTTGTTTTGATCTAGCCTGCTCAGGTTTTCAACTGCTTCATTCTTAATTGCTAATAACACAGTTTCAGTAGAGAAAAACCACTCCACATGACACTGACCAGAACAAAGACAAAGTCAGAGAGCTAGAGTAGGAGGGAAATCAGCATGCAAATGAGGCAAACTTCCATTCAGTACCAGGAGGGCCTGCTAATAATGTATATCCTAATGAGCAGTTCAGGTATGCTGGTTTGGATGTGTGGTTTAATGTTCTTACCTTTCTAGAGTATATACATACAGTTTCGTCATGTAATCTAGCAGGAAGTAATGCATTAAATGTTTTGCTTTAAAACATAGTTTTACAACTTATTTATACAAGTTACATTTTCTGTATTATTACTTTATTTATAAAAATGTACCTTGCTCTGCCTTTATCTAAAACATCCGCTATCTGCTGATGACTAAGCTGTATGATTATTATGCGGGAATGGCTACTTCTGTTATGTATAGCCCAAATAATTTATGGCATTAAAAAAAACAAGGCTAACATCTTGATTGTGATTTAATTTATTGAAGACCCAATGCATTTTCTTGTCAAAAGATGTGAAATTTCATTTTGCTAGTATCAAGTTATTAAGGGAAGCTCCATCTATAAATAAGCATTAGAGAACTTCAGTTTTTAGATAATGAAGTGATAAAAAGTCGTTGCCGTGCATGCGTCTAAAAAATTTGATATGTGCAAGATGTATAGCACTTAACTAAGTGAAAGGGAGCAAAAAAATATGGTATGTCAACAATGTTTCAGTCAGTTAACGACACTTAGCTCCAAATATCTTTTTTGGGCCACATCTACACCGATTCCTTATTCTAGTGTCTTCAGACTGACCCTGGATCAATCGTGATGATGATCAGACACACTGGGCTGGACAGCCTGCAGCATCATGTTGGTGTCCTACTGGGCTGAAATACTGACTTTTGCATTACTGCTATTGTTGCTTCTCCCTTCCTGCCATGGAGCTCCCTGTGAGGGACTGGTTACATCACCTAAGATCATAATAGGGTGCCTGCATAGTCAGCAAGGAAGGGAAGAGCTAGCCCCTTTTACAATTATTGTCTTCTAAAGTATTTCATATTTGCAGAGTGGCTTAAGTAGATTGGTACATTACCTTGAGAAGAGACATGATAGCCGTGGTAAAATATGTGAAATGCTGTCACATTGAGGGGAGGGCAAGTAGTTTTCCGCTTCTCTAGAGACTAGAACACACAGGATTGGTTTCCACCTAAACATTCGGAAGAACTTCCTAGCAGTAAGAGCTGTTTGACAGTGGAATATGCTGCCTTGGAGTGTGATAAAGTCCCTTCTCTGGAAGCTTTTAAGCAGAGGTTGGACAGCTATCTCTCGGGAGTGCCTTAATTATGTGTTCCTGCATGGCCAAATAGGGTTGAATTGGATGGCCTTGTTGATCTCTTCCAACTCTATGATTTTATGCAAACGTAATTGTTATCCAGTGCGTGATGAAGTTCCAAACATGGAGCTGGTCTCAAAAAAGACATGCTACGTGCCACCTAAAGAACAATTGTCTAAATTGCAAGAACCATACTAGCATGATGTACCTCTCTGCCCCTTCCCCATTCCCCAAATCTACTCTATCTTGGTGGCTGAGCATTGACTGCCCTGCATTTGTTTGTTTCTTTGCTTGCAAGAGATGAATTGACAGGAATTATTTTATTTTCCAAAATTAACAATATATGGATCACGTGATTAATTTTTAATTGTTTTAATGTATTTCTTAATTCTATTTTAAGTCTTCATTTTAATTGTACATTGCTTTAAAGCATCAAATAGTTGCCTATGTGTAAAGCTTCCTCAAGTGTCCTCCGAGTTTGAGAAAGGCGGAGCAGAAATGTCATAAATAAATACATATTTAATGAAACAACCAGGTAACATAGACCTTGCTGGTGTTTTCTTTGCCTTTTGTTGGCAGGCAAACCCAGCTACATACAGCAAGATGAATTGGAGCAGAATTCCATTCTTTCACAATTCAAACTTGATTGCATTCATGTAAATCTGTGGCTGTAACCTGACACTGAAAGAGTAGTGGTGCTGATGCTGCTCAAAAGGGTAGACAGAGGAGGAAGAGAAGTGGAGGTTGGACTGGCATAAAGGTGCAATTTTGTTGAATGATTTGTTAACTGAGGAATGCCTGCACATCATGGCTAGTGATTTGTTGTGAATTTAGGATTTGAGTTTGCAGAGCTTGCTTGTTTTTGCCCTGACTTCTCTGCCTCACCCACAGGGTACAATGTGAATGAGGCCATATTTGCTTGGTTCTGTTGATGTGACCCAAACTCTTACCCCTGTTGCCCAATCCAGGCTTTTATGGTGAGCCTCTGGGGATTATTGCTGTTATGATATGTCACTGGTTGACCTGATTTTTTGCTGTGGCTGCTTAACTCAGGGGATCCTAGCCCCTTGTAGTGGTATTATTGGCTATCCTGTAAGATCTGATCTAGTGGAAATTCTGTGAGGTGTGCTTTGTTATAAAAAAAAAGTATACTAAAGATGCTTGAGTTTAATGGTCTGGGAATTTCTACTAACAAAGTTTTTTCTATCGTGTCAGAAGCGACTTGAGAAACTGCAAGTCAATTCTGGTGTGAGAGAATTGACGGTCTGCAGAGACGTTGCCTAGGGGACGTCCGGATGTATTACCATCCTGTGGGAGGCTCCTCTCATATCCCTTCATGGGAAGTTGGAGCTGACAGTCGGGAGCTCACTCCATCTTGTGGATTCAAACCACCGACCTTCAGGTCAGCAGTTCAGCCAGCAAATGGGTTTGACCGATTGCGCCACTGTGGCTTCATAGCAAAGTTATGATTTGGTGAACTTGCTATGTTTCTGAGGATCTTCTAAGTCCTTTTTTTAAAAAAGGTCATCTGCTCATTTTTGTATTTTTTGTGCATCTAGACTTCCCCCCTTTTGCTAGGTTGAGCATGCATGGGATGTACTTCTGTGGGTGTAGCAGTACCACATCCTCACTGCTGGTATAATGTGACTTTAGGATTGCTCTGTTAGTTATCTGTTAACATGCTTGAAGTCAACAGTGGGATTCTCATTATAGCTCCTGTCTGAATAATTAGTAGAATCACTATTTACTTTTCTTGGCAATAAAAGAAAACTTGCTCTTCTCCAAGACGACAGGATGACAGGATCACACTTTGCAGTGTGGTCATTAGTGTGCGCCTGCCATCAATGTCATGAAACAGTGTCAAATTAGTTAAGGCCCCCTCCGGAGCTAAACAGGACCTGCAAATTATTCTCCTACATCAAATGGGAAATCATGTTTGCTAAATCTCAGATCAAATATGAACAAATTATTAGTATGGCTCATAAATTATCTAATTTATAAGCATGTAACTTTTTAAACTAGATGACACAGGATAAAACTTTTTTCCTGTTTATGATCTTCTGATAATACAATTCAAGTCACATCTGTTTTCTTTTCAGGTGTAAGAGGGGAAAAAAGTCTGTGTACAACCATGGAACAGCTAAAGCCCTAAAGGAAGTAAATGTAAATCCACCGAAAACAATATAATTAAGTTTGTTATCTCATAACCTGATAAGTCACTGACAATAGTTTTTCTTCTTGTAGTGGCAGTTGTTCATTAATGAGTTCACCAATTAAGTTTGAAAGATTACAGCCTTTGCCAAGAGGATTTATCTCTTAAAAGCATATTTTTCCTGATACATTCTTACCATATTATAAGCTTTTTTTGTTAAAGAGATATGAGACTACCTCTCAAACACATTAAATCCTATTAGAAGATTTGTAGGGCCCTAAAATAATTTTAAAATCTGTTTACCTGCTTAATATTGAGAAAACTGGGAGAAGCGTGGCCAGCACTGTGCTATGTGTCAGTACTCACAAATCACTTGCAATCATTTGCGGCAATACATTACAAAGCTTTACTTATTTGTATGTGTCTGTGTAATATATCACAGATAGATTTTTTATTCTAAAGGGAAAGTTAAAGTGTCTCAGGTGTGTGTACATTCATTTAAATTTATATCTGACTAGATGAATATATTTTCCCTATATATTTGTTTATTACTGAACAAACCACTATATGCGGAATGAATTAATAAGCCATAATACCAGTAATTGAATCAGCTTTTCAGAAAGATCAGGCATGCTAAGACGTGCAAAGTTTCTGTTCATAAAATCAATCTTTGAAAGTGCCAGAGGTTATAGTCAGTTTACCTGTCAGCACATTTAACATAAAAGAGGTAGTAGACAGTTCCATAACCATGCTAATGAAAAAATCATCCTCAGCATTTTGAGTAGGGTAAATCCTTGCATCTTTTCCAATGAAAAATATGATGTTCCAGACTAATGTAAACTTCTTAATCAAGAAAATGTTCTCCTCTAGGGCTAGTGCCTACAAACCAGGTGATATACTATGGCATACTATTTGATAATATATTTACTGTATATACTTACATATGAGTTGGCATCATGTATAAGTTGAGGTGAGATTTTGGAACCAGCATTTTGAATTTTGATATGTTATGTAAACAAGTCAATGTTTCAGCTGCCCTGGCCATCCCTGCCACCTTTTCCCCACCTAGGCATTAAAAAAAAATCACTACCCCCCCCCCAAAAAAAAAAAACAATAGAAGAGAGAAAAAGTCAGAGTTTTTTTTAGGTTCTCCCAGGATGGACTAATCTGTTGCTTTTCGTCACTCAGAGAAAGGGGTGGTTCCTTTTTTGAGTTAAGATACAGTACTCACATTGACTAGTGGAACAGTTGACTCAGATTTTTTTTACTCCAATTTCAATTTTTTTACTTGTTCCATTGATTTTTTGTGGCTATTATAGACATGACTAGGAGTAAATCCAAGTGTATCTTGGGTGTCACTAAATGGATGCTCTTTTTGTTATCTTAGGCTAGTTGTCTGTAACAAAAGCTCTCTTTTTTTCAGGCAGGTACTATCTCTTACTGCTTATGTATTATTCAGTGCAGTAGCGTGTTCACCTTGTTTACCCACCTGCCCCCTTTTACTTTTTTCTGATGATGGCCAACATCTATCATGGTCCAGCCTCCAATTAAATTATTTGTGTATTTTATTTATCGTATCAGAAGGGTACAGTTGTAATGTATTTAAAATACACAAAGTTTAAAAGCTTGACATTATATTAAATGTCCATTGACCAGTAGCTGGCCACTTGGAGTGCCTCTGGTGTTGCTATAAGAAGGTCCTCCATTGTGCAAATGGCAGGTCTCAGATTGCATTGTAATAAGTGGTCTATGGTTTGCTCTTCTCCACACTCACATGTTGTGGACTCCACTTTGTGGTCCCATTTCTTAAGGTTGGTTCTGTATCTTGTGGTGCCAGAGTGCAGTCTGTTCAATGCCTTCCAAGTCGCCCAGTCTTCTGTGTGCCCAGGAGGGAGTCTCTCATTCGGTATCAGCCACTGATTGAAGTGCTGGGTTTTAGCCTGCCACTTTTGGATTCTTGCTTGCTTAGGTGTTCCTTCAAGTATCTCTGTAGATCTTAGAAAACTATTTCTTGATTTTAGCCGTTGGCAAGCTGGCTGATATCCAAATAGAGGATGGGCTGAAGATGTCGCTACCTTGGTCCTTTCATTATTGGCTGCTACTTCCCGGAGGATGTCAGGTGGTGCAATATTGGCTAAACAGTATAATTTCTCCAGTGGTCTCAGCTGTAGACATCCTATGATAATGTGGCCTGTATCATTAAGAGCAACATCCACTGTTTTAGCGTGGTGAGATGTGTTCCACACTGTACATGCATACTCTGCAGCAGAGTAGCAAAGCACAATATTTGTGTAAAGAACTGCATAATTTTTTGACAGCACATATACTTTTATTTTAATGTGAAGTGCTTGTGGAAATGTGTATGCATAATGCATTGAATACCATGTGATACTCGTAACATTTTGAAGTCACTTGAAAATGGAGCTATATTTGTGAAATTCCAAATGTGATTTCCCATTTACTTTAGGAGATTCTTATCTACAGCACTGCAACATGACTTATTTAGTCTTATTAGTCTTATTTATGGTAATTGTATGCTCATAGTGTATTATTATGACTTCCTTCTGAGTGTCAGAATATAAGAAGAGCCCTGCAAGTTCAGACCAAAGCAGTGTAGTACAGCACCCTATTGCCTGCAATGACCAACCAACCCAATGCTTCTCAAATACCAAGTCTTATTCTGTATGGTTTTTAAAATGCTGGAGACTCCAACTTTTGAGTAATAACATTTAAGTAGACAACAGTTCTTTATTTTAACATTTGTTGGAGTTTTCTCACTCTTTTTAGGCATATGAAATTATTATTATTATACCTTTTGCATTGGAGCACACTGAGTGGTGCCAGATCATGGCAGCTGAGAATCTGGTTCACAATGTACAAATCATATTAAAAACCTGACTTAATGATGCGGAAAAGTAGTGCAGCATGTAAAGACCTGTACAGAGAAGTCCTAGAGCGCTGAATGAAGTCTGAGTCACAACCCAATTTTGCTTACTTTATAGTGCCGATGAGGATATCCCCAGGATTTCCTTTCATTTAGGTGTGGTTATTACTGGAAAAGTACCAAAGATAGGCTTTGCAGGATCTAATAAGTTTTGGAATCTCTAGTTTAATTCAACTGCTTGGGTGTCTTTTTTAAAAACTAAGATTCATCCTGCAAAATCTACAACTTGTTTTTAAGTAGGTAGTTCCCCACATGAGCTATAGATTTAATATCAGATAAGAAAAGAGAAGTTATCTGTGTCCCTTTTTATGGTGGAATCTCCAGGGGCAACTAATTTTTACTGTCTTTTCCAGTGATTGTTGAAAGAGTTGTAACTTAATGGATATATATATATATATATATATATATATATATATATATCCATCCATTAAGTTACAACTCTTTCAACAATCACTGGAAAAGACAGTAAAAATTATATATATATATATATATATATATATATATATATATATAATTATTACTTTGTACAAGAAAGGAAGAAAAGCATTTTTGAATGAAATCCCTGTATTTAATTAATTGGGACAGAATTTGTGCCTTTTACTGTTTTCAGAAGGTGAATGTTGCTTACTTGTACCTTGTTATGTTCAAGCAGCTGCAGTGATTTATATAGAAAACAGAAACTGACATGAGGAATTGTTTAGATTGCAAATAAACGATTTGTAATCTTTTCTAAGAGCCTTTGTGGATAAAGAGTGGGGTATAAAATAAATTTAAAAGAAATTAAATAAACTTCATAAGCTGGAAAAAAGCTCTGACCATGACCAGTAGGCAAAGTGAAAGTAACTGTTCATGAATGTGTATGTGATACTTTGCACTTGTTTTATATATTCTTACTGTAAATTTTGCAATTAATATAGTGCACTCTTGGCTTGTAACCTTTGTGTACAGAAAATTCAGCATATATTGAATTAGACTCTTTCAGGGGAGTTAAAAAGTGAATTGATTGGTGCAGTTTACCACATTTAACCATCAGTGATGACGTTTGTACTACAATCCAATGTTGTGCTATTGATCATTTGCTAGCACACCTGGAGTTTTTATTCTTCTTTCCCCTTCTTCATTGGTTTTTTGCATTAGCTAAAAACCTGTTCCAAAGTGTTTGCTAGCCTTTGGGGCTGGGGAATTGATACCTTTCTTGTTTTGCTGATGAGCATTTGTATCAGTAGAATAAGCCTGTTTGAGCTTGTCTAGGATATCATTTTTATGGCCAGAAACAAATATTTGCTATTTCCAGTAAATATACCTCCAATCTCTCTCCTGGTGTGCATGTCACAGTGGATTATTTAGCAATAATTATCATGATGAGTCGTAGGGAGTACAATTAAAGATTTGAATTATATGTATCAGTTGGACTGGATAGTTGTTTCTCTAAGAATCTAGGATTAGTTAAATGAAGGTGTCATTCATTAAGGAGCAGAAAGAACGAGGAAGGGAGGAACAGACATTTGAGTGGTGGTGGGGAAGCCGTCTAAAGGTAAATATTGGAAGGGAATAGAGATATAGGCAGTACAGAACACATGCTGATGTTTAACGTTTCTTTTTCAATTTCTTTTTTCAGACTTTATATCTTTGGAGTGGTAAAATGTACTGGTTCTATATCTGTTAGTCTGATTGCGTTAGTCATAACATCTAAGTTCAGTCATACCAATATAGGCACACCACATCTGTTTTAGGTTAAGTAGTCATTCATTCTATCAAAATCTCATAAATGTAGATGATAAGAGTGAAACCAAACTGCTATATTTTATAAGTATGGTGCCAAAATAGCCAACAACTTGCTCAGCTCTAGTTTTATGATCCACAACTTAATTATTTACATTAGTCAAGGCGGCTTGTTGTTTCTTGCTCTGAACATGCATGTGTATGAAAGAAGAGTACTGTATTTATATAAAGGCTATTTTTGCTGTTTACAGTTAGTCATAGACAGCTTTTAACATCATGGCCCTTGGTTTCCAGCATGTTGGCAAACTGCTTAGTAGTATTTTATATTTTTGTGGTGCATATAGAACAGTTGCAGCTAACATGTAATAAGATAAATGTAGGTCAAGATTTAGTTTTGCAGAAGTGGTCTTTATTGTTCTCTGGCAGGATTTGGTGTCTTGTATGAATTATGAATTCATAATGCTTTCTGCCAGTTTCCAGAATACTTATGGAACTAACCAGCCTATCATTTCTTTGATCTCATCCTGTTCCCTCACTGATCTTAGGTCTTACTTTTTTCTTTTAAAAAGAATTGCGTTGGCTATTCCCAGTTTTTTTGGAATAGAGGCTAAACTTAGAGGCAGGTTCTTCCCCTCCTCTTTCTCCTGTAATTTTACATTGAAGTGAATTTAAGAATTGTTTTTGGGATACCATCTGGATCTGGTTATTTATTTATTTAGCTTTCGATCTGTATCAATAAGATCTAGAACTATGTCTTCTGTCAGAATTATTTGGCAGTTTCTCAGACCACTTCCTGACACAAGTTCAGGCACGGAGATCTGCCCTATATCTTTTATAGTGAACACAGAAGGGAAACATTCAGATATCTGTAATCTCTTGATCTTTTCTAGTATGCTGATGATATCTTTGCTGTCCAGTAATCCATCTTGCTATCTGGTTGTTACTGCCTATATATTTAAATATTTTTCATTGTTTATTTTAATGCTTATTAATGATGATTATCTCAAACACTTTTTTATTCTTTTATTTTTTATTCTTTTTAAGGTAAAGTAAAACAATTAAAAACAGTGGGCATTACCAGAAGCATATTATCTAGGCGGTGTACAAAATAAAGTTGTTGTTGTTGTTGTTGTTAACAATATTATTTGTTCCTTTATAGGTAAGACTTTCATTTGCTCAATGAAACCTTTTTTTCTAATAAATTCCTTAATTCTATACATTAGCCATGTTGATGACCTCTTGAAATTTTTAATGCCTTTCCTAACTTGTGCTAGGTGTCCTTTTATTAGTCAAATATTTTGAATAACCCGGAAACTTTCTGGATATATTTAATTACCCAAATTTTTCTGAATGCCAATTCCTCATTTTATAAAAGCTTTCACTTTTAAAGTAAAATGTTTCTGCATTGCACTTCCTTGGTGATTTCCTGTTTACTTCAGAGGCGCATACCTTTTGCTTCTTTGAACAGGGCTGATGAAGTTGTGAGGTTGGGACTAATGCTAAACAACAATTTCAGACAGTTCAAAAGGGACCCCAAACCCAAACGTGTTCCATGAGTTTTTGTTTTCAGGGCAGAACAGCCCCAAATACCATGTGTTTTATCCAGTACAGCAGGAAGAGCAGTTGTCAGCCATGCTCACAATAGGCTAAACCTCAAGTATTTGGTGTCAAAATGTACTCAAATTGCATAACAAATGCATTTGAGATATATCTGTTGCATACTACAGGTGCAGGACATTGGGTTTCATTAGAGGAGTGCCTCAGATCAAAAGTTCCAGGCTTTTGCGAGATCCCTAATCTATATTTAGAGGAATTAAGTGCAGATCAATGTATTGTCGAAGGCTTTTATGGCTGGAATCACTGGGTTGTTGTAGGTTTTTTCGGGCTATATGGCCATGGTCTAGAGGCATTCTCTCCTGATGTTTCGCCTGCATCTATGGCAAGCATTCTCAGATGTAGTGAGGTCTGTTCGAACTAGGCAAAAGGGTTTATATATCTGTGGAATGACCAGGGTGAGACAAAGGACTCTTGTTTACTGGAGCTAGGTGTGAATGTTTCAACTGACCACCTTGATTAGCATACAATGGCCTGACTGTGCCTGGGGCAAACTTTTGTTGAGAGGTAATTAGATGTCCCTGTCTGCTTCCTCTCTGTTGTTGTGCTGTTGCAATTTTAGAGTTTTTTTAATACTGGTAGCCAGATTTTGTTCATTTTCATGGTTTCCTCCTTTCTGTTGAAATTGTCCACATGCTTGTGTATTTCAATGGCTTCTCTGTGTAGTCTGACATTTATTTATTTATTTATTTATTTATTTATTTATTTACTGTCCTTGTATACCGCCGTTTCTCAGCCTAATTGGCGACTCAACGCGGTTTACAACAAAATATACAGTGCACAGTATACAATTAAAACCATAAAAAACATAATACACAATATTACACGAAATCACAATCCAATACATCTCCTAACTAAAATCGTGGTACAATTGCATCATCCATATTACCAATCCATAATCAACACATTCATTGCACCGAATTAGCCAAATGCCTGCTTGAACATCCAAGTTTTTAGTCTTCTTCGGAATACCATCAGCGAGGAGGCTAATCTTACCTCCATGGGAAGGGCGTTCCAGAGCCGAGGGGCCACCACAGAAAAGGCCCTGTCTCTCGTCCCCGCCAGCCGCACCTGTGAAGCAGGCGGGATAGAGAGCAGGGCCTCCCCAGAAGATCTTAGGGTCCTGGTGGGCTGATAGGCCGAGATACGTTCGGATAGGTAGGTTGGGCTGTGAGAGTGGTCCAGCATTTCTGTGTTCTCAAATAAAATTCTGTGTCCAGGTTGGTTCATCAGGTGCTCTGCTATGGCTGATTTCTCTGGTTGTAGTAGTCTACAGTGCAATGAAAACAGCTTTCCTATCTATATAGTAACTTCTCAGTTTTGCCTCTCCTATTAGCCCTATCCTTGAAGCCTACATTTGAGGTTGTACTTTTTGCTCTTTGACCTTGCAATTTAACTTTAGCTTCTAGGATCTCATATGAGTGTCTTTTCCCACATTATGGGGTGAATGCTTACCATATTTGCAGATTTCACCACAGCAGTATTTAGCAGGCAGTCTGAGAGGATGCTCGCCACCAACAGTGTTTGTCCTTGCCAGTGAAGTCACCATGTGTTCAACAGACTCAGCTGTTATAGCATGATTCCCTTGGTATAACAGTTTACATGATAAACTCCCATATGCTCTTCTCACCTAGTCTTCACTTTGCAAGCTCAGATGGCATTTTATGTAGTAGTGAAAGCACATGTAATCTATGAATATCAGTCCATTTTCACCTGTTTCTGTGATAGATAGTAAATGCCAGTTCAGCTTTGAGAAACCTTCCATGGAGGCTAGGAAGTTTATGCTTTTGATCTTTGTGGTGCCAGAAATATCCAGTAAGGGAGCTACTAATAGCCTAAAGACATGAAGGATGTGATATGGAAAGGCTGAATATCAGTTCCCTCTTCTACTTTCTTGCATGTAGCTTCTCTATCTCATCCCATACTTTGTGAATGCGGGAAAATACATTTTACATATTAGAAACTTTACAATATTCCCATTATTAATTGAGGTTTGGTTCCAGGACCCCTAGCAGATGTCAGCATTTGTGGATACTCAAGTGCCATCATATACAACAATGTAGTAATGTGGTGTGCCTTAAATCAAATGACAAAAACAATTTTGGATATTTTGCAGGGGGGTGTCTCTAGGCCACAAATAGTTGAATCTGTGGATACAGGATCCATGGTCAGACTAAATGTTTTAAATTATGTTCTCACACAATCTGCTTTTGCTAATGCAATCCAAGGAACGGTCTTTCATCTACTAGTTGTGTTTGCTCGTCTTTGAGATGTGTGTTGATAGTTGCTATCATTTTAGAGGAAAATAAGTGGAAAGATTAAGTACGAGCAGCACCAAGCCACTTCATTCTGGACACTTTCTTTCAGTGGTTTCATGCATATACAAGTGCAAAGCAGAAACTGAAAGGATATCAGAGGCCAATAGCCATGCTATCTTATGGTAG
This sequence comes from Anolis sagrei, assembly GCF_037176765.1. Lineage (NCBI taxonomy): Eukaryota > Metazoa > Chordata > Lepidosauria > Squamata > Anolidae > Anolis > Anolis sagrei. The sequence continues at coordinate 39,502,432 of NC_090022.1, read as the reverse complement.
TTCAGCAGCATTATTTTCTGAAATTGCTTTCTAAGATGGAGCAGAACAAATGTAAAATTGTTCCTCCAAATTCAGTGAACATAAACATTCAGCTCAACAGAATGAGCAAATGCCTCATCAACACCTCTGTCTAGTGCAGTGGTTCCCAACCTTTTTTTTTTTGAACAAGGACCACTTTGACCAGGGACCACTCTCCAACATTAGTACCAAAAGGGTTATGAATCTGTTTTTGGTCAACTTTAGATTGGTATGGTCATTTGGGGTGCTGGTTCAGAAAATTGCATTGGATAGACCACATCAGCTCTAGTTTCTGATACAGAACATATGCCATCCAGAAGTCTCTGTCTGCTCACCCACAGAAAACCATATTTAAACATCAAGACCTGATGTGGTGTATCCAATGGGGTGGGGCTGGTTAGCAGTAGGGAAGGAGTGGCAGGCGGCACGAAAGGAGCGGAAATAAAATAAACAAATAAATGGGAAGGAGGCTCGCAGCCCAGATTTTTGTCCTCGTTGCCCATTGGTGTTCTGTGGCCCACAGGTTAAGAATCACTGGTCTAGTAGATCTACATAAATACTTCTATTGTACTTCTATGAGTTTCAGATACGTTGGTGTATTTGAGAATTCACTTATATCTGTGACACCATACTTTGATATCACACAGTCATACTGCTTAGCATGACCATGTTTGTTGTTAAGTTGGGTTTATTCTTTATGGCATCTAACTTTTGTATTGATTTATCAGCAATATGATATCATCTGCTCATTCATATACAGATTCCTCTGCATTAGAGTAATAATTGTGTTTAAATTTATGAATTACACGTGACTTTGAAATTTAAGTACATCAGTCTACTTTATAGGGAATGCCTAGGTAATATGTATTGTAATGTATTGTAATCCTCTGTTTACTTGTTTTTTTGCAATAAGGTAAAGCAACTCTCTTTTAATTCATTTGCTAGATGAAATATTTAGAACATGGGTTTTACTTTGTGTATTGTGGGAAACATGTTGAAAAAGCTTTTGGAATTTTAGACATTGATCATTGGGGTAAAATCTGTTGTCAGTTTGTCATTAGATTGGTCTGTTGTATTACTTCATAATTTTGGTTGTATTATAATAAGTTGGCATTTACGTTCTATGCAGTAAACTGTGCAAAAGTACACAATTTGTTGGAAATTGCACCAATACATTCTAAAACTTAACTTATATTTTATAGACAGTTAAATTGCCAATTTATATTGAGCAATAGATATCAAAGCTCAGTTTCATCCTCAATATACATCTTTAATTTGTCATTCTTTTTCTGGTTGAAAAGTTGTATCTGTAGAGTTCTGTTCCCTCTTCCTCCAACTGCAGAAGCTAAATAATATTTGTTCCTTTTAAATCCCAGCAACCCACTAAGCTGAGGCCTCCTGCTGCCAAGCTGTCACTACATGGGTTTGCCCTCTCTAGAGTTAGTAGTACTGATGCTTGCTACTCCGGCTGCCTGCATTTTTCTCTGTATCTGACAGGAAATAGGAAGGGAATGAGACTATGCTTTTCTTGGGAAACCACTCCCTTGAAAATGGAGAAATTTGGCTTACTATTTTGTTTTACTCTTCTAAAGCAAGCAAAAACACAGAGTAGCATCAGCAAATGTTAAGAAGAAAAATTGCTGTTAAAAGGAAATCCAATCCCAGTTCTTTCCAAGTCTTTTATGAGGAAGACTTTGTTCAGGACCCACCTATGCTACATAACCCAGATGTCACTGGCCTTTTATGCTATTGTCCCCAATTCACTGCTGGAAGCTTTGGAGACCAGAGAGCTACCAAAGGACAGAAAAGATATTTTCCGGATCCTCCCAGTAAGTTAGCTGCCCTTGCTCTGTGACTGATTTTGCTTAGTAGCAAAATATACACCTCCTATGCTGGAAGTCTCTGGAGTCCCTTGTCTTAAAAAAAAAGGAAGGGAATGTCTTTTAACTTAACACCTTGGAGAGCTTATGCCACCCAGAGTATTACATAAGACATCTCAGGTTAGCAATAATATTTTTGGGTGATTATGGTCATAAATTGCTTCATATATAGATACAGATTTAGGAGTAGGTATTAAGCTCTTGAGGTGTAACCTCTCACTACAGGAGTGATCTGTAGCATTTAAGTGTTTCAAATAAGTATGGACTTGTGGGAAAAGGCTTCTTAAAGAAGAAAGAAATATTTAGAAGAGGTGGTGAACCATAAGGCCCAAAGTAAAGTAGCATTTTCCAAAGCAGGTAATTATATGGATTGTAAACTCTCTTATTTTGTCTTACTTATACTGAAATGTGTGTTGTATTTCATAATTATACTTTTTCTGATAAGGGACAAGGTATGTGTAGTTTCAAACATTGCATCTTATTTAATGAAACATGATATTGCCAACTGCTCCGGCTCTTGTGATCTTCGTAGACATTGTCAGTATAGTTTGTAATCCATCTCCATAGCTATTTGTAGTGTTTTCAGGCTAGAAACTGCTCTTGGCTTAGGGAGACTATAAGATAATTAAGTATAGCTTCCTACAGCTGAAAGGAATTGGTCATTATGATGTTGAGAACTTCATACATGATGAATAAGATCATCGTTTTGATCCTTCCGTATGTGAACAGAAGGAACTGTCTTGTTCCTCACCACTTCCACATATTTGCCTGTCCTCTTGTAAAGCCTTTTGAGGGTCAAGAGGTCCTTCAGAAGCATTTAATCATATGTTTTTATTCAGTTATTTATATCCATTTATATCAATGCAGAGTTGAACAAAAGACCCAAGTTTAAATATTTCTAAACAATTAGATACATGCAAATCAAAACAGAGTTTATAGAAAGCAAGACATATGATCACTAAACTTCATTCTTAGATGAATACCAGGCCTTAACTTGGTGCCAAAATAAGATCATTGTCAGTACTTCCAATAGTATAATGGGGAAAAATTATTCTTTTAGTCCTCTGAAGAGGCAAATGTAATATATACACTGGCCTACTTTCAGTCTGTGCAATCTGGTTCTTTATACCACACATTTCATTTTCCTTTTGGCCAGAACAATGTAGAGCAAATCTCAGTTTACAAAGTCTCAGAAAAAAATGCTCTTTTTTATAAGCTTTTTTTTATACCTGCCAAACCCCAATTTTTCCTTGACTGTTGTCTAGCTAGAAATTGTCTAGGAACATTGGTCTTAAAAGGATGGTGAAGGAATGAAAATTAAAAATGCAGGTTGGTGAAATAAAAAAATATATCTCGGGATGCATTTTGAAAGAACACTTAGTCTTGAGAAGATTTCAAATATTTTTGTTTACTCATGTAATACTTACTTGATCTATTTCTTTTATTTCACATGTATATATCTTTATTTCTGAGTAAAAATACTGCTGAAACATGTTCAAACTGCTCTTACGATGTCGAAACATATCCCTGTTTTTTTCTGATATTTCTGTTTCTGGTACCAAAGTTTTTCTTAAAGAAGCAGTGCCCAGGAACATGCCTACTTCTTTAACTGAGGTATACCTTCCTTAACGTCTAAGATTGCAGCTTTAAGCACCATCTGGAACAGGTTTACTGAAACAGTGGGATGTACAGAAGTTTTGACAACTGGGTCTCAATTGGGCTGTGCTGATTGGGATTAGTGATTGCATTTAGGCTGTTTAGGAGGGAAGTGCCTTACTTCTGAGTAAACAGTCATCAGGTTACATTGTTACTCCATTAACAAGGAATTACAGGTGTTTAGATTCACTCTCTCTCAGGCTAGAAAAATAAAACAGACTGAAATAGCTGCAGGATAGGTCACTCGTATGGAAAGTCTGTAATTTTCCCTAGAGACGCAATTTAGGGAAGGTATGATAGGGCTTTAGAACAAAGAGTAGACTGTCCTCCCTCATAAATGTTATAATTTGTACCCATTATCAATATCATTACAGGAGTCTGCTTCATACTAAACTAGCATTCTGCTATGCAGAAACTTGTTCTGACTATGAACGGATACTATAAAAGGTGACTTATGGTTTAATGGAAGATAAATAACAAAAATGTTTAGTGGAACACAATTAAGCATTGTCTAAGGAAGCTGCTTTAGAGACATGAAATCTTTTGATGAAGGTTTATGGGCAAGGAAAACTGAGTGAAAGTTCAGTCTGAGTAAATTGTAAAAAGGGCATATAAAACATTTTCAGTGTATTGATGCTGGATATGCTCCCTACTATGTGTCCGTAGTTAGAGAAAGGAAGAAAAGTGTATTAGTCATAGGTTCAGGCGAGTTATGTCTGCTTCTTGGGTTTGGCTAAGGACCAGCTGTTATGTGAGAGGGATGCTGCTTAATAAGGTGTATATGACATGGTAACTCTTGCAAAATGTACTTCACATGTACTTTATTCAGAGCCGCAAATGAGATTTGGGAAGGGTTGATTTATTTAGGTCAGGTGTGCAATCTGCTTTCAGATAATCAAGATTCAGGAGATTATAGAACAGCAAAGCGATCAATAGTGAGGATGGTGTAGCTATTGTCATTTGGAGTCAGGATTTATGGTTGATTTATTGGTTTCGTCTTCAACTTCTGTTTTAATTGGTTTATCTTTCTTTTGGTTAATGTTATTAATATTTCTTTTCTGTTTTATTCCCGCAGATTAAGAAGTGCTATTTAAAGGACAGTCAGTTAATGGGATGAGCAAGGACTCAGTAGAAACAAAGGCAACATTTATCCCAAAACAGATGTGCCTTTTTGTAGCCATAAGCTACAAAATAAGACGTGAATGAAGTAGAAAGGTCCCTTCTTTTTTGATACATTTGAATTGGATTAGATTTGCTCAGATTAACAGTTTACCATTTTTAACATTTATTTATTATTACTTTTAAAGGTCTGAAACTATACATAACACAGAGAGGCAGGTGGAAGCCCAAGACAGATAATATAGTGAACCCTTAAATATTTAGTTTGCGTTGCTATACACACATATAAATTCTATTTTAATTTAATATGCATAATCATAAATTCTTTTGATGTTGCCTTCTCTCTCTCAAGATGTCCAGATTGTGAATATGATTTACAAAATATGGGATATTGAGGAATGTATGGTGGTTACAAACCAATAGTTTTCTTCCTGAGTTCAATATGTAGATGTGGAGGGACAATGCTTGGCATGTAGTATTTAATGAAAAGTTTTCATTTTGTAGGCTAGTCTTATGGGTTTTTGTTCAGAGATTAAGTATTCTGTGTTCTTACAGAATGTAGATGTTCTGGTTTGTTGTGAGTTTTCCGGGCTATATGGCCACGTTCTGTTGATTTCGGATATTCTTCCTAATATGTGTCCGTAGTTAGAGAAAGAAAGAAAAATGTATTAAACAGGAGAACTTTTAAAATAGCAAAGCGATCAGTAGTGAGGATGGTGTAGCTGTTGTCATTTGGAGTCAGGATTTATGGTTGATTTGTTTTAATAAGTCTATTGATAAGTGTATTAAAACAGGTGTAGTGTTTTAAATTTTGTCAACTGCTTTGAGTCCCATTTGGGAGAAATGTGATATATAAAAATTAAATAAATAAATTGTACCCTATTGTAATTTTTTCCATGTCCATTTTGAACTTGGCAAATGGAAATAGTAAGATGCTCAGATGATATGAATGGGCAACTGAATAAATGAATGTCATCTCAGTCTAAGGTGCCAGCATGGTTTAGTGGATTGAGCCCTGGACTGGGACTATAGCGGACCTGGCTTCAGATCCCCACTTGGTCATAGAAACCCACTTGAGTTAACCCTGGTTAACTCACACCTTTCAAGCCCTAGAAAGAGGCAATGGCAAACCCCTTCTGAGCAAAGCTTGCCAAAGAGTGGTGATTTGTAAATAATATTTTAAAATTATTTGTAAAATTATTTGCATTATGAACATATATTTGTAAACATATCTCATTTTCTAGAGTTATATTTATTGAAAAATAGTTTAAAAAAACTTTGTCAAGAATACCTACTCATGATTTTCACTTAAGAAAAGTGAACAGCATTTGCTGCTTCTTATTGATACGCTCTTGTTTTTAAATAGATTGACATCAGTAAGTCTACTTCTCAATAAATGATTTCATTGTTACATCCAAAACGGACCTCTTCTCGATTTTTGAAGAGTTTTTATGCTGAATATTAAAAATACGGTACTCACCATAAAGATCCATTCTATTTTTGGGGTGGGGGTGGGCTTCAGAAACATTAAGGCCGAGGGGAGTAGATAGTCTAGAGCAAAACATTATGCCTGTTGTGTGAAACCCACAAAGCAATGTGTTGACCTCTACCTGCTGTCTCTGGAGCAGCTGGGAAGTAACTCTCTTTTCAGAGGCATGCTGACAAGCATTAGTGTTTGCATACAAACAATATCGTAAACAAGAAGGTCTACTGATAGGAGCTCCATGGGGTGTTTTCTTCAAGTCAAATTGTGAAACAAAGAAGGTCTCAGTTGAGAAATTGGTCTGCAAAAAACAGAGAAACAAAACTAAGATGTAATGCTGTTGACGTTGTACTATGCGGCATAAATAAATATTTGCTTGTGGGATATGTATTCATGTCTCAAAAATTGAAAGTATAATTTAAATTTACAACTGTTACTTTTTTCTTTTGCATCTGTGTCTCATTGAAATCAATAGAACTTGGACTACTCACCTGTCTTCTACAATGTACCTTTTTAATGGACCTAGCTGTATTTTAATGGGACCCAATATAATATATAGAATGACTATAAGACTGAAAACATGCTTGATAAATTTTGACAAATTAAAGATGGTTGGAAGTAATCCAAATCCTTACTATTATTTATGTCAGTTAGCTAAAAAAAAAAACCCCACTAGCAGTTAATTTGCAGTTCTTATAATTTTATGATACTTATGTTGTTGTAAATTTAGATGTTTGCAGCATCAGCTCAGCAGGATACATTTTATGTTGTCAGCTACCTTTGACATCATAATAGATTTCAGTTGCTAAAGATTCAGAGAGAAGGAATAAAATGTAAAAGATCTGCATGTGGTATTTGAATCCATGCCAGATAAAGGTAAGATAGGAAGGGGAACAGTTTTGTGGCAATTCTATACATATCCACACAGAAGAAAGTCCCATTTAAATATGTGAAACAGGTTAGCGTACATAGGATTTAGCAATGAAAGAGAGAGATATAGAGAGTAATATTATTATTTTCAAACAAAGAAAGAGTTATCCTGAAATATTAAGTGAAGACTTCTAAGCTTATTTCAGTACTTTTTCTTACAAACTCACATTCTGTGTGACTAAACTATATCGTGAAGAGAAGACCTCGAGGTAACAAGTATTCAGTTGGCATTATCTAGGGACATATTTGACACCTGAGTTTAATTTACACCTTCAACTCTTATTCTGGAATACAGTTTTAATCTCAAGTAAAACCTGGGATTAAAAAGTTAAACCCAAGTGTAAAAAATAATTACTATTTCAATTTATGTCAGCCTATGAATGAGAGTCTTCCAAGTTGTCTTATCATAGCCATGCTTAGAAATGGGGAACACAATGGTATGAACTTGGGTTAACAAAAAGCAGTGTCTCAGATAAACATCCACTTAAGACAGACTTTATAAGTAGTTGACATGACTTTGGCCCAACTTATTTCCATATTAATTGAGGAGAGAATACTGCTGGAACATGGCCATACAGCCCAAAAAACGCACAGCAACCCAGTGATTCTGGCCATGAAAGCCTTCAGCAATACATAAAACTGTGAACGTTTATGCTCAGTGTTGTTACAAGATTCCTTCCATTTTCAGTAGTTATTAAATGGTTCTGGGCATTTTCAGTGGTGGCCCCCAGGCTGTGGAACCCCTTCCCACAGATAGAACATTGGCCTCCTTCCTTCTGATATTCCGTAAAAAGATTAAAACCTGGCTCTTCGAGCAAGCTTTCACTAATGCAACATAATCAGGAAAAGATGAAATCATGGAACGACTTGACGTTGCAATTGGATAATGATTTTAGTAAAGAGACGCTGATGATTATGTTTTTATGGCTCTGTATGGTTTTATATTATATGCTAAATGTTTTCATTGAATTTATAATCTGTTTTAATTATATTTTATAATTGTGGAGGCATCAAATTGTTGCTGACTGTGAACTGCCCTGAATTGCCTCCAGGCTGAGAAAGACGGCATAAAATGTGATAAATAAATAAATAAATAAATAAGAGAGCCATACCAATACAGCTTGCTTGAAAACAATAAGCAATGACAAGAATACACTATCAGAAATGGACACACGAAGAGGGAACATATATATATACAGTGGAGCTTGGCAACTATGATGTAAGTGAAGTGGTGAATCTGCTCTGAGTTGTAATCTGGAGGTTATGTTAGCTATCCAAAATGTGGAACCCAGTCCCACAAATAATTGCACTATCTTGGAAATCTCATTTAAAGTTCATATTAAAACTCAGAATGAATTCACTACTCAATTGACATCTGAACCCCCAGCCTCCACTTCCTACATTCATTTATTTTAGGACTTTATAATTAGGGCACTTTTGCATACGGAATACTAATGATCTAAATGTGTTTATATAAGAGAGGATACACCTATAGATATTTCCTCCAAAAATTCAACGATAAATAACATTCAGAGGATATGCCCAATTTTCCTTTTTTTCTTTTTAAAATTAAATATATACATATAAAATAAATATATATGCATTTATATAGACACATATACACACATATACTTCAACTTTACATTTTATGCAAAAACAATGCAAATGAAGCATTGATGTAAGATCAGGAAAGTTAATATTTCTCTTATTGCCAATATTTTCCATACTTAAGCTAAACAGGATTTCAATCTGTAAAGAATAGACCTTGGTAACTTTCAGCCTTAGGTCTCATGCTGCCCTTAGCCTGTTGTCATGCAGCTGTCATCTGTGATCAGTTCAGGTTTCTTCAGGAGCATCTCCCAGCAGTCTATTTGGAGACTAGGGAGAAGGAGAGGGAGAAAGAAACAGAGAGAGATGGGATTACTTACTCTTTCCTAGGGCCCATTTATTGCTGGTTGCAAACTTTGCCTATCACTAGCATGAGGCCCCTAATCTTACCTGTGTGGGAATATGGCCTGCTACAGAAAGAGTTTGTTCGCTCTCGTCGATAGAAGGAGATGCAGGAATATTACATCTTGTATTGACAGCAGTGAGAATGTGAGCTTCTAAAATCTAAAGATATTATACATTGCTCATTGCATCTGGAGATGGAGGAAGGTGGGTGGGTTATTGCTGATTTTGAATATTTACTTAAACCTGTATTATCTCATTCTTTTGGACTGTTTTTTGCTGCTTCAAAGGTATGATACTCAAAACCTGCAATGAATATATGTAAGCACCAACTTGGAACTCTTTCCAAGTGAGTAGCCATGAATACTTCAATTTAATCTTAACAGTAGTAGTGAATTCGAAGAATACTGTAATGTGATATCAAAATAACTGAGTATGTGAGAAGAGCTTTCAGGAGTTTTGTGTGTGTTTTTCTAGCTGTTGTTTGCCTCTTGAAGCTTTTACTTTCACTTACCCCTTTGAAAATCTTTCTGCCACTTTGCATCTCAGAAGAGAAATGGCTTTTGCTTGTGTCTGACCTTGGGTTGAGTACAGGAGAAAAACCAGTTTCCCCCCTCCCCCGGAAACCAGCATTAGTGGACAACAGGCTAGGCTTTTAGTACCTGAATACTGGAGATGCAATAGACAAAAGAAGAATTACAAATGCAGTCTTAGGACTTATTGTCTTTCACCCTATGATTCTCCCATTGTTCAGTCTTTTGTTTCTGAGGTCTGAAAATTGCTGAACGCAAGAATGATTGTTACTTGCTGTTTGTAGAATTAACTGTGGTTCTCAAGGGCATTTTATATGCTCTTTCCACTTTAATGGGATCATCCACTGAGTTTAAATAGAGCACATTGAGAATGTATTCTTCGAGGTAGCTGATTAAGTCAAAATCTTGCTCATCCTTATGTAATCCCATAGTATCTAAATTAGACCTATGAAATAGCCTTTTCTACCATTTTTAACTGCTTTGTCCCTTATTTTATCCCAGGTGCTTTTGATTGGAGTAACTTTCGCTTTCCAATTCTTACACCCATCCATCTAATGTATTTCGTTCATATGAGGAAAGATGGGGCTCACAGATCAAGTGTTGAGTCTAATTAGTCAGGCTAACAGTGCTGTGAAGGTCATACAATGCACCCCCTACCCATGAGACCAGTGCCTGTGGTTCCACCTACCTACACCTAGAATCATAGAATCATAGAGTTGGAAGAGACCTCATGGGCCATCCAGTCCAACCCTCTGCCAAGAAGCAGGAATATTGCATTCAAAGCACCCCTGACAGGTGGCCATCTAAAAACCTCCAAAGAAGGAGCCTCCACCATACTCCGGGGCAGAGAGTTCCACTGCTGAACAGCTCTCACAGTCAGGAAGTTCTTCCTCATGTTCAGATGGAATCTCCTTTCTTGTAGTTTGACAAGAACATTTTGACCTGACAAAATATGATCTCTAGGAACTTTATAAGTCCTCCAGGTGATTGTATGGTATGCTTCTGCCTGATGTTACCATAGGGACATGTTGGAGGACCTACCGACTTTATAGAGATGATACTTTTCTAGGAATTTTCTTGATCCTCCAGTGGGATTATATGTTACCTTCTATCAGAAGTGATCCATTTCAGTAGAGTTTGCTATTAGCCATGGATTCCTGTTCTCACAGAAATGTGTCCTCTGTGGATACAGAAGTCATACTGTACCTATATTTAATACCAGTGGTTATCACAGTTGCCAATTGTTTTGGGTTGTCCTGATTTAATTTGGGTTGTATTCACAAATTACTTGACCTAACTTCCACAGCTTTTTTAAAACTATGGTGCAAGTTTCTCAGTGCTGACAGTGCCATTTGCATGACTTTTTTGCCATGCTTCTTGCACCATAAGTGGTTTCCCTTTAATTTTATTCTAAATAAAACCATAACAGAATTTTAACATAATGTACTATTACATTTGGTTTTTGTTGTGTATGTTTGACTGATATGTTATATTCAATATTTTTTTAATCTAAACAATCTGTAGGCCCCTTCTGAATGAGTGACCAATATGAAATATTAATTAAGAGATGACAACCAATTCTAAATTTTCATGGAAGTAGTGGATTATGTAATTCCCTTTCTGACAGGCTTTTGGATTTGTTTTAGGGTAGAAACTGCCCTTGTCAACCCGACAAGTAAATTGTGTGAGTGGATGAGCACAGTATGAGTGACCCTGTTGATATTCCTGGATATATTAGCACTTAGCAATATAAAGTGTTGTTACCTATAACCTGTGCTTGGTGACTATGTGGCTCCCCTTCTCCACTTTGAATTCTCCACCTCCAGTGATTAGAATTTGTGTTTCTAAATTGCTGATGGTAGTTATGTTAATAGAGCTGCTATGTGTGAGGGAGAAGACTTCTCTGCTTCCATTGCACTCATAGTGGCAGAGAAGACAACCTCAAAATTTCCTTCTCCAGTTCTCATTTTCACATGCATGCATGGTCCCCATTTGCCATGGGGACCAATATTATATGCCTCTCTGCTGGAATAAAATCATAGTTGGAAGAGACCACAAAGGGCGCCTCATATGCAGTAATACACAGCACCTCGAACTGATGGAGGTTGTGGTATCCTTTTGAAAATGTCAATAACATCAAATATCGCATTTCCAATAATATCCAATATTTCTCAGCGTAATCAGAGCCTAGGTTGGCAGTAAAAACCCTGCACTATTAACTGGATACACATAAATACCTGAAAATAAACAAGATGAGAAAGCCTTTGCTTGGAGGAATTGTTGGTCCTACATAGCTTCATAGACCACTCTGGATAGAGTCACAGTCTTAGGGTTAGACATTCTCCTTTTTATCTATTATGACTGGGAGTGGCTTTTACAAGTTTTGGTTAAAATGTCTGCAAAAGACGGACTTGGTCATAATGTCACAGGCTGCGATCCTTTAGGAGCACTCTTGTTAAGTAATGGTTCATTATGCTACATAGTAATTTCACACAACAGTAGGAAAGGAAAGCATGCAAAGTTGTCCTTGCCAATGGAGGGGATGGCTGCTAATTTCTGACTTAGCTGATGTGCATGAGCTTCTCTTAGTATATTCTTTAACTCACTGTTCCCTATAACGTGGTAGCATTTTTCTTGAGTCTTTTCTTTGTTTTATAATTTCTTCTGCTCTCTTGATGTTATGAGATTTTTAGGGTTATTTATAAATATGTTCTTTGGTGCTGTTTGTCTTCAAGTAGTTTCTGACTTGCGATGGCACTTTTCTTGGCAAGATTGGTTCAGAGGGGAGTTGCCTTTGTCTTCCTCCAAGGCTGAGAGGTGGTGACTTCCTTAAAATTGCTTCCATGGTTGACAGAGTATTGAAATGGTAAATGCATTGCACAAATAACTAGGTGATACAGCATGATTTCTTTAGAATGGTGAAAAAGTAACTTAGAAGGCTGCAAGGGTTTGAGAGATCCAGGCTGTCTGTCACTGAGGTAGTTGCAAAGTGTGAGATTCTGATTTCAAGAGGGGCAGAGTTTGGAGTTAGGAGCTTGAATTCACGTAATGCTGAGAGGAGTGAGAAGGAGGTTGAAAGATCAGGAGAATAGGAACCTTCTGCTACAGATGTGAATACTAAAGAAAGAAAGGTAGTTGGAGGAGCTACTCTTTTCTGAGTAGAAATGTATGAAATTCTAGCAGAGATGGAGACTATTAGCAGACTCATTGGTTGGAACCCTTGCAGTTTACTATAAAAAATACCATTTCCTAGCATGCTTCTGGATCAGAAATGGAATAAAGAAGCCAACCTGTCCCCAGAATGAATTTCATGTAATGTGCCTTTTCATGTGCCATTTCCAATGTATGGCAACCCTATCATGGGATTTTCTTGAAAATATTTGTTCGGGGTGTGTGTGTGTGTGTGTTGTGTTTGCATTTTTCAAAGCCTGAAAGAGTATGACTGCCCAATGCTACTCAGTAGATTTCTACAACCAAGTGGAGATTTGAACTGTGGTCACCAGTGTTGTAGTGTAATATTCATACAACTGTAGCACAACTAACACCATTGACAAACAACAAATTAAAGAATTAATAAATACATAAAAGTGAACATATTTTACATTTCCCCTGTGTGAATTCTATAGAACGTGCCACATTTCTAACAATTTAGCATTTTGGATAAGCTAGAACATAGAACATAGTTTGATTTTTTAAGTAGGAACAAGCAGATGTGCTATACTGATGTAGACTCTCTTAAATAAATAAATAAATAATGGCTGATAAATCTTTTGCTGCTTTTAAAAAATAAGGCAACTTGGGGGGAAAAAAAGAAGTAAACCTGGCCTTCAGACTTTGATTTCTTAAAGTTTCGCATACTGAAGAACTTGTGGTTCATTACAGGCAGAAGATAAAATTATCCTCTTCTCTTGGATGAGTTTTAGGTTTTGACTGATCAGAGATTCAGAGATATTATGACCAGTCTCACCACAAAAAGTTTTTTTTTTTTTTTTACTTAGCCTCATGGAGTAATTCCCTGGTTGCAAAAATCTACAGATTTTTTGTCTATAGTATGTTTGGTTACACTGAAGTGCAAGAAGTAAGAAAATGATGCAGCTAAGTCCTTTGCTTGTGTGGGGGCTGTATACATCTACTTGTATTTCAGAACTCATTTTTTTCTACCATGAAAACTTATTGAGTTTTCCACATGGGTACTGTTTCCCACAAATTTGTCTCCCTCCTGAAAATGAAAATTTTGAGCCACCACATAAAATCCTAATCCATTAGTTTGGTCTGAGCTGCAAAACTTGAATAAAATTAAGAAAGCCAATTACAAGGAGAAAAAAGCTTTGTGTCCATCTCTGAAATTTTCACTTGGATTCTCAGAATGACTTTTTTGTTTCTAAAATGATTTTTATATATTGGGATTTTAGGATTACCTCTTTTATGACATTTCTTATGAAGAATGAAGCGTATAAGAGGAGAAAAAGGTAATTTTGCTTGTCTGATTCCAGGAATATGCAACTGTAATAAATGGACATTTTATATAACCTTATATAGATTGCAGCAGGGAAAAAAACCCTAGAAGATATATTATTCATTACCCCCCTTAATTTAAATTTAAAAGACAAAGAGGTTTTGCTTCTTCAGCTTAAACAACTTATTTCTGACTACCTTTGTAATTATTAGCACATAATGTAAGTGGCAGGGAGGACATCTTCCACATCATTAACGCAGAAGGATACACATAGGTAATAATGGACTTTAATTGTATTCATTTGAACATTAATACATTTATGTTAAGATTTGAATACTGTTACTATTAAAAATTAAACTTTGAGGA